>NC_051158.1:162635430-162945430 GCF_013339745.2 Dermacentor silvarum | reverse complement strand
GGTCAGCGGAAACGTACATAGCGAGCATGTCGCCGAGAGTGCGATTGAAGCGTTCAGTCATACCATTGGTTTGCGGATGATAGGCGCTCGTAGTTCTATGGACAACGTTGCATTCGCGGAGCAGGGCTTCTACAGCCTCGGACAGGAATGAACGACCACGGTCACTCAGTAGCTCGCGAGGCGCACCATGTCGAAGAACAAGGTTGCGAAGGATGAACGAGCCGACTTCACGTGCTGTGGCCGCCGGAAGCGCTGAAGTTTCGGCGTAGCGCGTGAGGTGGTCCATGGTGACGATAACCCAGCGGTTGCCATCTGGGGTGTACGGTAGAGGGCCGTACAAGTCAATGCCGATACGGTCGAAAGGCCGGGAGGGACAAGGCAATCGTTGAAGCGGCCCTGTTATCTGGTTAGGTGGGCTCTTGCGGCGTTGACACTTGGAGCACGAGCGGACGTACTGCCGAACGAAGCGGTACATTCCTCGCCAGTAGTATCGAAGCCGTAGGCGTGCATACATCTTTAGGACACCGGCATGGGCGCATTGGGGATCCGCATGAAAAGAGGCACAGATGTCAGAACGTAGATGGCGAGGAGTCACTAGCAACCATTTACGGCCATCAGAGAGGTAGTTGCGGCGGTACAGGAGCCCTTCGCGGATGGCAAAGTGGCGAGCAGTACGCCGAAGCGAGCGGTCGGTGGTGCGGGGTGATGGCTGAGATAAATACTCTAGAAGAGATGCTATCCAAGGATCCCGGCGTTGCTCAGATGGCATGTCGGCCAATGTAAGAGAAGAGGAATCATATCTTGAGACAGACGCAGTACCAGACTCATCAGGCAGTGGTGAGCGCGAAAGAGCGTCGGCATCCGAATGCTTACGGCCTGACCGCTAGACAACACGGATGTCATAGGCCTGGAGACGAAGCGCCCAACGAGCTAGGCGACTAGATGGGTCTTTTAATGACGACAGCCAGCACAGGGCGTGGTGATGAGTCACGACGTCAAATGGACGGCCATATACGTAAGGTCTAAATTTGGTGATTGCCCAAACGATAGCAAGACATTCTTTTTCCGTGACCGAATAGTTCATTTCCGCTTTCGTGAGAGTGCGGCTGGCGTAAGAGACTACGTACTCTTCGAAGCCAGACTTACGCTGGGCTAGAATAGCGCCGAGGCCGACTCCACTAGCGTCTGTGTGGATTTCTGTTGGAGCGTCTGGGTCAAAGTGGCGTAGAATAGGTGGGGATATCAAAAGATGGCGTAAGGTGGCAAACGCGTCTTCGCAAGCTGTAGACCATGCCGAGATGCCTTGGCTGTTGGCAAGCAGCTGCGTTAAGGGGGAGATTATGGACGCAAAATTACGCACAAAGCGGCGAAAGTACGAACACAGGCCTATAAAGCTACGGAGCTCCTTCAGCGTAGACGGCCTGGGGAACTCGGCGACGGCGCGAAGCTTTGCAGGGTCGGGAAGGACACCGTCCTTGCTGACATGACCTAAGATGGTAAGCCGGCGGGCGGCAAAGTGGCACTTCAGGTTAAGCTGCAGTCCAGCGTCGGAAAGGCAAGTCAGGACGCTTGCGAGACGCTTTAGATGGGAGTCAAAGTCCTTGGAAAAGACTACGACGTCGTCCAGGTAGCACAGACACGTGTGCCATTTGAGGCCTCTAAGAATGTTATCCATGAGGCGTTCGAAGGTGGCAGGCGCATTACAAAGGCCGAATGGCATCACGTTAAACTCGTATAACCCGTCTGGGGTTACAAACGCTGTCTTCGGACGGTCAGTGTCATTCATAGGGACCTGCCAATACCCAGATCGAAGGTCCAAAGAGGAAAAGAACTCTGCTCCTTGCAAGCAGTCGAGAGCGTCGTCGATTCGGGGCAGCGGATAAACATCTTTTCGTGTGATCTTGTTAAGGCGCCTATAATCAACGCAAAATCGAATGCTACCGTTCTTTTTCTTTACCAGCACAACTGGGGAGGCCCAAGGGCTGTGCGAGGGTTGTATTACGCCACGATGAAGCATGTCGTTGACCTGTTCATCAATGACACGACGTTCAGCGTGAGAAACTCGGTATGGACGCTGGCGTAGGGGTGCATGAGTGCCGGTGTCAATGTGGTGAACGATGGAGGATGTGCGGCCCAAGGAAGATTGCTTATGATCGAACGACAGCCGAAAGCGATCGAGCAGTTCCAAGAGTTGGGTACGCTGGGCAGGTGGAAGTTCGGAATCAATTGACGGGAGGAAATCTTCTAAGGAGGACGAATCAGCGGTGGTAACAGGAGTAATGCTGTCGACGTGAAGACTCATCGTGTCGTCAGGCAGTTGAGTGGAGTAGGCGGAGTCAACATCGTCAAGCTGACCTATACATTCACCACGGAATAAGGTGGCGGGGGAAGAGGACCGATTCGCGATATAAATGGCACTGCAAGAGTTTTCGACTGTGAGAACTGCAAAAGGAAGGAGGAAGTCTTTGCGAGAGGTGAAGGCTTCGGAGGGCGCAAACAGGGCGGTGGAAGAGGGAGCATAGTCGCAAGAAAGTGGCACAAGAACACAAGACAAAGGAGGTATATCAGTGTCCGCGGCGACGACCACTCGAGAAGGCGGCTTGTCAGATGCGGCGTCACACGTCGGCGACAACTCAAGTTCGGCACGCGCACAGTCAACAACGGCATGGTTAGTAGCAAGAAACTCTCAACCCGAAATAACGTCGTGTGAACACGGTGAAAAAACGACGAATTCGACTACATACAAAACGTCCTGAATGACAAGGCAAGCTGTGCATGCCACTGAAGGGTGAATGTGGTGCGCGGTTGCGGTACGCAGGGAGACGTCGGAAAGCGGAATCGTAATATTTTTGAGCTTGCGCACAGTTCTCCACTAAGAATAGACACAGCGGCTCCAGTATCGACAAGTGCTTGCACAGAAACACCTTCGATATTCATGGTGATTTCGTTCGCAGGTAGAAATCGAGGCCTTGAAGTTGTCGACACGAGCGCAGTTCTTGCCTCCGGAACTGCGAGGGCTAGTTTTCCGCTTGGACTGGTGGGGGAGCGACGAACCATTGGGGAAAGTGAACGGCGACGTGGTGAGGGCGACCGACGTGGGCCGTAGTCACGTCGATTCGGTGAGCAGCTGTTCATCGTTGAGTGGGAGGAGATCGGGTGTGGTGGTTCAGAAGGAAAGTAGCCTTTATTTACTTCGCCCGCACTAGTACGAATGTCACGACGACGACAGAAACGTGCGACAGATCTCAAGCCACAGATCTCAAGCCCTACTTGAGAAAGAAACTTCGAAGCCACTGGCAGCGCTTGTGGGATGCCGAAACGAACAATAAGCTCCACTTAGTTAAGCCACAGATTGGCCCGTGGCATCCTGTTACGAAAATACGAAGAACTAATGTCCTATTCTCTCGTCTGAGAATAGGACATACATATGGCACCCACAATTTTCTCTTAACTGGAAATGACCCGCCAACCTGTGGTAGATGTGGAGAGAGGCTTACCGTGCTACACGTGCTCGTGAAGTGCAGGGAAGCCGAAAGAGAGAAAAAGACACTTCCCTTTAGCATACCAGTACCGTCTCCCTCTCCACCCTGCTATGTTTCTTGGCGACGAACCTCTGTTTAGCACTAAAGCTGTTCTAGATTTTCTGAGCGATGTTGGACTGCATGTTATTTGCCCAATAGTTTCGTAGCGCGTCCTCTCTTCAGAGGATGCCGCCGCGACAGTAGTTTTGCATAGCACGCGCCTCCAGGCCCTTACGTTTTCAAAGGGTCTGTCAAGGCAGTAGTGCTTTTTAAAAAGATTTATCTGTGATAAATTTTCATTTATCATCATTATCTTGCAATTTGTTCTTTCGTGTTCATAGTGCACCTCATTAGCCATTGCCATAATTTTATTACATATATATTTTACGCATTTTACAGCGATTGTTTTTAGGCCCTTTTACAGCCACGACACATCTACCTTTCGCAACTCATTGCTCCATTGTCAACTTATTAACACTGGCCTGGCGCTCTTTGGCCATACCTGGCCCTTGCGCCATTAAACCCCATACATCATCATCAGAAACGTGCGACATGGCCAGGTAGACAACAGAAATAGCAAATAGGCCTGTTGTCCTGGGTGCGCCAAGGATTAGTGGACAGCGGTGCGGGACGGCGAAAAGGAGGCGGGTTCGGGTGGACAGGCGCACGCGCAGCGTAGAAGGTATTTGCTGGTCGAACAGGATCCGTGCTGAGTGGCATTGCTGGTGACTGGCGGCGTGCGACCTCAGCATTGGTGAGGGGAGCGGAAACAGGCGGATGCTGGTAGGTGGTTGGGAGAGCCTCAGAAATTTGCTCCTCTATGGCCTGTCGTAGCGTCGGAGCAAGCGCCTGCGCAGAGTCCGGGAGGCAGGAAACAAGCTACAATTGTCGCGCCACTTCTTCTCGGACAAACTGCTGTATCTGCCGCATGAGCATTGTGGTGTCAGTAGAAACGGAGCCTACAGTTAACGCTGACATGTTGGCTGTGTCAGAGCTCGGGAGGCGTGTAGCAATGCGCTGTTTCCGCAACTCGTCGTAGCTCTGACAGTACTGGACCACGTCCGTGACAGTTTGGGGATTTTTGGCAACGAGCATGTGGAAGGCGTCGTCCTCGATCCCCTTCATGATGTGTCTGATTTTATCGGCTTCGGACATCGCAGGGTTGATGCGACGGCAGAGGTCCACAATATCCTCGATGTAGGACGTGAAGTTCTCGCCGGATATTTGGGCGCGACCGCGTAAGCGCTGTTCTGCGCGGAGCTTGCGAACATCGGGTCGGCCGAAGACTTCCGCGAAGCTCGCTTTAAAGGCGGACCAGTTGGCAATATCAGCATCGTGGTTGTGGAACCACAGCTGTGCTACGCCCGCCAGGTAGAAGTTGACGTAGCTGAGCTTGCCGCCGTCATTCCATTTATTGTGGGCGCTTACCCGCTCATACGAAGTGAGCCAGTCCTCGACGTCGTGCTCGTCGGTGCCGTTGAAAATGACAGGGTCTCGGTGTCGTGGTACGCCGGAGCAGGCGACCGCCGGTGGTGCGGGAGCACCCTGCTGTGGCGCGTCGTCAGGCATTGCCAAGGCGGGGGGTAGAGTCCGGGTACGGAGTTCCAGGATGAAGAGGGAACCAGCACGCTCCACCAATTGATAGGACGCGTTCAAGGTTAGATGCGCTTGGCGTTTTAATGAATGCCAGAAACAGGCAACGGCCAAGCGGAGCGAGTGCGAGCATCAACAAGAAACGTCTTCTTCTTCGTCCTCTGCTGGCGCCGGTATTTGTCACTACAAAACTTGCATGCTCTTGAACTGGACAATCATTCTGCGGCTGTTGTGACAAGCTTAGAGCATTAGAAAAGTAAGCCTTGTCTGAAAGAAGCTAGGCTTAGTGACACGGCACTTAAAGGCACGCTAAAGATGGGCGGCAATTTAAGCTAGGTTGATAATTACAACATGCACAAAATTGCACACATTCGAAGCATTGTGGGAATCGACGTTATGCGAAGCATGCTAAAGGTAGCTTATATGCAACTTTGGGGTTCAAAGCGTTAATAAGTAACACGTTTGTGCAAAGGATGTGGCTAAAGGTATACGTCGGACGTCTTCCTACTTCTTTGACCGTTATGTTAAATGGATTGGGCAGTGGTTTTATGGAATTCGGTGTTTTAAATGCGAAGCATTTCTTGCCGGCGGCTCTGTCTGTTGTCCCGCGTCCCACACCCCACAGCGCATGCGCGTCCCCTCCCCTCGCTCTCCTCTCCTACGCTCCCCCCTTTCCTCTAGGAATACTTTACGGAGCAGCGCCGGTGTGCCACACCCCCACAGCGCATGCGCGTCCCCTCTCACTCTCTGTCCTCTCCTACGCTCCCCCCCTTTCTCTCCTCTAGAAATCCGGAGAGGCGCGCTCGACAGGTGGTGCGACAGCCGCATACTCCGCTGGGGGCGCCACGGTAGTTCCGCGGTGGGAAAATGACGGGGCGCGCGCGCCTCATTTTCTCTCCTGTACAGCGCCGCGATGAGCGCTCGGACCGCTGCCGCGAAACCATCTCCCGCTCAAGTACAGTGTACTAGAAGAGTTGTAGTGCGCTCACACCGCGGCAGAGCTTGACGCACTTCATGTCGCCGCCGACAGTGGCGCGGTTCGCAGCGTCACCTGAAACATTCCTACGCGTCGCGGTAAAACAGCTATCGCGTGTTGCTGTTTTCCCCGTATAAAAGTAAAATGCACGACGTGCAGCGCACGAAAGTTCTTTTGGTGCACCTTCGCAGTGTGCAGTGAAATAAATTACTATTGTTGCGGCTGATCTACAGTGGGTTGGCGATTTTTTTTTAGCCGGAGGCACGGATGAACTAGCCTTGCTATTCACGCTGTTCTGTTAAAGGCTTGATACGGCCGCTGCAGTCACGGTAGCAAGAGGCACTCGAGTTTTTTCTGCAGCTGATCGATAAAATGGTCAGTGTGGTTTCGCCACAACGACCACCGCGCCGAATTTAACCACCACTTCGAGTTTCTTTTTTTTTTTTCGCAGGTAAGGCGTGCAGCGCCTTAGACATTTTCACGTTGCCCCATCTATTCACGAAATTAAATATTTAGGTATCACTGCTGCACAATTTAAGCTGGTTAGCTGGTTATTTATGTATTACATCTTTCGTAACGTTAATGCGACATAAATCGAAAGGATGAAAATACCAGGTACACCGGTGAGCAAAAGTATACAGACCACAGGGTCGCCGAACAAACTTAATTTCTTCGTAATTAACATGCATAAAGTGGAATTGACCAGTACACGTTAAAGCTCGCAATGCCAAGATTGGACTGCAGTCCTCAATTTCAAGTTGCATTCGCAGGCAGTTGAAAAAAATCAGCTTTATCGCGCAATCCCTGGTCCGTATACTTTTGCTCACGGGTGTACATTTCTGCAATAATTAACAATGTTTATTTACAACGAAGTAAAGAATGATCCCGGAAGAGACGGGAGCAGCCGGTGAAAATTCCGAATAGCTACTGTCTAGTGCGCTTCGGCTTTCCTTCGCGGTAGCTTGGTCTCTTTCACACCATTTCCTTTTGTTCCTGGGCTTCGGTGTCGTCTTCGTCACGCACTGTGGTAAATTCGGAAGAATCGTGGGAACAGCGTTTTCTGATAGCAGTGGCAATTGTCACGAGGAATTCACACCTCTTTGCATTCTATATTAACACGAAAGTGTTTTATGCCGGGGTCCACCAAGACTTCACTGACGTATTTCCGTCACGGAAATACGTCACACGAACATACACGAACATAATACAAAGAAAGAAACCAGAAGAAAAAGTTCCACAAACATGCAAAATTTGGAAATCGAACCCACGACCTCTCGGTCCGCGACGATAGATCGCCGAGCGTTTAACCCATTGCGCCACAAACGCATTTGCAGAGAGCTACACAGACGCGCCTTATATATCTAACACTCCTCCGTGTACCCGCGCTCTTGCTCGGGGCGGTGCCGCCGCCTACGAGCAGAAAAGAGAAGTACTGCATTATGACACTAACGCGCACCGACAGTGAACGCTTCGGTGGTCTCAGCACTACGACGCCTCGATGCCAGCATTCGAAGGGACGCTGGCATCAAGAAGCACTACCAACGCCACCTAGGTGGCGTTCACCGTACTCAGCACAGCGGAGCGTGGCCTCCGCAATTAGCTCTGAAAATGTTTCTGAAGTTGATCGCGGAGGCTGCAATTACGACGCGCTGTATGCGCTGATTTGACTCGGTGACGATTCAGTTACGTGCTTTGTCTTGCGCGTTGTATTAGTGTGTAAGTTACGTGCTTCGTCTTTCGCGTTGTGCTAGCGTGTGCAGCGTAGTGCAGCTTCCATATGCACGACGGTTGCTCATGGTCATCGACGTTGGTAGTCGTGATGGAGGAGACGTGCCACCAGGCGTCAGCGTGGGTGCATCAACGCCTAAGGGCGCTTTAGCCACAAAACACCAATAGACATTATATATCAATGTGCAATAAACATTACACTACTTCTGTGAAGACACGTTTCACTTTCGTGTTCTATACCGATTCCTATATAAGAGGGATCAACCACATTTTTTTTATAAGGTGCACAGGTCCCTAATTACGAATCGCGGTTCGAAGTGTAAATCACAGACTCGCAAGATTCCTCCAGTGTCTTATCTGCGCAGTTGAGGTTCCTCTCCCATTCCTTTCGCCGTTCTTCATCACGTGGAACGCTGAGCAAAGACGCCTTTGGTGCATCTTTCACACGAATGTAGGCAGATCTGCACTCGGGTTCAAAGCAGTATTTTCGACGGCGGCTAGCCATTCTCACTCACTAAGAGTGCACATTGAGTAAAGCGTCAAGCAGAGAGCAAGCAGAGAGGATACTGCTGAAAACGCCGGCGGGACTTGCAGTCGAGAGCCGACAACGTCGACATTAAGTGGTTAGTTTTCAGAAAGGAAAGGTTGGCGCTATCTTCTGCAGCCCTTGAGGGAGAACGGTCAACGTCACGATCCAACAGAACGTACTCCATACCAAGCGAGGGAAGTTTTCAGGAGAAACTGGCGGCAGCGCCTCTGGCGGGCGCCGGAGCAGGCGACACTGAGTGCGCCGCGGCGACGCGGCGCAGGGATATTGCAGTGAGCACACTGCCCCTATTCTAGTACACTGTACGCTCAAGCTAACCATCTCCCCGCTGCTTCGCATCCACACATGGTTCCCTTTAGCGGGAGATGGAGTAATTTTTATACATGCTTTCATCGCGTCAGCACTCAAAAATGCTCATTACTGCTACAACAACTTCCGTCTCTGGTTCCATGGCGTTGATGCCCGCTTTCACAGCAAGAAAAACGCTTTCCTATCGGCGCCCCTCGATGCCATAGCATGACTACGTGTGCTTCTCGCAAATAGACCAATGATACAATTACTTTCCGCCACCGATCTCATTAGGTGATTGGTGAAAATGCGTCCGTGTTGGAGTATTTTGCAATTGCTAGGATATCAAAGTTGAAACGGCAATTCACTAATAATAGAAACGTAAACTAACCGAAGCAGAGAAGCGCCAGTCGTTACAGTTAGCTCCGCTGGCCGCTCTTCAAGTCAACCCCAGTTTTCGTTGACGAAGACCTGCGAAAGACCCTTGTGCCGTTTGCTTGGTCGCTCAAAAACTTTCTTTTCTGAAACCTCTTCCTAAAAGACATTTAATCATGCGATAATACTGATCCCTAATAAACACTTAAATATTCGTAGCGTGAGTGAAGGCCTATGAGAGCTTCGTAGTTCTGCATACATTTAGGAGAGTTTTTGGCTGCGTCCTTATATTCACACGTCTACATTGATGCAGTTTCGTGTACCGAAAGCAGCGTATGCTGTTTAGATGGGTTCTGCGCAAACTCGATGGAGAATATATGGGCAATACCTCACGTGGTTGGTAGTTCCAACGCGGCAGAAGGCTCGCTTTTCTAACGAAACATGTAGTGACTGTTTATGTTCAATATCTTATAGATCACAGTTAAGAGCAGAACATAGGTAAAGAACAAAATGATGAATATTTAGAAACGACGAAATCGTGAAAAATCTTGTGGCAGAATCCTGAACAAATGGCAGTCAGAGTTTAATATCGCAAATACAGAAATGATCGCAAATAGGCGGTTTTGTTACCTTTGCGGTAAACTCTTAGATTGCAGCGCTAGGTACCTGGGATAGATACTAATTCACATATTTTTGTTATTGCGATCAAGTAATGGACACCCCAGGTGCATTTCTGCCATCGGCGTCGTCATAGTGGTGATGCTCCGTAAAAGTCCGAGGGCGATAACACCGTCGCTGCGCGCCGTATGCTGCATGTTAGAGTGAAAGCGAGCGAGGGGAGCCGATGATCGCGGCTCAATCTCGCGCGCCCAAGGGAGGAATGCGGGAAGGAAGCGCGCCGTCTTCCCTCGCGTGCTAGATTCCGGGGGTAGAGGGGGGGCGGCGTTATACTCAAGCAGCAACTGCGTACTCCGCGGCCGCGCGTGCCATATCTTGATAGCGATCTGCGCTGAGGGCAGCGTCTAGGCCATTCGACGGCTCCGAGAAACTGCCTCGAAAAATAAGTGCGTCGGGGAGTCGAACCCGGGACCGCAACGTGGCAGAGATGCTACCGCTACACAACTGTAGCTTGTCCTAGTGCTTATCCAGTTTTTTTATTACCGCGATAGCATTAAGGTTCAAGCGTCGCAGAAAAGCCGGGGTCTTCGTGCGGGGAGTTGTCCGTGAGCCAAAATTATATTTAGGTATATGTATACGCCATGACTTGCTATGTGACATGCGATATATGCGGGTTCTCTTACCACACCAATGTATCACTTAACTTGCACACCAATGTATCACTTAACTTGCTCATGTCCTGTCTTATATTCTTGACAACGTTATTCCTCGGAATTTTGAGAATGACAGCCCACAAACAAATGTCATGGAACAAAACACCGACAGCTCATGCCTTTTAGGTTAAATCTACTCATACTGAAATATAAAACGTGCGAAAGGATAACGGAAAGCTGAAAATGAAGTAATTTGTTTTGGCGCGGTTGAACATTACCTCCGGGATTGACCCACTTAAGAGGCCACCTTTCTACTTGAAAGCTCGCCTTCGTCCATAGCGTTCGCCGCCAGTCGCCGCCAGTGTTTTCCGGTAAACATTGTGGTTACATAAGCTGCAGTTGCCGGGAAGCGTGAGAGCAATAAGAAATCTTTGGATGGTGTCGCGTTCCTCCAATATTTAATGATTGTCTCAAAACTGTTCGTGGTTTTGCCGCATTTTTGTTGTATATTTCGGCTTTCGAAGGCGGATACTTGTGCACTTTACGTGCATTCTGCTCGAATCTGTTCTCCTATAACGTGTTTAACACCCAGCGCCACTTCTAAACGCCTCGTTCGTTGAACGAGGCCTTCCTTGCTCGTCCACTGTTGATTGGCTGAATGCTTAAGCCAAACTTGCTCCAATAGATTTGAAAAGCTTTTTGGGAATACACTGTGCTCAGGTTTGTCATCAGTTGTTTGAAGGTAAAGAAAAATTGTTTTTAGTGATTTGTCATGTTTGAGAAGTGTTCAGTAGGCCGGTTGTGTGAGCTTACCCTTTCTAACTATCTGTTACGGTGCAGGGCTAGCCTAGTTATTGATTCCATGCAAACTGTACATGAGCCTTTCAACAAATTTAAAATAATGCGCGTATCCAGATCTAATTCTAATCCTAGCGATTACTATCTTAACAACGTTGTCTTTCGTCATGTCATATAAATATCTTGGTGTACACATTACAAATAACTTACATTGGACCATTAATATAGAGTACGTCATTAACAATGCTAATGACATGCTCGGCTACTTATGGGGCAACTTTTCCAAACCACTGCCGACTTTAAGACTACAACCTTGCAATGCTCTAATTCGCTTGAAAATTGAATATGCATCAGCAATATGGGGTCCCTGTCACGTTAATCTTATTACTTCACTTGAACTAGCACAAGACAACTCTACTCGTTTCATTCTTTCTAACTATAACCGTACCGCGAGTATAACCTCAATGTGAACTAACCTAGCACTTATTCCACTAGCTAATCGCCGCAAAGTCGCCCGTCTTTTGCTATTTCATAAAATTTTCCATCACACCACACTTCATGACGACTTCATACTGCGGCGTCAGTGCATTTCTAACTGCGTCGATCATCGACGTAAGGTAGGAATTGATTCATGTAACACGAAGTGTTTCTTTCAATCCTTCATCCACCGTACATATCAGAAATGGAACCACCAAGTATCGTAGCCATCACAGATAACAAACTTTATTGCAAAACATTAGCTAACATTGTATAATCAGGAGAATCATTATGTTACAAGAACTCACTGCACTTGTTTCTTTTACTCTACTACTTTGTAACCACTCCCCTCTTTAATGCCATGTGGCCCTGAGGGTACTTTAAATAAAATAATAAAATGAAGAGTGACTGCCATGCAGAGTTTCAGTCAACATGAAGTGTAATTTCCTTAAAATTGCATTGAGCCCTTTTGATCGTTTTAAAATTTTTTTGCATATTCATGTAACACATTATCGCTGTGAGGGAGCATGTGTGATACTTCGTGGTACTAATGCTCATCAAATTGATTTGCAAAGAGCAGATGACAGAGTTTGTGCATTAGTAAGTAGGAGCTTGCTACATTGTTTCTGTTTTGGTCGTCATGGCTATAATGATGAAACAAGTTGGGACTCAACATGTTATTTCTCCGATTGTCATAAAACATCCTTAAAAGCAACTGAACTTGTATGTCAGATTTCTTATTCCCGCTCCATACGATACAGAACTGTAGACTGCTGCTTTCCAAATAGGGCTCCCACCCCTATATCTAGTAAACTTCCAAACATTTCATGGTGAGGCATGTAGTTCAAGAGGACCTGTTGTCATTATGGTGACAGTTGAGCTTCTTGTGGCTTAGCGTGGGCATCTTGCAGACCAATAATCCCTCTTTTGTCCGTCTTTCTCAAAAGAGAAATGACGAAGCCATGACACACATGCAAGCAAAAAATGGTGAAACAAAAGTTAGTCCCATCAATGAATAAATCATGGTTCTAGTTGGAAGTTTTCAGAAACATGCCCTGTAAGGATTCTGGCCCTTGATGTTACTTCCAGTGGTGACACGTTCACTGTTGACTTGAACGTCCAGAGACAATAGAGTCCAAAGGGATGAGTCCAAATATGAGCAGCTTCTTGGAGGCGGGAGTCGAAAGAAAAAAGAGCATCAATTACTATAGTGTAAGTGTGGGTGAGTTTGTGATTCATGTATGACAAAGAACAGTGCACAAAACGCTCCAAGACAGACAAGCACACACACACACACACACAACACTGTTGTGAGTGCGCATTTCTTTCAGTGGTGGCCTTGTGTGGGCTGTGCTTAGTCAAGCCTCGATTATATGTCAATTGTTTCTGCCACATACTAGTAATAAACATTCATTTTATTATTTCTCAAATGCAATTAATTTAACTGTGTCACCGGAAGTGCATTTGTCACTAATGTGCAGTGAATTTATCGCGGTGTATAATTTATGCAGAAACCGCTAAAACTTTATTATTTATGCTGTACTCATCTTAGCAATTTTAGCAATTTGGCAAAATGGCAAGAGCCTCGTTTGAATTGCTTTGGAAGGGCAACAACTTTATAATTATTAGTATTTTATACTTTTGAGAAATGTCTACAGGAATTTGTTTTATCCGCCTCGCATGCAAAGAAATTCAAAGTTGAAAATGCCAAGCACTGCATTTTTACTCACCGGCGCACACGCCCAGGTTAACCCGCTTTCATGTGTATTCTTCAAGCAGACTGTGCTCGGTTCCAGCGATGAATTTTCGCGCTAGCTAGCACTTTTTTTTTCAAGCAACACGCCATTACGCGACCAGAAGTGGCAGATCACTAATGGCGGAAGGCGTGGATGCAGCCGTTATACCAGTGAAACGCCGCAACTGATAAAGAGGTATCAGGAAATGAGGGTAGCGGGGAGCAGAGGTAGAACACCCGACCTCAAATCTGAAGGTCGTAAGTTCGAATCCTGCTCCAGTCCACTACATTTTCAGGCATGTAGTGGTGCCTGACAGCGGCAAAAAATATTGCCGAGAGCTAGTGGGGCTATACTAGTTCATCATCATCAGCCTATATTTTATGTCCACTGCAGGACGAAGGCCTCTCCCTGCGATCTCCAATTACCCCTGTCTTGCGCTAGCGTATGCCAACTTGCGCCTGCAAATTTTCCTAACTTCATCATCCCATCTGGTTTTCTGCCCACCTCGACAGCGCTTCCCTTCTCTTGGTATCCATTCTGTAACCCTAATGGTCCACCGGTTATCCATCCTACGCATTACATGGCCTGCCCATCTCCATTTCTTCCGCTTAATGTCAACTAGAATATCGGTATCCCCGTTTCTCTGATCCACACCGCTCTCTTCCTGTCTCTTAACGTTATTCCTAAGATTTTTCGTTCCATCGCTCTTTGTGCGGTCCTTAACTTGTTCTCGAGCTTCTTCGTTAACCTCCAAGTTTCTGCAGGTAGAATACCGGTTTCTGCACCGGTAGAATGCAATGATTGTACACTTTTCAACGACAGTGGTAAGCTCCCAGTCAGGATTTGGTAATGCCTGGCGTATGCACTCCAACCCAATTTTATTCTTCTGTAAATTTCTTTCTCGTGATCAGGGTCCCCTGTGAGTAATTGACCTAGATAAACGTACTCCTTTACAGACTCTAGAGGCTGACTGGCGATCCTGAATTCTTGTTGCCTTGCCAGGCTATTGAACATTATCTTTGTCTTCTGCATATTCATCTTCAACCCAATTCTTACACTTTCTCGATTAAGGTCCTCAATCATTTGTTGTAATTCGTCTACATTGTTGCTGAATAGGACAATGTCATCTGTAAACCGAAGGTTCCTGAGATATTCGCCGTCGATCCTCACTCCTAAGCCTTCCCAGCCTAAGAGCTTCAATACTTCTTCTAAGCAAGCAGTGAATAGCATTGGAGAGATTGTTTCCTTGCCTGACCCCTTTCTTGATAGGTAACTTTCTACTTTTCTTGTGGAGAACCAAGGTAGCTGTGGAATCCTTGTAGATGTTTGCTAAGATATTCACGTATGCCTCCTGTACTCCTTGATTACGCAATGCCTCTATGACTGCTGGTATCTCTACTGAATCAAATGCCTTTTCATAATCTAAGAAAGCCATGTAGAGAGGTTTATTGTGCTTCGCAGATTTCTCGATTACCTGATTTATGACATGGATATGATCCATCGTTGAATATCTCTTCCAGAAGCCAGCCTGTTCTCTTGGTTGGCTGAAGTCAAGTGTTGCCCTGATTCTATTGGAAATTATCTTGGTGAATATTTTATACAATACAGAAAGCTTTATACAATACAATACAGTATACAATACAGAATATACAATACAATACAGAAAGCAATACAGAAATACAATAGTTCAGGTGCAACCAAATTAGGCAGGCCCACCAAGCTTTATCAAAGTCACTCCCTCACCAGAACAGGAATTGGCCTCCCTGGTGCAGTATTCGGCCACTACCTCCCTCATGACTCCGACAATTAACCCATGGCCCTCAGTCCCCAGTGGCTGCGAAGCACCTGACCAAGGCGGCGGTCAGACCTGCTACGCGGCAGAGGGTGCTAAGAATCTCTGGGTCTGGACAGGCCGCCAATGGAAACTGAACCTGGCAACGTTCAACAGGCGCACCCTTTCGAGTGAGGCTAGCTTAGCAGGACTATTTGAGGAATTATCAGGCATTGCCTGGGATATTATTGGCCTTAGTGAGGTTAGAAGAACTGGTGAGGCTTACACAGTGCTGACTAACGGCCACGTCCTCTGCTACAGAGGTCTTCCAGATAAGAGAGAATCTGGGGTAGGATTTCTAGTTCATAACAACATAGCGGGAAACATTGATGAATTCTACAGCATTAGTGAGAGGGTAGCAGTCGTCGTAAGAAAGCTGAACAGTTTTATGAAGATGTCGAATTAGCAATGATAAAGGTGCAAAATCGGTATACTGTAGTCATGGGCGACTTCAATGCAAAAGTGGGCAAAAAGCAATTTGGCGAGCAAGCAATTGGCAACTACGGCATCGATTCTAGGAATGCAAGAGGAGAAATTTTAGTAGAATTCGCGGAAAGGAATAGGCTCCCAATAATGAATACCTTCTTCAGGAAGCGCAGCAACAGGAAGTGGACCTGGAAAAGCCCTAATGGAGAAACAAGGAATGAAATAGATTTCATACTCTCTGCCAATCCAAGCATAGTGCAGGATGTAGAAGTATTAGGTAAGGTAAAGTGCAGTGACCATAGTTTAGTGAGGTCCAGGATTTCCTTCAATTTAAAGAGAGAAAGAGTGAAATTAGTCAAGAGGAAACAGGCCAACCTAGACGCAGTAAGGGTGAAAGCAGATCAATTCAGGCTGGTGCTCGCAAACAAATATGCAGCTTTAGAACAGGAAGATGAAGATAACATAGAGGTAATGAATGAAACCGTAACTAGGCTGATCTCAGAAGCAGCAATTGAAGTGGGAGGTAAGGCACCAAGGCAACCTGTAGGGAAGCTCTCCCAAGAAACAAAGGACCTAATAAAGAAACGAAAAAACATGAAAGTGTCCAACTCACGAGATGAGACAGAATTCGCTGAACTGTCAAAACTGATCAACAAAATGAAAATAAGGGATATTAGAAATTATAACGTGGGAAAGATTGAGGAAGCCGTAAAATATGGACGCAGCATGAAATCAGTAAGAAGAAAGCTTGGCATAGGACAAGGCAAGATGTATGCACTGAACGATAAACATGGTAATATCATGAGCAATTTAGATGACATAGTAAAAGCAGCGGAAGAATTCTATACTGACCTGTACAGTTCCCAAAACAGCCAGGCAACTTTCATTCGATATAGTGATGAACCGGATACAGAAGCTCCTTCTATAACTAGCGATGAAGTTAGAAGGGCCTTGAAAGACATGACTAGGGGAAAAGCGGCTGGGGAAGATTGAATAACAGTAGATTTAATCAAAGATGGAGGAGATATCATGCTTGAAAAGCTTGCGGCCCTTTATGCGCAATGCCCCACAACTTCAAGTGTACCAAAGAGCTGGAAGAACGCCAACATTATACTTATCCATAAGAAGGGAGACGTTAAAGAAATGAAGAAATATAGACCCATTAGCTTGCTTTCAGTATTATATAAAATATTCACCAAGATAATTTCCAATAGAATCAGGGCAACACTTGACTTCAGCCAACCAAGAGAACAGGCTGGCTTCAGGAAGGGATATTCTACGATGGATCATATCCACGTCATCAATCAGGTAATCGAGAAATCTGCGGAGTACAATCAACCTCTCTATATGGCTTTCATAGATTATGAAAAGGCATTTGATTCAGTAGAGATACCAGCAGTCATACAGGCATTGCGTATTCAAGGAGTACAGAAGGCATACGTGAATATCTTCGCAAATATCTACAAGGATTCCACAGCTACCTTGGTTCTCCACAAGAAAAGTAGAAAGTTACCTATCAAGAAAGGGGTCAGGCAAGGAAACAATCTCTCCAATGCTATTCACTGCTTGCTTAGAAGAAGTATTGAAGCTCTTAGACTGGGAAGGCTTAGGAGTGAGGATCGACGGCGAATATCTCAGGAACCTTCGGTTTGCAGATGACATTGTCCTATTCAGCAACAATGTAGACGAATTACAACAAATGATTGAGGAGCTTAATCGAGAAGGTGTAAGAATTGGGTTGAAGATGAATATGCAGAAGACAAAGATAATGTTCAATATCCTGGCAGGGGAACAAGAATTCAGGATCGCCAGTCAGCCTCTAGAGTCTGTAAAGGAGTACATTTATATAGGTCAATTACTCACAGGAGACCCTGATCACGAGAAAGACATTTACAGAAGAATAAAATTGGGTTGGAGTGCATACGGCAGGCATTGCGAAATCCGGACTGGGAGCTTACCAACGTCATTGAAAAGAAAAGTATACAATCATTGCATTCTACCAGTACTAACATATGGGGCAGAAACTTGGAGGTTAACAAAGAAGCTCAAGAACAAGTTAAGGACCGCACAAAGAGCAATGGAACGAAAAATCTTAGGAGTAACATTAAGAGACAGGAAGAGAGCGGTGTGGATCAGAGAACAAACGGGGATAAACGATATTCTAGTTGACATTAAGCAGAAGAAATGGAGCTGGGCAGGCCATGTAAAGCGTAGGATGGATAACCGGTGGACCATTAGGGTTACAGAATGGATACCAAGAGAAGGGAAGCACAGTCGAGGACGGCCGAAAACCAGGTGGGATGATGAAGTTAGGACATTCGCAGGCGCAAGTTGGAATATGCTAGCGCAAGACAGGGGTAATTGGAGATCGCAGGGAGAGGCCTTCGTCCTGCAGTGGACATAAATATAGGCTGATGATGATGATGATGACAATTTGAATCGATAAACGGCACGGACTGCAATCGATACCAGTGGGCTGCTGCATATTACACGTCAGTGAGGCCTCAAAACCTTTATTCAAGTAAAAAAAAGCACGGACTTTAATAACAGAAGTTCAATAAAAACATTCTACTGCTTATCTTGTAAAAATGACACCGTAACTATGTTTGTTCGTTATTACATGTACATTAATAGACCAAATATTTAGTCGCGTTGAGCGCCCCTAGCATAAAAAGTACGAATTAAAGTATGCGACCAAATTGCAGTAGCTCCACTTGCACGCTTCGAGCTCGAATACGGCACGGTTGATTTTTCGCCCTCTGTGGCCATTTGGTAAACTATAGAGTGTGCGGGGCCTGGTACAAGGACGCAGTTAATTGCTCGCAGAGCAAAAGCC
Organism: Dermacentor silvarum; assembly: GCF_013339745.2. NCBI lineage: Eukaryota > Metazoa > Arthropoda > Arachnida > Ixodida > Ixodidae > Dermacentor > Dermacentor silvarum. Next base: position 162,927,027 of record NC_051158.1, on the reverse strand, counting down.
GCACTTCCTCCCTCCCGCGCTGCCTTCCCGCTTTCCTCCTTTCGTGCGGGTGATTGAGTAGCCAGTTCCCTTTGCGCCCGGTCGCAAGATACGTATTTGGTGCCGTAGCTTAACGTTGCCTCTCCTCCCTCTCTCCCATCGCCCCACCTCCTTTCGCGCTACGTAAGAAGTCACGATTGCTCTGCGCTGTGCGTTCGCTCCCCGTGAAAGCGCGCGCCCCTCGCGCGCTTTCGCTTGCACATACAGCATACGGCCAATCAGTTTTTTTTTCTACACGTGGACACGACCATCGAAGACTGAGCCCTTAACAGCTTCGCTGTAAAACTTGGATCAAAATGTTCAGCTATGTCCATGTAAATGCTGCGGAATTGGGTAGCCCATTTGTTGACACGGAAAATAAATTTGTGTGATGAACATCATTTCTCGGCTCCTCGCTAGTTTGGAGTTTTATTGCGCGAAAGCAGCCCAAACGTGCAAAAGCCATTTAGAATATTTTGAAGTCCTTCTAGTGCAATAGTACTTCGGTAACCAACATATTTTCACAAAAATTTAGGATTGAGTCAAAAGATATATGACCAAACTAAACTATATATTTAGCGAAGCTCTTGAGTGCTCCTTGCATGTTTCAGGCTACGCTGTTCTTGAGATGCCAGCCAGTGTCAATGAACACTTGCTGTCTTCTATTTAAGCCAAATGCAGACACCTGGGCACTGAGATGTCACTGCCGATACATAGCAGGCAAGATGCTGCCGACTTCTGAATGCTCGCATTTTTGACAAAGATCTAGTGCGTCACATATCATAATAAAGCAAGATATAGGTACGCGTCACGTAATTCGACCAAATCATAGTAGGCTATATTTGAAGCACAATGTTGCATAGATAACAGGTGATGTGATGCAACATGCATACTTTTCGTAGTTTATGAAGGAGTTGTTGAATGCGTCTGATGTAAAGCAAACACATTGTGAAATGCACCGAGTGAGGCTTCCATGACTGCAATGTTGCCGCCTGTGTATAGAGTATAGAATGCGTGGTGGCAAAATCAGTCTTTTACACGATTGTTCTATGCGAAACTGTTGTGTTGTAAAACAGCGGCGGGAGAATTTATTTACCTGGTAGTGCTGCATCGCACAACCTTTCCATCTAATATTTCTTACTGGGCAAGTATTCCATACTTATTATGGTGTAGTAGTATGCGTAACGAATTGAAATGAGACTAGAACAGGCGAGAGCAGCACTCACAACCTTAGAGCTAGGCAATATAACATTAAGAAAAATCTGGCACCACCGTCTATGCGAGGTTTCTAACGGGCGCTACGTCACCTTGTGAAGGCCAGAATGTGTGTGTTTGCAATGTTAACGCGGCTTGGTATAAAACACGGTCATAGCTGAACAAATAAATATAGGGGCACTATAAAGTAAAATGATTCCAAACTGTTTTGATTCCAAACTCATGACGTCAAATTTACGTAATCACCGACGCAAGCTTCGGGCGGTGAGCCGCAGCGATGTCTGAACAACCCAATCAAAGACTCTCCTCGTTCATAGGAGGTCACCTTTGTTCGCTTTCAAATCCAATAACATCTAATTAGCTGACAAGAGGCGAGGAACATGGAGAGGGTTTCGATGGGGCCGAGCAGCACACTGAAAATAGATAACCTCATGAAGAGGGTGGTGCCGGCTTCTCCGAGTGGTCCGCTTCGCCTTACTTAGCTTGCCGTGGCTGGTCGAAAATCGTAGCGGCGTGCAACGGAATTATCAAAATGCCGCTAAAACGGATCCTCAGCATGGAAGAGTTGGCAGAGCGATGTCGTATGCATGCAGAAAGGGCTCGATAACGTTTTACTGCCACGCAAAAAAAGTTTATCATGCGCAAATAAATATATGCTCACCGGCAGGTGCGAGTAGCGACGGCCTCAGCGATCGGTGGGCAACTATCTTCCATTCCTTTCAGAACGGGGCATTCTGTGGCTATTCAGAAAAATTTGGCTTTTGTTCGGCATAATAATGCATTTCTTCTCGTACACGTCACTTTAAAGTGGTTAGTTTTCGCGGTTTTGTGAGGTCGCGTGACAGACAGGCGAAGTGGGCATCGTCGGAAAACATTGGACCAATAGCAGAGGGCTAATGGTGAAAAGGCGTCGAATCAGGAATGATCATTTTTCTTCTGTGCGGTTTCATCATGCATAATCAGTGTGTACACGTTGTATCAGATGGGGAGCTATCACTGTTTTCGGCGTCACGTGACAGATAGGCGAAGTTGGGAGTGGCCCGAAAATGTTTTGACCAGTCGTGGAGGGTGATTGCAGAAATTTGAATCAAAACAGTTTGCAATCATTTTACGTTATAGCGCCCATAGGTTCCTCAAAGTAAACACTTCACAATAAGTTTTAACCAGTACTACTTCTTTCAATAAAGATTAGTCACATGCAATGTACAATCACGAGAGGAAAAAAACTGCAAAATGTCACATAACGAGCGCTGATCTTGCCGTCGGTCCTCCAACTTTAATAGCCTGCTGGTACCTTTGACATATAATTGCATAAACAAGCAAGAAGTCCCCATGAATAAATAAAACAAGTTTTCTTTGTTTAACAGTAATAAAAATATAGCTCTTTGCGCGATGCTTTTGTAGAGAATAAACTATTGTGATCGGCGAAATGATGCCAGCAAGGGGTTCGATCAAGATGTCCTGGCTCATCGTGAAAGATGGCCATCTCAAGGCACCTCATCCTAACCTTTAAATACACACACTAATCCTACAGCGCTATTTTTCACTGTAGCTAATATTGTTAGGAACTCCAAACTCAAATAAATTTATTATCAGAGAAGATCACTTTCATATTAATGATGCAAGCATGCTCAAGTACACTTGCGGACCCCAATCAGAGCATGGAGATGAACTTGAACTTGCAACGTTTTCGTATAGTTAGTGAAATAGGAAGCCCCATGACTGTAGCGGCTGCTCATGACTCGTTCTGGATGTGCAGGCCCCTTCGATCCAGACAGACGCAACTAAGGTCAAGCGCCGGCCGTCTTCTAAAGGTGCACCACCAGTTGGCAAGAGCCTTCCATGTGAGTTGCCTTCGCGTTGCATTACCAGCCGTGCTTTACTAGTATGGCACAATAAAGCATGCTTTAATGAACTAAGGGCAGACAGTCCGTGAACTTCGCCATCAAATGCCATGGCGTTAGCTTTTAGCGTTTCTGTGGTCCTTCGTACCACATTGCGTGGGTGGCTATCTTGCTGAGTAAACTTGGCGAATCCTCAAAGTACATGATCTCGAAGCTGATCCTCATATGAGCGCATCCTGACGAGCCCTTAGTTCTGCACCGTGGTCACGCGCGCGACCGCATGGTCACAGTCGGAGAAATCCTCCTCCATTACTGCAGAGAGCGATTACGCTACCCACCAGCACACAAAACACTGAATAAATCACAATACACCACTTGGCGACTACTTCAGACGCGAACTTTCCCTAACCCCGTGCTATACCACCGAATTTACCCCGATGCATACTCCCCACTCTGCACAGCCTGCGAGGCCCGCGCTGACCTCGATCACATCATCTGGGCATGCCCGAAAGCTACACCCACCAACACCCACCTCACTAACACTACACGCATAACTACGGCCGAGCAGTGGGAGACTTTGCTGCTCAGCTTGGACCCAGAAGAGCAGCTCTGGGCCGTCCGGATGGCCGAAGACGCCGTCAGAAAGCAAGGGCTGGCCGCCGTCTGAGGAAGGGGAGGCCTGGGGGGTTAATCTCCCAACCCCCGCCGCCCCAAGACCCCATAATGGACACAATAAAGTTTTATCTCTCTCTCTCTCTCATATGAGCGCACGATTAGTGTCCTCTGAAGAGCTTTATTGTAGGTTCGAATGCAGGGGTGATCATTAAAAGGTGAATCTGTGGACCTCTGCTGATACAATGGAGTGTACCACATGTCTTCCCGAGGGTTTTATTGTGGCTTGCGACCTAAGCTAATTGTCGAAGCAATGTACCAGCATCCACATGCTTTATAGCATTAACCAATAGGTGTGCCCAGCAGCATATATCTTAGCGCCTCTACAGGGAAGATATCGCGTGAGTTTGACACTCATCATCACCATATCAAAGGGCTACAGCATTCCTTACGCTGTGCCAAGACAATGCGACGATTGATCCCTCTTCAAGACTGAGGGCCCATCATTTGAGAAGACCGGAACTCATTCCAGACATTGGAAAAGCTGAAGCTGCTAATTTCTACTTCGTAATGTATTGCCAGCAATTTCACACAGAAAGGCACAATTCTCATGCTTTTAGAAGATACCCATGAGTGACGGGGCTGGTTACCTCAACTGAGCATGAAGAAACTGTCCTTATCAAGCCATGATCTCACCCAAACTATAGCGTAGGCTCGTGTGCTCACTTGGTTTGGGGAATGTGCGTGGTGTGATAGTGTGTTTCAGGGCACACCGACCGACTTCCTAAAGCTCACAATTAATATGTTATAGCCACATTTGTTTGCCACTAAAAGCGCCCTAAATAAAAAATAAAATGTTAGGGCTTGATTGGAACCTCATCGGTCTTGCGCGAGAGCAACAAGGAAGTGCCAATGTGCGAGCGATGGTACGAAGTAATCTGGCTCTGAAAGCTCGATTGGCGCATTGCAATCAGGGGCGGATCCAGGTTTTTTCTGAGGGGGGGGGGGGGGGGGGGTCAGCTTCTGTCAATGATGATGATGATGATGATAGTAGCCTTTCTCATTTACCGAAATGCACCGTTTCTGCTCACGATAAACCCGCGTTTTATACGGCTAGAGCAACACCTGTAGCCCGCCGTGGTGGCTAAGTCAGCTCAGGTGTTGCGCTGCTGAGCACGAGATAGCGGGATCGAATCCCGGCCGCGGCGGCGGCATTTCGATGGAGGCGAAATGCAAAAACGTCCATGTGCTTGCGTTGTAGTGCACGTTTAAGAACATCAGGTTGGCAGAATTAATCCCGAGCCTTCCACTACGGCGTGCCTCATAATCAGAACTGGTTTTGGCACGTAAAACCCCAGAAAGAGGAAGAAGCCCTATAGCGAAGCCAGGTATCGGTTTCTCCGAGCATAAAGGAAAAGGACGTTACCCAATACAGCCATGTGCTTGGCGGCTGTGCCTGATAATACAGGGTGTTCAAAACTAAGATTTATGGTTTTCTTAAAATTAGGCACTGGGAGGCACGCAAAGACCACCTGTGCTAATAACTTATGTGGCCAGGTGGGCACAAAGTGAGAGGATAATTATCACTGTGAGCAGCCGAATTCACTTAAGTTGAACAATTATTTTTTGTCGACTGCAGTAAGTGGGTATGTTTGTATTGAAAACTTAGAGACAGTAGTGTTTCTACACAGTATCGGTCGGAAGAATTATTCTAGAGTGTTCGTGCTCCGAGGTATCCGACTCCAAATTTCTATTGTCGTACTGCGAAGAGTTATGGAATCGACGCGGGAGTGGTTTATGCTTTGCGTTGCTGTGGAAGGGAGGCATTTTGAACGTTTTTAGGGCATTGACATCCTGATGGGTGAAATGTCATGAGATTCGTGCATGAGAACATCAAACTTAAAACGGCAGTATATATGAAATATTCGTTAGCATAGCTAAAAAAATGTCACAGTTTCGCCCTAAGGGCGAAGCAATGAATGCGATAGCAACACAGCAATGTCATACGAAGTAAGGTGAGCGGCTTTGGTAGCAATATGAATTGTAGTAAACATGAGCTGATTAAGTAAGCAGGTGTGCTGCGGCGTAAGTAGACCGACATGAAGAGAGACTCGATGACCACGAGAAGGCGCGTGTGAAACGGTGGTGTTGATGAAAAGCGCTTTCCGTGGGCAGCGCGTGCGAAGGGACACACCTGTAGCGCTGCACTGCCGATCCGGGCAGCATTGCATGTGTAGCGTGCGTTGGAAAATGTGGCCCGACTATTACTAACTGAATGAACAAGCGTGGTGCGCGCACAAACAAACATGAATAGATCACACTGAATGACTGCAGACAACGACTGTCAAAACGCTGGCAGCAAGCCCATACGCTGCAGCGGGCGAAGGTACGTGCGGTCTATCGCTTCAACGGAAACTGAGCGGCGAATGCACGGCGCATAGAAAGGTCAGAGCCGTGTGGAGATAAGAGACGGTGCGGCGAGCGACGAGCGCGGTTGTTGGCATAGTAGAAGTGCGCCCCCCCCCCCCCCCCCCCCCCCCCCGCTCCTTCCGGCGCTGGCTTCCCGCTTCCTTGCTTGCGCGTGGGAGAGATAAGAGACGGTGCGGTCGAGCGACGAGCGCGGTTGTTCCCCCCCCCCCCCCCCCCTCGCTCCCTCCGGCGCTGGCTTCCCGCTTCGTTGCTTGCGCGTGGGAGATTGAGTGCGTTCGCTCTCCGTGATAGCGCGCGTCCCCGCACGCTTCCGCTCGAGCATACGGCGCGCGGTGAAGATTTTATCTATACGGAACCTCACCGCGACGGCGACGGCGACGCCGACGGCAGAAATCCGGTTGAAGTGTCCATATAATTGCTATCGCAATAAAAGGTTTCTGTTATTGATGGTGAAGTTGTTGCTTTCGATTTCAATAAAACTTAGTATTGTATTGCTGGAAATCAGCAGTAACTTTATTTGCGTAGCCCAGGAAATGACCATGCCCGGTCGTCTAGTCACCATTACGCACGCGCATTGCCCTCCGGCTTCTCCGCTCGCGCCCTTATCTCGGCATGGCAGCTGCCGCCAGCTTTACAGGCTGCGCGGTCGTGTGTTATGACAGCGGTTACGGGTTCTTCGATTTCTTTTATTTCGCCAGCCGTCAGGGGAAGGGGGACAGTTATCTTAGCCAATGCCTACGCCGCGTTGTCAGACTAAACGCCGCACCCAACAGCCGCGTCACATCATGGAGGAGCTTTGCGCCAATCCTCACTCTCTTGCATGCGTAATCATGCGAACGACAATTAAAATTTGGAGTTGGATATCTCGGAGAACAGACATGCAAGAATAATTCTATTAAGTGAAACTGTGTAGAAACACGGCTGCCTCTAACTTTTCAATACAAACATACACACTTACTGCAGTCGATAAATAGTTAATTATTCAATTTTAGGTAATATTCGGCTGCTGACAGCAATAATTATTATCTCACTTTGTGTCTCCCTGGCCACATAACTTATTTGCGCAGGTGGTCTTTACGTGCCTCCCACTGCCTAATTTCAAGAACACCATAAAGCTTAGTTTTGAACACCCGGTATATCTAGCCTGTATTGTTTTTAAAAATAAAATTTGGGATGATCTGTCGCAGGTTTGTTATAAATGCGTAAGCACGGGTCCATCTTTGGAGTTCTGTTGGGACATCTTGATTTCCTTAAGAAGATTCTTTGTATTCGGCTGAGACACCTTCGTTTGCTTTGGAGCTCCAACGCGGCAACCACTACCCTGGTTGTTTACGATATGCGAATCACCGCGTATGAAGAAGACTCACGACGCCACCTACAAGAACGATGTGGCCTAGTAGCCAAGAGCGCGAGCCAGCGTGTACATGTTTTGCTTCCCACGCGACATCATCCTTTTACACAACGCGCGCATCTGCTCCCGTTTCTCTAACCACGCGTGGTTAGCGGCCAACGCCCGCGCGCTGGCGTTGGCCGCTGACGTCACGCTCCCCAACTTCGCAGCCGCTGCTCGAGGCTTCGCCCCGCTCCGCGAGAACGGCCACTCAGATAAACGGATCCGACGGCTTTGAGCCTCCTATGCTTAATGTACGACAATAAAACTGCGAAGTTACAATGAAAAATTTGTAGCGTACGTACTGTGCTCGTACTGGATATTGTCAACGTGTAACTGTGATCACACTTCTTTCTGGGGTTTTACGTGCCAAAACCAGTGATCACACTGAGTGCTACAGTTAAAAAAAAAAGTTGCCTATGCGAAGTTCTTAGTTTAGCTGTTAGTTGTTATTATTTATATGTAAACACTTCAGCGAGAGATCTATTTCATTAAGCAGGTTGGTCGCGGAACCGATGACAGCCAATGAGGCAACCGATGACACCCCAATCGGGAACTGAGTTGATCAGTTGCGAAGGCGCTCGCGCGGACATCTGCGTGCTTGGAAAAAGGCACGTGCCCTCGTTCATTCGACGCCACCGATGGGAAGAGTAAGGCACGGCCGGCGCCAGGAGGTCCAAGGTGTTCATGAGAAAAATAACTACGGCAACTTCGCGACACCACACCCCTACGGAATACAACTAAGCTTGTGAGCGAGCTAGCTTTACTTCTACATGGCTCATACCACTGGTACTCGCGAAAAATAATTTTGAAGAATGCTGGCGGCCATATTTTTTTTTTGCGACAGGGCCATTTCCCTGTCAGCGAGGGGGCCATGCAGAAATATGAGGGGGGGGGGGGGTCAGGACATCCGGACATCCCCCCTGGATCCGCGCCTGATTGCAATTGCTTGCTGTTAGAAAAAAGTTGTCGCAGTTTCACCTGAAAGGCGAAGCATTAATTGCGATAGCAAACTTGTAGAGAGCTATACGGAGTAATGATATTAGCTTTATCAGCTGTATAAACTTGGACATGCAGCAGCATCGGCAACACGCAGAACTGTTGTCGACGCCATCGGCGTTTTGCCCGTGTTCGCTCAAAATGCGTGCGGCGTTGGTGACTGTTGCCGGAGCCTCTGATATAAATAGGCACTGCGTGCCGCAGCTAAACGTCGCCTCCCTTCCCTGCTCCTCCCCCACGGCCTTTCGCTCGTCGGAAGAAGGCGCGTTTGCTCTACATACATGGTGATTGTGAAGGAGAACAGAGACGCCTACTTCTGCAGCCCTTAAGCGAGCACGGCGCAGAACGCGCGTTTGTTCTCCGCCGTGCGTTCACTCCCCGTGAAAGACGCGCCCCTCGCGCTCTTTCACTCGCACATACAGCGTTCGGCGCGCGGCGACGATTTCTTCTCCAAATGACGTCATACGGAACCTCAAGGCGGCGGCGACGGCAGAAATCTGCTTTTGAGTGTCCATATAATTGCTATCGCAATAAAAGGGCAGCACGAAGGGCAACGCTGCTTCGTTGCCTAAGCACTCCATGTCTGTCAGGGTAGAAGGTAACAGAGGCCCCAGCACCAGCAATTTCGGATGCATTGTAAAAAAAGACGCAGTTTCGCCCGGAAGGCGACGCAGTGATTGAAATAGTAATTTAATGGACAGCTATATGATGTAAGGATAACAGTTTTCTCGGACGTATAAGCTTGTAAACGTAGGCATATTAAATAAATTAAAAGCATGGTGTCAGGCCTGCACAAGCAAACATGAACAGATCTCACTCGATGACAGCGGAAACTCGCTGTCAGAACGCTGGAGTGAGTAAGCGCGCCTGCAGCAGCGAGCGAATTGACCTTCGTGTTTGCGCTCGCATCAACGCGAACGAAACCGCGAAAACAGCGCAGCGCGGACTCTGTCACCGCCGCACATGGCTTGAAAGATACAGCGTCTCGGGCAAGCGCGATTTCATAATTTCTAGGCAGCACAGCGGGGCGTTGCATTTCAGGAGTCACCCGATTCTTACGCGCCGGCGCGAGTAACAATGGGTATGAGAGAGAAATACTGGGGGCTTCTCTCCTTAAATATCTGTCCTTGGCTAGGTACTACGGAGGAGAAGTTCCTTTGCTCATTTTGTACGCGTCTGTTCCTAGGCGTGCCGGTATCGAGTTTGCTTACGCTCAGACGCTGGCTACAAGCGCGCTTAACCAGGTGAAGCAGTGGACACTGAGGCCCCATATTGATCGCTGTGTCTAAATGTACGTCGGACGTACGCGAATCCCAGAATCTAAAGGTACGTCGGACAGACTTTCTCATTCCGGCAGCTCTCGTGTTAAGTCAGTCATGCTGGATTATAGCTTTCTCGAGCCTTATTGCGCTCTAGCTTGAAAATACCATCACTTATTTTTACGGGGAAGCAGTAGGGACCATACTATATAGACCGGGCCTGCTCTCCTGCAGCAGTCTCTTCGCTCGTGCCAGGCTAGATACGTCGGACGTACCTGCTTTGCTTCCGTTTCGCTAGTTCCGCGGCTCTCGCCTACCAATTTCTGCACACTTCTTTGCAGAAGGACGTTTATGGAACTCAAAGGGGACCATTAAAATTGTTTTGAAAGTCACGGAGAGCAGTGTACGAAAAACCTGCCACGAGCGAAGATACTGCTCCAGGAGAGTAGGCCTGGTCTCTACTACGCCCCTACTGCTCCTCCTGGAAAATCAGTGATGTTATTTTGAAGCTAGAGCGCAGTAAGGCGCGAGAAAGATAAAATCCGGCATGACTGACTCAGCACGAGCGCCGCAGGCCCGAGAGTCTTTCCAACGTACCTTTACGTTCTGGGATTCGCGTACGTGCGCCGGCAGGCAGCGTCGGAGCGTAAACAAACTCGATGCCGGCACGCCTAGGGACAAACGAATACAAAACGAGCAAAGAAACTTATCCGTAGCAGCAAGGAGCAAAAGCCCCCAGAATTTTTCTCGTACTCGCGCCTGCGCACAAGCGTTGGGCGACTCCTGAAATGCCACGCCCCGCTGTGCTGCCTAGCAATTGTAAAGTCACCGCTGGGGCGGTCCCCGCAGCGTAGGACACGCCCCCACTCCCTTCCCTCGCCCCGTAGCCTTGCGACCCCGGTGGGCCAAAGCAAAACGCCCCTCCGCCCATCCCGCCCTTCCTACCCTTCCTCCGGATCATTGCGCACTACTGGAAGACGGCGCGTATCCTTCCCACTTTCCTACCTTGCATGCGCAAGATTGAACCGTGATCGCCGGCTCACCCTCGCACACTTTCCCTCGCACATACAGCATACGGCGCGCGGCGGCGATTTTATCGTCCTTGGACTTTATACGAAACCAAACGGCGACGGCGACGGCAGAGATGCACCTGGAGTGTACATATAACTGCTATCGCAATAAATCGTTTTTTTTTAATTCGCGCGTCCCTTTCTCATTTATGGGGCGAATAGCAACGGTGGCTCAACTTGCTTTCAGACTTGACCACGCAACATGGGTCGGCGAGGTGCTAAAGGCGGAGGTGTGCATCACCGCTGGTGACGTCAGCACCAGGCGCGTAGCCAGGGGGGGGGGGGGGCTGATGGGGCTTCAGCCCCCCCCCCCCCCGAAATTTTTTCGTGCCGGCATGCACCGCCGACCAAAACTACCACCGACGCCGGGAATAATAATAATAATAATAATAATAATAATAATAATAATAATAATAATAATAATAATAATAATAATAATTAATAATAATTTATTTTCCATGAAAAGAATTACATGGTGGGGTTCTGGATAAAAAGTTGCATGCAGGGAACTTGACCAGCCCAAAAACCCATCGAAGGCAACAGAGGGTGTCGGGCCCTCACATGTGAGTAAACAGATGGGAAAGTGTCAATTTACAAAAAAATGTGTATACGAGACAGGTAGTAATACACTTTAGCAATTAGAAAAACAAGTAGTCTGCATTAACAAGGAAATATTGAATTTATACATGAGCAATATAGATTACATAAAGAAAGTCTTATTATACGAAAACAGGAAGAAAAATAGGGGAAAAAAACATAACATAACTATATTCAGTGCAGCATAAGCTAAAGCAAATAAAGGGGGGAAAAGTCATACAGTATTGCATATGAACAAACTCATTAAACAACAAGGATTAGTTGGACTGAAAGCAGTTGTGCAGGCTGCATAAGGACAGAAGGTCTATTTCTCGTAAGGCGAGGTTATTGAGTAAAGTCGGAAGTGTATGTCGAAGCATTTGTTGACCATAATTCGTTCTTAAGTGCGGAATGTTCCATTGTTCAGGTGTCCTTGTGTCATAGGCTGCGAAACGTTCGTGTAGGCGAGCTATGTTCAATCATTCTGTATTCTGTCTACAATGTCTTTTTCACGCTCGAAAGACATTTCGGCACGAACATTGCGTACTCGGGCTGGATTTCGCGGCACCTGGGGTGGATTTCATGGCACCTGCGGTCACGTAACGCAAGGAGCCCCATCCGAGCACAAATTTTCAAGGGCTTTTCGATAGCGAGCGGGCGCGTTGTAGCATCTCGCCGCGGCCGCGGAATCTATACGGAGCGCATGGATTTCAATTCCGAAACTGTATGGGTGTAACGTTCTCATAAACTTTTGACGCGAAAGGTGCACTGACATTTCCAAAGACGTGCTTTAAAAGATTTTCAATTCTGGAACTTTATGGGGTTAATGCTGTTATAAACTTGGACCAACATGCGTGCACTGGAGCCCTCGTGTCCAAGCCGTTCCAGAAATGAAAGCACGCGCTCGCAATCTTCCACACACACGAACATACTAAATATTACCGTGACTGTGAGCTAGCAGCTGATAATTTTCTCCAAACATTTTCAGGACGCGTGCCCAATGTGATCGATCAGCTGGACCAGGGCAGGTAAAGTAAAATTTGAGAAAACAGGAGAAAGGAAATTGCCTATTATTGAGGAAATTCTTTTTGCGGGCTACAAGGTCTGGCTCTCGTTGGCCACAGGGACAGTGGCCCTATGGATTTAAGCATAGGCCGCGCTGAAAATACAGGTATTTTCAGAGCGCTTCTTCGCTTGCGAGCTGATTGTGGAGATACATATCTGAAGAACCATTTGGAAAGTTGCCCCAGTAATGCCTCGTATTTAAGCCCAGATGCACAAAAACAAATTATAGAAATCTGTGCCGAAATTATCAAAGAAAGCCTAGTTGCAAAAGCACGCTGCTTCTCCATACTTGCTGACGAAACGACGGACATCGCTGGAATCGAACAGCCTACTGTTTGTGCAAGGTACCTAAACAAGGCTGCCAACGGCATCGAGGGATTGTTTTAGGTTTTACCACCGGAATAGATGCCCTCTCCCTTTGCGACTGCAGGTTCTATGTAAATGTGTACAAACTGTTGCAGATTCTAGTCACCCTTCCAGTGACCACTGCCAGCGCAGAGAGAATATTTTTTAACAAGAGTTTACTGAAAAACTACTTGCGCTCTACAATGTCTGTGGAACGCATGGTTAGACTGGTACTTCTATACACCCACAGAGACGTCGGCATCAACGTGTCTTAAGTGATTGACCGCTTCGCTCAACTTCCCCGCCGAGAGAAGTTTGTCCTTTAGATAGCAAAGCAGCAAAAATCAATGCAAGTAAAAAGCTCTGTTCCTTCACGTCCATAAGCTCGTAATTATGAAAACGTATGACTGTTGGTTAGCTTTTAAAGCAGCAGAAAATTTAGCCGTTTATTCTAGCAGTTAGCGTCATGATCAAAATTATCATGCGAATACGGAAATTAGGAGGACAAATAACCAATTTTGACCGACCTTGCTCATTGAAAGCCCGGCCCACGCGGCGTTTGCCAAAAACACACTCGGATATTGGGTAGTAACTTGCCGCATCATCTGTGGCTTTCGTTTGGCCTTTTCTTTCCTTTTTAGCTACCTGATTTTATTTCTTTTTTGAAACGAAGCAAAACCCTCCTTTAATTATGCACCCAAAATTTAACTGCGTGCAGGCAGTTAAATTACACATTTTCGTACTCATTTCTGCATTATTCCTCTATTATTCTACCTGTATGGTGCTGTCGCGACCGCTGCATGGCCCGAGTACATATCACGATTTCTGCGATCATAGTTTTGTTCTTGCCTAGATCTTCTGTCTTTCTGTGCGCAAAGTTTACTACCTCTGACTCCGCAACCTGTTTATGTGTCTTGTTTGACGCATAATATACAGTGACGTTTGCTTAAATACGTAGGTTTATTGGAGACTTAGACGTATATTTAAATATCTTGTTGCGAGGTGTTGTGTATACAAGCAGTGAACTTTGTTTCCAGCGACTCTTTTTTGCCCTTTAGCGAGTTGTATCTTCGCATTTGTATATTCCATTCTATCTTCGCATATCTAATGTACATTTTGCAGAACTCCTACTTTTATGTGACTGCCACAGATACGACGATGAGAGGATTGCCCTTCGGACGGCTTTGGGGCACTTAAACGACGCACGAGCGCGTGGCCTCGTGCGTCTGCTATGTGCAGGGCTACAAAGGCACTGCTGTGCTTTTTGAAGTGCGGAAGCCTGTATGACCGCCTGTGACGAAACTCAGCGATGAACGCTTAACTGTAAATGTGCAACGTGTGAACTGTGAACTTCTCTCTTCCTTCTCTTTCAATCCCTTCTCCCCCTTCCCCCGTGCAGGGTAGCCTACCGGGCTCAGCATGGTTAACCTCCCTGCCTTTCCCTTATGACTTCTCCCTCTCTCTCTCTCCTACTTTTTATTTGTACACACTGTTGCGAGTATAATCTCGGTGTAATTACAATACACGACCCGTAACAGCTGCTCCTGCGCAATCTATTGCAACGAGGGACAGCGTCATTGAGGGTTTTTTCCTGGCCGTTGCATATGTGCAAAATTGTAAACAAGGTTCTTGAATGACGAAGATTCATCAAAATATTTGTCCTCAACTTATTCATTTCATGGCCTTTACGTTCTTCATATCAGCTGTATACACAGCTTTGCTGGTTTCGAACTGATATATTTCTAATGTCCGTGTGATATTTTCTTTCGTTATTAAATAGACAAAAAAAAAACGCGGCCGCATTGATATCAGTTATTTCTGCCAAAATTTTTAGGACATATGAATATATTCTTTTATGAAAAAATACTTATTTTACTTGAGAGTGCATAGCGTTCAATAATTCGTTTGCAGCATCTAACATACAATGGCATTGGCAATGCAGTTATTATTCATGTATTTGATCCCTCGACAACTTCTATAAGGAGGAGGCCGCGCTGCAACCTGAGCCCCCCCCCCCCCCCCCCCGAACAAAATTTCTGGCTACGCCACTGGTCAGCACCTCTCGTACCAAAGATGGCGCCACAGGGCGCAACCACATGGCGCATGCCAAAGTGTGCTGAGGTCATTATTGTAAAGTTCCCTTGCCTCAGAATTGGGCAACTTGGTACCGTAGCATTCTCTGAAACTCGGCAATTTTATTCACGTTTTATTTACGCCAACTTAACCTCACCACTTTTTTAGACATGGCAGCTGCAGAAAACGTATGAAGACCTTTGTGTAGTCACTTTTCATGGCCTTTTTGCTTTTGAGATTTGCAGGTATGTGAAGTCTGCTGCAACGAATTTTTTTTTGAAGTGAAAACCATATCGCGTTAAAATCGAAGTACCACAAAATTTTGACAAATGTTTACTTCAGATAATGAAGCCAATAATGGTTTCTTGCGTTTTCTAAGGGCCCGGAACTTGTGAAACCTACTCTAAAATATGGGTGTTGCCCACATAGCTTAGTCGTCCATGCGCCATTCTCACATGACGCGGTAAACTTTTTCCTATATACATATATTTACCACGTTCTGCCTCAGTTGCACATTTTTTCATAAGTATTTCCCCGAGAAATTGTGGCTGTGTTAGATCATTTCACCTCCACCGAACAGAAGTTGTCTACATAGACTTCAATGGTATTCTGTATCCTACCACTTATTGCTTCCATCTAGAGTTTCTGCAAATGCTAGCTGTGGCGACTTTCTCGCCTTTGATTGTCCACAGCAGCATCCCACGCACCAGTACAGCGTCCTGCAGGGCGGCTGTCCATGGCCATCAAGCCCAGGGCAGTCATGGTGCGGCCTAGTTCTGGAACCACGACTGCAGCTGCCACCACGTTTGCCAGGGACACCCAACGTCCTACAGGGCTGCTGTCGTTGGCCAGCAAGCCCAGGGCAGTCCCGGTGTGTCCCAGTGCGGCAACTAAGACTGCGGCTGACACCAAGTTTGCCAGAGAGGCACCAGTGAGGCCATCGGCCGCCCGAAAAGGTGTTCAGCAACCACAGGTGATGACCACTGGTTTATTGCAACCCGCTACATCGAGTTTGTCAGACACTGCAAGACCGTTTGCAGACTGGCATAAACGGGCAGAAAGTAAACTGCACATGGTAAAACAAATTGCATAAGAGAGGATAAAAACACAAAAAATTGTACTTCGTGAAAGCACAACTTCCTAAAGGCCTCTCACGTTCGAGGCAATCAGACTCTTCAAACCGCTAAATTGCGTAAAATGTGGATACATAAAATGTTGACAGTCGTGCAGTTCATTTTCATTGTAAGAAAGACGCTAGTTTAAACGCATCTTTACCAATCATATATTTCCTTACCATGTACTAGTTAACCAGAAGGAATTCTTCCGATAGTAGCTGTACTAAAATACCGTAAGGTAGTTTTTAACCCTAATCAAGTATTCTCTGCCATCAGGCTTTACCTTACATGTGAAAATGGATGTACGAAACAGACGTGCGCCCTCATAGCTCAGTCAAAAAACATAGCACAGATGGACTTGCAGCAATTGCATAGTTATCATATCGTTTAAGTGCACTCTAAAAATGCATTACGTATTACTACACAACCCTAATATCTCGTTTATATTTGTTGAAAATAAGGGGCACGTAACGCGTGGGCAATGTTCAAAGTATGCAGACGTATTACGGATATTGTAGTAAATTATTTATGCAAGCGATCTGGACGTTTGTAATGTGTTTACATTACAACGCAGAACAACGCAGTTATTATGCTGCTGCGTTGGGAGAAGTGTGAAAGTAACCTAGACTAAGTTAACCGAAACTGAGGCAGGAGAAACACTATGGCCAACCTTCTGGCTAAGCAAATTGTGTGTGAACGAATTACGACCTTTCTAAAAATGGCTGTACATGTAACCATTTTCGAGTATGTGGCCTAATTACAAACTAAAGCTTTTATTGCAACTTCTCTAATAAACAGCTTATCTGGAAATTGGGTTGCGAATCAGACGGGTCGCATAAGTTTTCTGAAAGCTTTATTGCGATAGCAATTATATGGACACTCAAAGCGGATTTCTGCCGTCGGCGTCGCCCTCGTTGTCGCCGTGAGGTTCCGTATGACGGCAACGGCGAGTAAATCGTCACCGCGCGCTATATGCTGTATGTGCGAGTGAAAGCGCGCGAGAGACGCGCACTTTCAGGGGGAGCGAACGCACGGCGCAGAGCAAACGCGCGTTTTGCGCCGTACGCCCTGAAAGGCTGCAGAATTAAGCGTCTCTTTCCTCCTTTACAACACCTTTACAATGACCTTATATATATATATATATATATATATATATATACAGAGCAAACGCGACTTCTTCCGTCGCGCGACAGGCCGTGGGGGGACGGGAGGGAGGGAGGGGAGGCAAGTTTAGCTGTGGCACCAAATACGCAATTATATAAAAAAACGTTGCGAGGCGACAAGGTGGTAAAGACTTCCGACGCGGCTCGACGAGTGTCCCGTTCTGATCCCGTCGAAAATCTCCGAGCCGCCCTCAGAGGCACCGGCAACAGTCACCAACACCGCGCGCGTTCGATGCGAATGCGGGCAAAACGCCGACGGCGTCAACAGTTCTCCGCGTTGCTGGTGCTGCTGCATGTCGAAGTTTATACAGCTGATAAAACTATCTTTACTCCGTATAGCTCTCTACTAATCTGCTATCGCAATTGATGCTTCGCCTTTCGGGTGAAACTGCGACATTTTTTTTTACAGTCACCTTGTTGCGTCCTGAAAATGTCATAGTCGCTAAGTTATGACTACTGGCTTCAAATATCTCTTATTTTGTTGCTCTTTTGATGCCCACCATTTTTAAAACCATAAATTTGAATTCAATGTCAGCGGACGGAATGTGCAATGGGAGAACTATTTTCTAAACCATTATCAAAAAGTCGAGTGGTTTAGCTTTGGTTAACCCTGGTTGATAGCGAAAGCTTCTATGCCCTGGCTAGGCCCATTGTCGAGCTGTGGCCGAAGTGTCGCCGAAGTGTGGCCGAGGTGTGGTTTCGTAATGATATGCAGACATGTTTGCAATGAATACAGTGTTTATTCATCATTTTTTATGCCTCTGAAGACACTGCGGTGATCAGTAGAGAGACTTGGTTGCAACTCGCAGGGGGCCCAACTCTACTCGGACAACGGTGGCAATGTCTCCTTTCAGGGGCGGTATTCTGTCATCATCATCATCATCATCATCATCATCATCATCATCATCATCATCATCAGCCTATATTTTATGTCCACTGCAGGACGAAGGCCTCTCCCTGCGATCTCCAATTACCCCTGTCTTGCGCTAGCGTATTCAAACTTGCGCCGGCAAATTTCCTAACTTTATCATCCCATCTGGTTTTCTGCCGACCTCGACTGTGCTTCCCTTCTCTTGGTATCCATTCTGTAACCCTAATGGTCCACCGGTTATCCATCCTACGCATTACATGGCCTGCCCAGCTCCATTTCTTCCGCTTAATGTCAAGTAGAATATCGGATTCGCTGATCCACACCGCTCTCCTCCTGTCTCTTAATGTTAGTCGTAAGATTTTTTTCCATCGCTCTTTGTGCGGTCCTTAACTCGTTCTCGAGCTTCTTTGTTAACCTCCAAGTTTCTGCCCCATATGTTAGCACCGGTAGAATGCAATGATTTTACACTTTTTTTTCAACCACAGTGGTAAGCTCCCAGTCAGGATTTGGCAATCCCTGCCGTATGCACTCCAACCCAATTTTATTCTTCTGTAAATTTCTTTCTCGTGGTCAGGGTCCCTTGTGAGTAATTGCCCTAGATAAACGTTATCCTTTACAGACTCTAGAGGCTGACTGGCGATCCTGAATGCTTGTTCCCTTGCCAGGCTATTGAACATTATCTTTGTCTTCTGCATATTCATTTTCAACCCAATTATTACACTTTCTCGATTAAGGACCTCAATCATTTGCTGTAATTCATCTCAATTGTTGCTGAATAGGACAATGTCAGCTGCAAACCGAAGGTTGCCGAGATATTTGCCGTTGATCCTCACTCTTAAGCCTTCCCATTCTTTAAGGGTCTACTTAGTGGACTGTCCATTTCGACTGTCGCGGATTTGGTGCTGCTTCACGTGCAGGAAGGAGACTGGCTGACACCTTCCTGCACGTGAAGCAGCAGCCAATCAGCGACAGCCGATATGGACAGTCCACTAAGTAGACTCTTACAGAATACCACCCCAGGGTTTCCTGAAGACCTAAATATAGTCCGACGTAGCGTGAACGCCCACACGTTATGTCACGTTGGCGAGAACAACAGTGGCTATAGTCCGACCGATGGTTCGACGTACTGGCACCGCCAACGTAAACGGACGCGCGGACAATGCGCTCCGACGCGCCCGGCGTCTGAATGACGCTCGCCAGCGTGCCGATAACGTCGGGCTATAAACGCGCCTTAATGATCTCTCGTGGTTTGACCTCTAGCTCTCAAGGTGAAAACTGTTGAGTTGCCGATGGCTGCCCGAGGTAGCGTAATGAAGTTTTCGCTTCAAAATTGTGCTTTGCCTAGAAAAGCAGTTTCAATGCACCCGGATGTATCCCTAAGTTCTTCAACACGTGTTTTGAAGCAGCGAAGTATGAAGGCACATACATTGATATATCCCCCTTGGAATGAAATGCGTCCAAGGCATTGTACTTAGCCAAAGTCCCTAGAGAAATTTTACCTTACTGAAGTCTCTAATGAGTAATTATTTTCAAAAATACAGTGTCCTTAAGGCCTCGCTAAATTGAGTAACTTTCTTGCGAAGTTACCTATGCTGATCCACATGTAATACCTTGACCGCTTTCTCTAGGTCGGGTCCACGTCTGGGCCATCAAAACATGCTCGAGGAATGCCTTCTGCACCTACTGTGGCAAAGCGGCCGGCAGACCGACCAACTCCAGCTTTGCCTGAACCACGTAGGCCTCTGGGACCGCCTGCAGGACAGACTGGGGCCTCGAAGAGAAACCTCCGACCAGGTCTGCCCCCCAATGGTGTTTTTCGTGTTGAGACTTCAGTTATCTTTTCTTAAAGACTCTCTTTCAGGCGTATGAAATCATCAGTGGGGTCTAAAAAAACCAATTCAAAAAAAATTTTTAAAACCGCTTCGTGACTCGCAAAAGTAGACGGGCAGGTGATGTCATCTTGGTGTTACGCAAGGTACTCGAAGACTCGCCTGAAGCCTACAACTTTACAGCAGCATAGCTCATATCGTAACTGTGTGGTTAGCTCGTTCATTCCTGCCCCCTCCCCTTTTCTTTTATTTAGCTGATATTTATCAGCTAAACAACTGCGTACTCGTATGTTGGAACCCCAGCTGAGTCACGAAACACATGGAGCAATGTCAGCCAACAGAGCTCTTCAAAATGCCACTATCCAGTAGTATAGACTTACAATATTTCTCTGTTCCGAGGTGTAGCGTTTTTTTGGTAGAAAGACCATGAATGAACTGATGTGCATTCTGAGATGGACCACAAGAAGTGATTGCCGCACACTGACATTCTTGGCACTGACATATATGGGTATATGCATCTCTTACTGACGCTTCTACCCATATATATTGCTGGGATATAATAGACGCTATAGACGGTGCAAATAAAGGCGAAGACGAGCACCTGGGTTTGGCACGAGCTCGTTTCGATCTTGGTCTCTAGCAGCGCTGCTCTTGTAAATACTGTGTAAATAGTTTCTTTTGTCTGTGTTTCCACACGTAACATTTCCGTGGAGGTTTGCGATCCCCGTCCTCGCCCCGAAGATCCACAGTGGTCGGTACATCGAGCTTATCACCATGCCTCCCGGTGAACAAATCGTATCAGCAACCGCTGCGGCTTGTGAGCCTGCTCCAATCGTCACGGTTGCCCACCATCGCGATCCTGGTGTGTTCGCTGACCTGGAGGGACACGACGTTGACGAATGGATCAAGCGCTATGAACGCGTCACTGCTAATAACAGGTGGGACTCAGCTATTATGCTCGCCAATGCCATCTGTTATCTCAGCGGCACGCCACGCGTGTGGCTCCAATTGCATGAAGACGAGATGATCAGCTGGATTATATTCAACGAGAAGCTACGCGCACTCACTGTTCGGCGACCCCTGTGGGCGCAAGGTTGCCGTGAAAAAGGCTCTTGCGACTCGTGTTCAGACATCTACAGAGCCGTACGCTTCGTACATCCAATATGTCTCGGCTCTTTTCCGCAAAGCTGATGACACTATGTCTGAAGGACATAAAGTGACTAATGTACTAAAAGGAATCGTGGACGACGCTTTCAATTTGCTTGTTTTCGGCAACGTTTCGACAATCACCGCCAGCATAAAAGAATAGCGTCACCTTGAACAAGCTATAATAGCCGCCGTATCACAAACCACACCATGCGGTTACCCGCTACTACTGCTACGTCAACGTGTAAGGGTCGACAGCGTGAGCCCACCACCTGTGATGATGTTGTCTGCATTGTTCGCCGCGAGCTCGAGGCCGCCTATTCGCCAGCGTTCTCCGCAACGCATCCCGGACCGCCAGCAACCACGATTGCGATGATTCAGGTCGTTGAGACAGACGTTTGGCAACATAGGTCTCAATTTTGCGTGTTCAACTCAACCCAGCATTCCCCAGTTCTCTAGCGGCCCTCCTCTTCTCCGGTAGTCCTTTTCAGCCACATATCGCAACCCCCTGGGGTTCTTTGGGGGTTGCGATATGTGGCTGAAAAGGACTGCTGGAGAAGGTGGTCAAAATTATTCCGGAGCCCTCCACTACGGCGTGCCTCATAATCAGAACTGGTTTTGGCACGTAAAACCCCAGAAAGAAGAACATATCGCAACCCGTCCGAGATGCTTCTACTGCTGTCGCATCGGCCACGCCGCTCGCTACTGCCGCAACCGATGGCCACCACCACCTGGGACATATGCCGGCGATTATTCCCGCACCGTTGGACCTACCACTCCTTATGCCACCCGTCGTGAACCCACTGCCGCCAATGCTCCAGCTCCGACCCTTCGCTACGGCTGCTCGCCTTCACCTCGACGCCATAAGTCCCGTTCAACCCAACCCCGTCGCTTCTCTTGCCCGCTTACCGCCGCCTGCACCCAGTCGGAAAACTAGGCTATGCAGTTTCTGGATATGAAGCTGCATTGTCGTCCCTGCCCTCAAAGCAAGCTTCTGCCCACGTTATCTACGAACCAAAACCTTCTTGACGTTGACGACTATCCTGTTACTACAATCATCGATACAGGAGCCCATCTTTCTAGTATGAGTGCTGCCTTTCGACGACGACTGAGAAAGTTCGTCACCCCAGCGTCGGCGCGAGTCGGCCGCGTTGCGAATGGCGGCACTGTCCCTATCGTCGGCATGTACGTATACGTCATTTTTCTGCTTCGCTGGCCGCCACACTCCACTCCTCTTCACCGTGATTGCCTATTGCCCCAACGACCTAATTTCGGCCTTGATTTCCTCTCAGCGCATTCGGCCCTTACTGACTGCTCCGCCAGCACACTGCACCTAGAACTGCCTATTCTTCCGGATACTAATGTTGCAACCCCGAGCCGCTTAAGCCCCACCAACTTCGTTCGACTGCCGCCCAAATTGTTGTCATATACCCAACTGTCATCTGTTCGCTATATGACGACTGTGTGTGCCTGTGTGCGTCCTTCTGGTCCTGCGTCTTGGTTATCGCTGTTTCTTTTCGGCTTTAAAACATTAAACCAGCTAGCCCTGCAATTCACGCTTCTAAACTGTCATCTTCCCCGCCGGCTCCTGATGGAGAGTATCTCATGACTCCGCTGCCCAACATTCCGCTGGGGTATGATGTCACCGTACCTTACACAGGTCTGATTATCATGGCCAACCGTACTTGCATCCCTGTCGCAAAATTCGGCTTAACCAAGCAGATTGTGCCTCGAGGAATTTGCCTCGCCCAACTTGAGCCTTTAGATGACCATCACGTGGCGGTTTGCTCACCCGACGTTTCGTCTGAGCTTACCAGTTCTCCAAGGTCTGCCTATTGCGCTGATCCCAAGGTTCAGAAAATGATTGTGATGGACCTTTTACCTGCACAAGTCGAAGACTTCTACGGTGTCTTGTTTTCGGATGCCTTTGACTCTGACAATCCCCCTAGGCCAGACGCTTGCTGCGAAGCATCGTATTATTGCGAATTCAAGTGGTTTCCTACCGTCGCCGTGAGGTTCCGTATAAATTCCAAGGGCGATAAAATCGTCGTCGCCGCCGTATACTGTATGTGCGAGTGAAAGCGCGCGAGGGACGCGCGCTTTCATGGAGAGCGAGCGCACGGCAGAGAGCTAACGCAAAGTCTTCCGTCGCGCGAACGGCCGTGGCGGCATGGGAGGGAGGGGGGGGGGGGCAACGGTGCGCTGTGGCACCAACTGCGTATCTTGCGACTGGCCGCAAGAGAAACTGACGACTCAATCTCGCACGCGAAAGGAGGAAAGCGGGAAGGCAGGGCGCGACGGAGGAGGTCGGGCTTCTACTCTGCCAGCAACTACGTACTTGTACTTTGCGCGGCTGCGGGCGGTCGTGCGCACCGTATCTTGAAGGCGATCTGCACACGGCTCCTACCTTTGTATGCGCTGTGCTTTCGCGCCGTTCAGCTCCCGTTGAAGCGATAAACCGCACAAACCTTCGCTCTCTGCTGCAGTCGCGCTTGCTTACGCCAGTGTTTTGACAGTGGTTGTCTGCAATGGAGTGTGATCTATTCATGTTCGCTTGTGCGCGCTGTCACCATGCTTGTTACTTCAGTTAGTAAGTTTGTAAGCGAATCTGCCCAAGTTTATACAGCCGATGAAACTACTATCCTTACTCCGTATAGCTCTCTACTAATTTGCTATAGCAATTGATGCTTCACGTTTCGGGCGAAACGTCGACTTTTTAATACTGGCGATGCTGCTCCTATTCACCGCAGACCATGTCGAGTATCTCTATCGGAATGCCAGGTAATTCAAAGTGAGGTTAACAAGATGCTCGATGAAACCACAACTGAGCCTTCGAGTCCCTGGGCGCCACCGGTAGTGTTGGTTAAGAAGAAGGACGGGACATGGCGCTTCTTTGTGGTTTACCGCCATCTAAACAAAGTCATTAAGAGACGTCTACTCGTAGCCACGAACCGACGACGCCCTTGACTGTATCTACGGTACCAGCTCTTACTCTATTGACCTTCGATCTAGATACTGGTAGATCGTCGTCAGTGATATGGCCGCACAATATTAGCCGCAAACAGCAGGTTTACAAAAGGCTTAAGTAGTTTCTATTAAGGCAGACCCCACAAAGCTCAGAATGGACGAAGCGAGTGTTTTTTATGTTTGCGTGATATAGCTCCAACTGACCAAGCTTTGTTTACCTGAAGTTCATTGTGAGTATTATTTCCTGCACAAAATGTTACGCGGGTTTAATATTTAGGCAGTATTTGGGGTTATTGCTAAAATGTGTACGGCTGGCCTAAGAACCTCTGCTATGGCAGATTAGCCTGGTTGTGGTCGGCCTCGCATCGTGTTGGTGCAATAAAGAGACCCATTCGCAGCTTATGTATGTTCCTGAAGGGGTGAGTGCTGACATGCTGATTGTTCAATTTTTGAGGCTCTGCTAGAACGTGGCACTGACACGGAAGTTCTAGAGCCTGTAGAAGGACTTCACATGACATGCTCTGGCGTGCACAGTGTTATGTTTGGAAATGTACTCTACTTAAGTTTTTTTTTCGTACTTAAGTAAAGTTTTTTTTCGTACCCTGCGCATCGGCGATGCACTAAGCTGCGGAGGTCTAGATTTATTGCACAAAGTAAACTACGAGTAAACTTCTAGTGCTTAGGCAACGGCATATATGCAGCCATAGAATGTATTCAGGTGAAGTGCGAGGTTGGGCACTTTTCGTCGGTTAATGCAGAAGACCACATGCAGACTGCTCTGTCTACAATCCAGTCAGACAGGTGCAGCATGGCACGCCATAACCTGTGAGATGTGATACACTCGTCTCTGCATGAAGTGTACGTACTTTAAATCCAGCAGCTCCCATGTGAAGATGAATTGAGACGTTAAAGCGATAAGCATTGACGCGATCTAACCACACCCTATTTGCAACGCTGAAGCGTTTGGTGCATCAGGCGTGCATGTATCCTCTTCTCTCGCGCTTCCTAATGGAAAATTTACGTCTAATTAGCCACGAGATCGAGCAGAGTCGCAGCCTGGCGGACGCTGACCGAACCATGGTTAGTGGGATTGTGCCACGAGTCGTCTGCTAGGCACTACGCGTTTACATGTGCGTGTATATCAAGGATAACTTTGAAGACCATTTTTACAGCGAAGCTGTCTATGGTAAGGGTTTCGCGTATTTTTCGTGTCCGTCAATAAATCTGCGTGGGCAAAATCTCAGCTCCCGAATTTCATGCAACATCGCTTCATTCTATGCAAACGCTTATACGTCTCAACATTTGAATGCGCATTTTCAGTAGATTAGTTATCAATAAACATCATTTTCAAGTTCAGTAGACTCTCAGGAATATAATGGGGGGTTTCGCAAAGATTTGCCGCTGTGTGACCCGCGTAGGCCATGAGTACGCCCCTCTTTGTCGGCGTTCCACGCGCTTGCGTGTCTTGTTTCCTTCCTCTCTCATAGCGTGGTGGTCCCGTCGCGCGTGTCTAGTTTCCGCCGGCTCCCCGAGGTGGCGGGAGTCTTCCACGCGAATGCATGCGCCGATCAAAATAAAAGTGTGTATGCGGGTGTCTTTCTTCGGGATGACCGCCGTCACCGTTCAAGAGAAATAAAATTTGCCCAAACCTC
The DNA here is from genome assembly GCF_013339745.2 of Dermacentor silvarum. Taxonomy (NCBI): domain Eukaryota; kingdom Metazoa; phylum Arthropoda; class Arachnida; order Ixodida; family Ixodidae; genus Dermacentor; species Dermacentor silvarum. The sequence goes on along the minus strand of NC_051158.1, from coordinate 162,901,388 downwards.
TGATCTAAATTCTATGTCACCCCTATGTCGTGTGCTAAACTACTTCGTTGGTAATCCACCTTCGCAGCAGTGGAATGGCGCGTGACGACGACGTGGTTATAAAGCAGCTGTACATGCTAGTCTGCAATTTCACGGTGTACAAAAACATGTAGCCTTGCGCCGTCGGCCTTGCGCTTTACTATCAGTGACTGCGCGTGTTGAGCAAGTGATCTGTGATTGCCGCACTCGCCGCTCGCCAAAAGCCTGCCAATTTTATTGTGGCTTCGTGCTTCGAGTACATCTCCCCCCCCCCCTCCCCCTTTCACGCAGAACCTCCTCTGCGAGTTGTACAAGTATGAGTCAGCTTTGAGCTACTTGCTCATCTCCCAGCCCGGTCTCGTTATCAATGTTATTAAACTTGATTCAACCAGTATAAACCCTTATCAACCCTTGTCGGTCGTCATCAACCTTATGGGACATGATCCGAGCCTTATCGAGCCGTATCGGTTGGTATCAACCTTATCGCAATTGATCCAATCCTTAGCAATCCTTATCTGTGCTTGTCAACCTTATTCGACATGATCTGATTCTTATGAACTCATATTGGTCATTGTCAACCTTATCGGGTTTGATCGTATTCTTGTCAACCTTTATCAGTGCTTATTAACCTTATCAAAATTTATCCGACCATTTTAGGCCCTTATCGATCTTTAGCACCTTGTCCATCGGCGTCAAACCATTATGAACCATGATGAGACCCATATAACCCATTATCAATCCTTATCATCCTTATCAACTCATCGATTGTTTACCTGTGTTGCGTGACGGGAAGCGCATCAGCCCTCGAGATCGGTGGCATTTCGGTCGGTGAAGGAATGCTCCAATGGAAGGCGCATGCCGCGCCCACCGAAACACATCATGGGTGTACGTTTGGCATTAAATTTTCGCAAAATCGGAATTTTCCTGGTGGCTACATGGCTCCAAGTCAGTTCTACACGTGGTCCTAGAGAAGGCTTTCGTTCCACCATCACTAAATCTTTCAACAAAGCCTTCATAGAAATTGTTCTCCTTTGACATTTGTTTTGTACCGCCGGTACAATAGTTTCATATGGTTCGCCTCTGCAAGTGTCGGTGTTTAGCCTAGTGAGTAAGACAGTCGGCTTCTGAGCGTGCGGTCGTAGGTCCGAAACTCACCACCACCAACGTTTTTCGTTTCGAAGTTATGTTGTGTCATACATTAATCTCTTCGTAGCGATTCGCCTCACGTGACAGACAGATGGATGAACGGGCTTCCTTTTTGGGTAGGGATAGAAGTGATTACGCATTTAGAAGCATTTCACCACATTTTAGGCAAGTGAAGCGGTTAACAGCGAGACATTGAATGCCAGGCTTCAGGCACTTGCTCCGATGCGTTGATCACTCTGCAATCTCTGTAGTAACATGAACGGGGTAACGCGAGCTTTACTGGGTGGTAATAAAAAGAAATCTTAAGCATATACTCATATCATGCCGCGTCATACACTTATATTACGAAAAATGAGTCATGATAATTTTGATACTTGCATGACTGAGGCTTAGCGGTTACGCGACCATAGGTGTTCATTTATTGGGGTTCTGATGCCAGAACATGTAGCAACATGATACCACAAGGTATGTAGGTAGGTGCTACTCGCGATACATGCGAGTAATAGACGATTTTACCACTGCCTTTCGCGTGTGTCATATCGCGCATCATTAGTTTCTAATACAAGGGCGTGTGTGCCAGTTTTTCCCGTTCATTCCTCGCGGCAGATAACACTTGGAGACGCTCTTTTTCGGGATAAGCGAAAGTCGCGACGGTACAGGTTCGAACGTTTCCTTGCTAAAGCACAAAAAGATTACTACAGAAACTCCCTAGCAGGACTTGTCAGACAGTGCTTGAGCATTCTTTCCAGTCGCCCACCTTGCACATGTACGTCTGTGACGTATATGAACGCTCCTGGGCATATGATGGCGACGCTAGATCGATTTCTGATTGTTTATTTTTGTTTTGTTTTAAGCGGCTGGAAAGAGGTCTCCCACAGCATGTGAGAAGTTAAGCACACCGCAGCTTACTTTGTCTAGGATGACGCAGTGTGCTGGAACTATTGCATTGCCCTATTGCAATTACTTTATTGGTGAACATAATTAGTCGGAATTATACTCAAAGTCATCCGAATAGGCTCAAGTCATCCTAACTACTTTTAATTAATGGCGATTAGTATTAATCAGTCAATCAATTGAAATCAGGCCTAACTAAGCTTCAGAACTTTTAATAAATGATGATTGGGCTCAATATTTTAACCTTAATTGCACATGTACGTCAATGTGCTAATTCTTTTAACCTAAATAATTTATTCTGCCTCAATATTCTTAATTGCACTCAGTCAGTATTACCTTAAGTATTTTCATCGTGATTGTTCTCCATTAGGCTTCCTTACCCTTCATTCGCCTTAAGGATTCTTATTTTGGCTTAATACATATACCTAATACCTCTTACACTTCATACTGATATGTACCTAATATATTAGGCATAAATACCCCCTTATGACCCTATGTATGGCTATGGAGCGCATCGTGTCACGCGTTACAGACAGATAGGCTGTCGGACAGAAGGACAGATTTCCGAGAGTATAGTAGCTCTAGAATGCTTACGCATTAAAAACATAGTTGCTGTTACCTTCCTGCTGCTGTCTTGACGTACACATTCGCGGTGCAAACACGCACAAGAACTGCTTGACATAAACAAAATGTGTGTCTATTGGGCAACCCTTTGCAGGACCCCAAGCAGTGCTGGATAGTTAGCTGCCTGCAAAAACTTCGCATAACATTGATTCCGAAATTCCATGGGATCTCAATAATTTTTTTCACTGAATTCTGGTTCACAGTGCAATGCGCATGTAGGTGAAGTGAAAGGTGTTAAGGTCTGCACATTGGAAAGAATTAAGGAACTCAACAAAACATTTCTGAGGAATATAAAGCCTAATGAATAGTAATTAAGCGTATCAGATTATGTCAAACTTAACATTAAGCACAATTTGAAACACACGCAAATAGGGATATAAGCCCGCCATAACGAAAATGAAAAAAGAATCACCTACTCTGTTCCTACTCTGTTAAGACATGAAATGTACGCTAGATGTACAAACTTCCTCACTGAAGCGTTCTGTTGCGAATGCAATTATTTGGTGATAGATAATTCAAGAATCCGCAGGATGGCAGGAGTAATTGTAATTTGTGTGATATGCCGAAATTCAGTGTTTTAGCCAACGTAATGTGGTGCACAAGAGCAACACTCTAGCACATGTTCATGTTATATTGCCCTCTGCAGTGGGTGGGGCGACCAGTGGGCCGGCACGGGGCCCAGCGGCTAGGCTATCGACTGCTGCAAAGGCACCACGACCTCTCCTCTCTGGTGAGATTTGCTTCTCGATATGCTATTGTCACGTGAGATTGAAAACCAAGAGAGAGTTAAGAATCTTCATTGTAGGCAAGCAACACTCAGACCTCAACGATAGCAGCAAGCGCACTTGCTGGCCGTCGAATCTAGTCCTAGGGGTAAAGTGTGTCTTCTAGCTTTTTGTGATGTCTTGATGTAAATTCAATAATAATCACCGATGATAGTTCACATTCGATAATGCATGACCTCACATACATCATACGCGCAATCTGAAGGAGCAAGACCCTTTCCTTTATGAAAGGGCCAATAGCATGCATGACATTTAGGATACGGCAGGCACGTCTTGAATCGAGCAACAACTTGATAGCAGACCCACGTACTCTCAAACGATTCTTGACTCTTCCTCCGTTCCCCCTAAGTTGAGCACAGCCCCGCTCCTCGACTGATGGAGATGCTAGACTTCTCAAGAATTGCCGTAGATGATCATGAAGCGCAGTAGTGACCAGTCGGTGGAGGGGTGGCGCTGCTGTCTACTTTTTCGAGTCGAGGTGGAGCGTTGAGTGTAGGAACGTACTTTAATATGGCAGGGAGATACCTCTGGCCTCCTCACGCAGTCCCAAAAAGCGTTATTTAATGGTCACCCGCAGTCTTGCTTTTGTGGCTTCTTGCTGCAAGCAAATTCAAATTAGAACATTAACACTGACAATAAGTGAAATGACGTACGGCCACTTCATGGGGCGCCCCCGCTAATACAGTCGGACATCATTCTAACAAAGTGCCATCGGATCCGGTGCTTATATATATCCATTGTATACTGCATTATTTATAAGCAAATACGTAATTGATTACCGGCTTCGAAAACAGCTACTATATTGCTGTTTGTTATAGCTAGGTTTGGCTTGATAATGTGGACACAGGTTGGGTAGCACCTGATGGAATGTAACGCGCATCACTTCTCGACTTGTTTTACTTCTGCAATCGAGCCATTTCTAAATGTATTTCGTTTCCTTTTGATGCCCCATACGTATTCCTGCTAACTTTCATAAATTTCCATAACGTTTGCAAATTATGGCTAGTTTTATGGTTTTACGAAATTACCGTTTAATAAACCTTTAAAAGCTGAGCTAGTCGATTTCTAAACCGCCCAATGGGAGTATTCTGGGGGTGGTAGGACACAAGAATAGGGGAGATTCAAATTGCATATTGATCTTGCAAAATGTACCGGTCGCGTTCATCTGTGCTGAAGCGTAGTTGCGAGGCGCCTTCATGTTGTGCGGTTCCATGATCGAAGCCATGCGGCTTTTCATTAATCAGAAATGAAACAGACTCCTCCATCGTCAGTGAGTAATGAAGAGCGAACTTCTTTGTGCGCCCACGAATCAAGAAAACCACACCCGTTGGCTTGTGCACCGTTGGATATCCGCACGGACGGCATTCGCAAGAGGCCTGTTGCTCGGAAATCTAAACCTTTCCTAAGCCCCTTTATGCGGCGACATGCGCTTCGAACTTGAATTAACTACCGAAAAAAAATTGCTCATTGCACAAGAATCCCTCAAATCATTGAGTCTGAAAAAAAGATAGCGTTGTGTCAAAAATTGCAGCTCTAGTAGTAGTAATGCTATTTAATTAACCAAGCTGATAATAAAGTTCCACGCACGCAACTACTAATGAGCACGGTGTTTGCTATGTTCACGTTGGATTCACTCTTCGAAAGTGTAAACTGAAAACAGCAAGTGAAGAACATTCATGCCATGCATGTCTGGTGAAAACGAAGGACAAAAGTGACTGGCAGACCCAATGTCAGGATTTGGTTCTATAAGCAATTTTTTTCCGTTCGCCACTGCTATAATGAAGTTATCGCGCAATATGGAGTTGCGTATGTCTCATTTCATTCGCGTGTTATGAACCGCTTAGTTATTGCACTGTATTTGTGTATGTAGGTTGAGCAGCTCATTGCTCGCGCACTCTGGCTGTAAACAGAAGAGTGCATTAAAAGGAGCAACCCTCCGAACCGCTAGGTGCAATAGCATGGTGGTGGCTTAATACGAGCCGCAAGCAAAAAGAAACATACTGTAAATAAGTATGAAATAGAAATACTGAAAACAAACGCACATGCTATCCAAAAGTGCGCTCAATTGTTAAGCAGCAATAGCTTGACGATAGACCGCGTGGGCCTTGTTTATTTCTGTGCTGTTGGTGAGCTGCTGCGAAGATCTGCAGAACGCTCTTCGTTGATTTCATAGCGACTTTCTCATTTTTGCTGCGTTTGCTTTGTGTGTAAAGGTTGATATTCATAATTAAATTTCGTATGTGTCCCTAAAAAGAAGTGTCCCAAGAACAAGCTGTATAAATATGCGTGATATTCCACCGCATCTTCGCAATGTCGTTTACTTATTTCAGGAGCACTGCCGGCCTCTCACATGAGGCGGTAGGCACGAGTGGGTCATACGTAAAAAAATACAAACAGATATGGAATACAACAGTAAAACTTGCGCAAGGCAACTCCAGAAATGCATATCTTACAAGAAATTGATTTATCACCAAACACCAGCGCATCGAACTTAACGTTTTGTTGCTTTAGAACAATTGTAACTTTCAAACGCTAGTACTTATCATTTCGGAAGTCATTGGCGTATACACACGGAACGAAAAGAACATAATAGGAACGTTGACAGACATCGCTTAATTGGTGTAGGATCAGTAACCTTTCAAATACAAAGCCTTCTAAATACGAAATAATGCAATGGACACCAATAAAAAAATCAAGCGTGCAAAAAAGCACAATAAAATGAAACATAAATTGGAACGTAGTACGCATGCGTTATGTGAGGCTAAATGATTGAAGAAAAACGAATAAAAGAAAGAGGGAAATCAAGTGCATTTTTGTTGTCGCAGTTTTGCCAAGAACGATTGAAGAGTTATACAGTTTACCAAATCCGCCGACAGAGCGTTCCAATCAGGGACGGTGCGCGGAAAAAACGAATTTTTAAAGGAATACTCTCCGAGTTTATTTGGATGCTCAGATTGCGTTGAGCGGTGATGAAATTATTCTATGTACGCGCTCTTATTTATGCGCAGCTGATCATGGTAAAGTAAATACATATATTTTAATTGATCGTGCAGTCGTCTTCTCTGCAGTGTATGAATTGATAAGTCAGCGTTATTTAGAAGTACACTTGGTGATGTAAAGGAACTGTAGCAATTATAAACAAATTGTATTGCTTTTCTTTGAATGAGTTCAAGTTTTTAATATTTACTTAGCTGTGGGAATCCCATATACCACCGATGAGTTCACGAGGATTGGACGGATGAAGGTTTTGTACGCAATTAACTACAATTTCGGGGTGGCTCTACGCAAAGACCTTCTTAGGAATCCTAATTTCTGTATGACTCTCTTTTGAATGTAGGCAGCATGCTCATTGTACTTAGAATCTGCGTTGAGTACGCCTAGTTATGTATAGTTATAAACGAATTAGAGTTTTTGACCATTGATAGAGTATTCCTACCCTAAAGGGATTCGTTTTCGTGTTAGTCATAGCCACCGTTTTCTGTTCATTTACCTTCATTTGCCAGATTGCAGTCCAAGAAGATATTTTCGTGAAAACTGTGTTTGCTGTTTTCCCTACGAGTTCACAAATTTCCAAGTTGACAGCTTGGCGGCATGCATGTGTTACCACTAATGTGGAGAGATCCATCACTGGGATGGTGAAATGCGGATCCGCCGCCTGTTGATCCCTCGAGACATGCGACGCAGGTGCCAGGCGGTCAGTGGCTGCTGTGCCGAGGGCTGCAGACAGCCAGCCGGTGCCTGCCCAGCCAGAGGCCAAGACTGGACGGCCTGCGGGTCCAGCGTTGCAGCCGTCGCAGTTGCCGCGCTCACGACTGAGGCCACCCGCTAGTCGAGGTATCTGCAGCTGCAGGATTTTGGTGCCGTTGTAACTGCGCTCGTTCGGACATGTAAGGACAAACACCGACACAGACGGGTGCACAAGGGCTCGATTAACGAATACCAACGTTCATTATGGTTTTCACTGAAAGGAAGAAACTTGAAAAAGTGATGCGCACACAGGCTTTTCTTTTTTTAAGTAAACATACATATTATGGTCTGAAGCTGGTTTTTGGTGTCGCATATTTGAGTGTTAACGCGAAAATAACTAAAATTCCAGTTCAGTTCTTAGTATCGTATCGGACTCTTCCCTTATGGAATGTGTATATATTAGCATCCCGTTGCTAAGCAGCTTGAAATATCTTACATTCGCACATTCAGAATATTAGGTGCGTCATTTATTTGAAGGCTGTTTGCACGCTAACTGTAGGTGGCAGGCAGGATAGAAGCCTAGTCGCATATGCAACAACATATGGAAACATTTTCAGGGAAATACCAGTGGTTTATGGCACCGCGTTTATATATTATATAACGTCATTAGAGTAGCAGGAATTGCGATTTCTCTTATAAGTTTCCATTTTATCTTCTCGGTATCTTTCGAGGGATTGTGATTCTTACATGAATCATTGCACCGTAAAGTGATTTTTGCCGATATTGCGACCGCGTCCTTTAAACCGTTGGTCCGGGGCTCTCTCGATGGACAGTGATGGATTTTCCTTCAACCAAGAAACTTTCTGAGGAACCCACTTATGTTCGCTGTGTAGCTCTTCGTGCTACTGTTCAAGTGGGTGACTGTATTGCCACGTGTTTCACAACTGGGTGTTCCTTAGTTCTGACTATAGTGCCAGCGAATATTGCCGCAGAGATCTCTCCACGCGAAGTATCCTTCCAGGCGTCTCATTGCAATGCCGTTATAAGAGCGCCAGCAACACCTCGCGCATGGCGAGATAGCGCGTGGCTGTCGTGCATGCACACACGCGTCTTCGGACGTGGCTGACTGTGGAACGTGATCCTGTTAACTCTGCTTGCCAATTGTGTGTATGTGGTTTAGTCTTAAGTTTCCGGGCACAAGTTCGCCCACAATAAACCAGTTTGTTTAGTGTGCTTCACTGACGAGTGCTACATTTCTGGTGGAGGTTCTGGGTATGATTGGAAGTCCCCAGTGTGCAATGAGACGCCTGGAAGGATACTTCGAGTGGAGAGATCTCTGCGGCAATATCCTTCAAACCGGGAAGTAAATTGGGTCTTTAAATTCGGCTATCCGGATTTACAAAAAACGAATAATATGAATATTCGGCTTAAATAACCACAGCGCCGTGTGTGTCCACTCTTCTGTGTCCTGTGTCGGTAGCACAGTTTTTAAGTAACACGGTAAACCACCAACTCACACAACCTGCTGTTCTTGATAAATAACCATTTGTCCCGATGTTTGGATATTTCAACTCTATATTTTAGCTCGAATATTAGGTTTTATATCTCATGTATCCACCATCTTATTCATAGCGCAATAATTCATATCATATAAGATACGCTGTTTATTGGAAGACTAGTAGTATAGCCATGGATTCTTCATTTATGGTCTGTTTTATGCTTTATGCGGCCGTTCGTAACCAGAAAGGGATACTACCTTCTTTTTTCAGCAAATAACTCTACGTCTTTAGACGACCTTTAAATTATGTAGGGTAAAAATATGCAAACTTTCCCAAGAAGCCTGTAGGCATAGTCTGAACAACACTTTGGAAATAAAAAGCCGCAGATCCCCCGCTCTGTGGGAATGGATATTATACGAAGCAGTGTGCAGGGAGCCTACCATGTTAACGAAGCGACCATGAGATCACCAAGACGTAGGCGGCTTTCTCATGACCTAGATGACACGCATGTCATGACATTCATGTCATGAGTTCAAAGGAGTGCCTTTAGCTGCACCTAAGAGATCTTAAGGCGAAAGCCCTAGTCATGTTCATGACTATGACTTCTACCAGCATCCTTTAGTGCTTCCTTCACTTAGAACCCACATCCATACTAATTTCAGTGGTTTTTGAGTGTTAATCTTTCTCGCTGAGTCGTTGTAATTTTTGCTCAGTCATGGTCATGTCTATGACTTCTACCATCATTCTTTAGTGTTTGTCGCTGTGTCATTGCCATTTTTGCTGAGTTATGCTCATGACAATGACTTCTACCAGTATCCTTTGGTGTCTCCTTCACTTAGTAGCCTTAGCTACTAAGTGAGCTAGGTCATTGTCATGATCTACATGACACGCATGTCATGACATTTATGTCATAACCTATCACTTATGTTCGTCATACACTCCTGTCATACTATGCCAATGTTGGTACCTACCAAGTTAACGAAACGACCATGAGAGCACCAAGACGTCGGTGGCTGTTTCATGGCCTACATGACACGCATGTCATGACATTTGTCATGACATCATTTGCGTTCGTCATATAGTCTTGTCATAGTGTGCCAATTATAGTACATACCATGTTAAGGAAACAACAATGAGAGCACAAAGACGTAGGCGGCTAGATAGATAGATAGATAGATATAGATAGATATAGATAGATATAGATATAGATAGATATAGATAGATATAGATAGATATAGATAGATAGATATAGATAGATAGATAGATAGATATAGATAGATAGATATAGATAGATAGATAGATAGATAGATAGATAGATAGATACCGTCAAAGAAGAAATGCTTCGCATTTAAAAAACTTGAAAGATTTTCGCGAATGGTTCCAGTGAACGATTTAGTCCATAAGTTGGCTTGAGTTTCATCAGTGAACGGCTCTAGCGACACCGTGCAGATCTTTGATAATTGTTACGGCAGCAGTGGCACGTTGTAATAGTTCACTGTTGAGTAACGCGCGCAAAATCTTTCAGGCGAGTTTAATGTGACTAAATTTTAGGACCATATGTGTCATCTACGGCGTTAACAGTGTCAACACACCCGAAGGCAAAGAGCCTCTCAGGCTGCACCTTTCCTTTGGTTACCCAATTTTTCTTTACAGATGGTGCTTGTCTTAATAAATCAAAAACAGCAGCAGCAGCATCCACCTATATGGATGTCCGCTGCAGGACGAAGGCCTCTTCCTGCGATCTCCAATTACCCCTTTCTTGCGTTAGCTGATTCCTGCAAATTTCCTAACTTCATCACCCCACCTAGTTTTCTGCCATCCTCTACTGCACTTCCCTTCTCTTAGTATCCATTCTGTAACTCTTATGGTCCACCGGTTATCTATCGTACGCATTACATGGCCTGCCCAGCTCCATTTCTTCCGCTTAATGTCAACTAGAATATTGGCTATCCCCGTTTGTTCCCTGATCCACAGCGCTCTCTTCCTGTCTCTCAACGTTATGCCTAACATTTCTCGTTCCATCAGTCTTTGTGCAGTTCTTAACTTGTTCTCGAGCTTCTTTGTTAACCTCCAAGTTTCTGCCCCCTATGTTACTACCGGTAGGATGCCAATGATTGAAGACTTTTCTTTTCAACGAAAGTGGTAAGCTCCCAGTCAGGATTTAGCAATGCCTGCCGTATGTACTCCAACCTAATTTTATTCTGTAAGTTTGCTTCTCATGATAAGGGTCCCCTGTGAGCAATTGACCTAGATAAACATATTGCTTTACATACTCTAGAGGCGTACTGGTGATCCTGAATTCTTGTTCCCTTACCAGGCTATTCAACATTATCTTTGTCTTCTGCATATTAATCTTCACCCCCACTCATACACTTTCTCGGTTAAGCTCCTCAGCAATATGTTGTAATTCGTCCCCATTGTTGCTGAAAAAGACTTCTGCTGGTCTTAATCCTGCAAAAATCGATGTGTATGTGTGAAGCACGAAAAAGTGGATAGTGAGAGGCTAGGCATAACTATTTAGTCGGCAGTTCATTATGCTAAACAAAAAGATTGCATACATATAAGAATTTAAAGCTTACTTATAAAAGGGATTGTGCATAAGCTCATGAAGTAACAGTCTGTACTTAACCATACTTGTTTCGCGAGAAAACACGCTTATTGTTTTTGTCTTCCCAATATAAGTGAATATTTCGTTCCTCAAGTTGACTCAACAAAATGAAACAGCACGAAAAAGCTACCACAGCTTTTCAGAAGTTCTCCCATAATTAGGTTGCAATATAAATTATTAACGCTGGGGAATATGCTCATTTCGGGCATTAAAAAACTAGTGCAATGCTCTTAAATTCCTGGTTTGAGTAAAATCCTAGGAATTTTCACACTACCGTTTTCACTCCTAAGATTAACAGAAAATTTGCGCGATTTGGGTCCCGCAGTGTACACAAACACTCGATTAATGAAGACATGTAAACCATCTAAGCCGGTTCAACAGCTTTCTGCATTCCACAGACCAATAAATCTGAGGAAGACGCTGGTAAACAGCAAGGCATCGTGAGAAATATAGAAAACTTCATTTTCTGCATTTTTAGATGTCGATGTAGGCCTGATTTTGGTACAAAAACATAGTGGAGCTTTCATTTTTCCGTAAAAGGCAGTTTCTTTTAACAGATTTTATTTCCTGCAGTCGAAAATGCGCACTCCGAGCTTGCGGATGATGTTGGCATGCACAGGTGTTTTTTCGCAAGTTGTGCCACAAGAGGGAATTCAGAATCGTGGTCCTTCCAACATTTCAGTGCGTCCACGTATGTCACAGCTGGCGCTCTGAGAAGCAGGCCTCAAATTGAGCTGACGGGTCACTGACTAGCGGCGGTGCGTTGAACAGGATTTCGATTGAGGCTGCTTCTATCGGGATAGCGCCCAAACCGCTTTCATCAACCAGAGACGCCATGTAGTTTAGGATGTCTTTAACATCCTCATGGATTGCATGTCTGGTGCCTGGCTTCTCATATTGAAGGCCCTTGTACCATGAGGTCGAGAAAAGAGGCCCTTTGATGTGCAGGCATAGTGCTTTGTTGGCTGTCCCAGTCCGTCGATGAGATATCTCTATGGGAACAGTTTGCTTAAAGTTTTCAGCGAGCATATGATGCGTGCACTGAGACTTTAGTGAAAGCACTGAGTGCTTTCATCATTGGGCGAGCCATAGATACAGAGGACATCGAGTCGCTGCAGAGAATGGTAGGAGCGAGCTGAAGTGGCTCCGACATTCTATTCTTGCTGACATTCTATTCTTGCTGACTGATCTCGAATTTCTGCGATGCTTGTGCTGTAACAATTGTTCGGTCAGCAAGAACGCTTTGTATGGCAAATCGATGCTTTATGAGCTATGTGAGTATCGAGCAAGTCCAATTGCACCTTATAGGACAGTGAGCAACCAACCCAAACTCCGCAAGCAACCTTCCACTCCTCTGGCATTTCGGGCAGTTTAATCTTCATTAAACGAGTGCGTATGTATCCCTGAAACGAAGTGTCTCAAGGGCGAGCTATAAAAATACGAGGAATATTCCACCGCATTTTCTCACCGCCATTTCCAAGCGAGTTTATGAGTTTCTAAGTTCACAGGTCGGAGAAATGAATCTGTTACCATACTTCTTAAGGGTGCCCTCACTAGAGTGGTGAGATGCGGATGCGCCGCCTGGGGCTGATCACTCGAGATATGTGACGCAGGTGCTGTGCGATCTGTGGCTGCTGTTCCAAGGGCTGCGGGGAGCCAGCCGGTGCCTGCCCAGCCAGCGGCCAAGACTGCTCTGCCTGCGGCTCAAGCTGTGGAGCCGTCGCACTTGCCCCGCTCACGACTGAGGCCAACCACCAGTCGAGGTATCCGCGGCGGCAGTATTTCGGACTAGTCAGAGAAAACTGAAACAGGAAGTTTGGAAATGGTGCCGTAGTAACTGCCCTCATTAGGACATTTAAGGACATACACCGACACAGACGATTGCACAAGAGCACGATTAACGGATACCAACAAGCACGCGCTCGTTTTGGTTCGCACAGAATGAAATGAACATGAAAAAGAAGTGATGTGAACACAGTCTCTTCTTTTCTTCAAGTAAACCCGTTATGGTGTGAAGCGGGTTTGTCGCGTCACATATTTGTTTTTTTCAATTCAATTCAATTCAAGTTTATTACATACTTAAAAGGTTACATAGTTGTGCATATACAGAAGGAGGTCCCAAGGTTTTAATCACCGTTGGCGGGACCTCCTGTGCAAGTATAACAAGGAAAACTACAAAGTAAAAAAGCAAGCAAACGAGAGAGCATAAATATTAAAAAGAAAAAATACCTGTAAGTATCAATAACGTTCACTGGTAGATGGGATTATTTATAGTTTAAAAACTGAAATTCTTTTAGGTTTTACTTAAACATTTGCAAACAAGTAACAGATTTCATATGTGTAGGTAAACTATTCCAAAATGTTACTGAAGAAAAAAGCAAAGTGGATCTACCATAATTAGTACGGATTAGTACGGAGTTACGATGAGTAGCGAAGCGAGTAGAATTAGGATTAGAGAGCACATGTTGTGAAAAAATGTCTAAAGTGAGGTCATGGTTATAAATTTTAGTGAATATAATGCCTATATTATAAAAATAAAGGCTAGACAAAGGCAAAATATTAAGATGAACAAAAATGGGAAAGGAAGGTGAACACCGTGAAGCGAAATTAATAATGCGAAGTGCTTGTTTCTGGAGTTAAATCAATGGGGAGAGGTGAACGGAGTATGTGTGACCCCATGATGAGATACAGTGGCTTAGATGACTCTGTATAAAGGCGTAATATAGTGTTGTGAGGACATGGAGGCGGAAGAAGAATCTGGTTTTAAGGAGGGCGCGTATGCCAAAAGATATTCTAATGCAGACTGAAGAAATATGTTTATGAAACCGAAGATGAGTGTCAACAATGACTCCGAGAAAAGTAACATGATTGGATTAGAGCCATGGTTGTTGATGAAAAGACACGGAGACATAACGTTTCTGTTTGGTGAGTGAAAAAGCATAAAAGAAGATTTAGAAGGGTTCATTGAGAGCCGGCTTGCTGCACACCACTGCGTAAGAGAATTTAAATCTGCTTGTAACTTGGAAATTAAGACATTAAGGTCAGGGCTGTGAGCAAGGATGGTGGTGTCGTCTGCATATAAAATACACTTGGAGCTGGAAAGGCAATAAGGCAAGTCATTAATGTATGTTAAGAACAAAATAGGTCCTAAAATAGATCCTTGGGGAGCACCTTTAACAATACATGAGGGCTTAGAAAAACAATGGTCAACAACAACAAGCTGCCGTCTATTAGATGAAAAGCTTTTTAGCAGTGATAGCGCTGGCCCAACAATACCATAACACTCAAGTTTCAAAAAAAGAATGTTATGATCGATAGAATCAAAAGCCCTAGAAAAATCTATAAATACAGAAGTTGAAATGTCACCATGAAATGTACGATTTAATATTATCCGTGAAACATGCGATGGCAGCGTCAGTAGACAACCCTGAGCGGAAACCAAACTGAGAAGAAGCTAATATGTTAAATTTCGTGTAGTACTTGTGTAGTCTTGTTTCAATCAATTTTTCTAGAACCTTGTCAAGACAGGGAAGAACAGAAATCGGGCGATAACTTTCACATGAAGATTTCACACCTTTCTTCCAGACACGTATGACCTTCGCAACCTTGAACTGGTCAGGGAAAGCCCCAGAACTGAAAATAAGGTTAAATATGTGGCTTAAAATGGGTGAAATTGTAGAACGAATTAATTTAATGTGTTTTGCGGATATGTTGTCCAGACCAGGGCCAGTTGATTTTAAACCTAAAATGACGGATTCAATTTCTTCAGTGTTAGTGGGTTGAAGAAAAAAAGATTGTGCTTGACGGGCGAAGGAAGGAGAAAAATCAGGACTGTCAGGGAGGGTAGTACTTGCCGAAAAGTAATCGCTGAATGCATTAGCTATCTCATTCGGTAATGTTATGATCGCATCATTTATAGATAGTGATGTAATCGGGTCATGTGAATGAGAATTATTAAGAATTCATTTACCAACTGCCATTTTCTTTTAGTATTATTACCGCATTGTTGAATTTGATCTTCATAATAGCTGCGCTTTGCATTTTTAAGAAGTGTGGATAAAGTGTTAGAATAATGCTTATATCGTGCTTTAAGGCGCACGTTGAAAGGCTGGCGCGTTTTTTTTTTTTTTGTAGAGGTTGTCCTTTTTTCTCAAACAACGTAACAGAATTTGATAGCCACGGGCAAAAGGGAGCATGATAACGTCGCTGAGAGGACAGGGCGGTAGTGCATGATTTTACGGCAGTATTAATAATGTGGGTAAGTTTGGTTAACGCAACTTCAGGATCTACAGCTTCAAGAACCGGCAACCAGTCTGCATCTTCAATAATTTTAGCGTATTTATTGTTATCAAAGTAGTTTCTGAAGTGCATTTTATTTCATGGGGAAATGGATTTCACAGTGAACAGAAATATAGGGTAATGGTCCGTAATATTATTTTCAATAACACCAACTTGAGCGGGTACGGTGAAATTAGCTATAATGGGGTCAATTAAAGAGTGTGAACCACTGTTTGTATAGCGAGTAGGGTCAGTTATGAGGCAGTGGTAGCCATAACTATAGATGCAGGTGAGGTAGTCTCTTATCACAGTGTGAGAATCTTCTAATAAGTTTATGTTGATATCACCAAAGATTAAAACATTTTTGTTTTCGCTAGACAGTTGATGCAGTATGACTGAAAGTTCAGTGAGAAAGCTGGAACAATCAGATGAAGGAGAACGATAAATGGAACCACATACGGCTTTGTGATGGCTGTTAGTTATTGCAAGTGTATAAAATTCTACCCAAACGGATTCACACTTGGGGTTGTCTATTTAAGTCATGACGTCGCGTGTATGATAAGCCATTTAACACGTTGATGGCCGAGCCTCCATATGGATCACCATCACGATGGCAATACTCGCATAAGTAACCTGATAGACCGTAAAGGTCTTCAGCCGAAAGCCACGTTTCCGATAGACCAATAATTGAGAATGGACAGTCAAAAGAGCCAAGAAAGGCCGAAATCTCGCTATAATTTTTACGCAAACTGCGGGCGTTCGCATGAATTGCAGAAAAACCTGCAGCATAAGATGTGATCATGTTAGCATCATGCCGTGACATGTGCGCCATGATGAATTTGTTGAAGTAGCTTGTACAAATGACATGATCTAGGCATCTTTGAACACCTTAAGGTCTTTATCGCACAAAATGCGATAAACCCGCGCTTCCTGCGTTTTCCGCGCTTTGATAGTGCCATTGTCAGTCCAGAGGAATGACCATTTATGTTGCCTTTTCAAGGCAAGCGCTTTCCCAAACAGAACCTTATTTTCAGGGGTCAGATGATCGTTAAAGTAGATTGGCTTACCACGAGAGTCAGCACTTTGCCTTTCATTTGCCTCATTCGACGCATGCGCAGACAGGGATGATGCGCGGGAAAGGCCAAGACAACTTGTCGAAGGGCGAGACTTACGAGCTTTAGTAAGAAATGTGGTGCGTTTGTCACCGTAGCAAATAAAAAAATGTCACAGTTTCGCCCTAAGGGCGAAAACAAATGCGATAGCAACACAGCAATGTCATACGAACTAAGCTGAGTGGCTTTGGTAGCAATATGAATTGTAGTAAACATGAGCTGATTAAGTAAGCAGGTGTGCTGCGGCGTAGGTCGACCGACATGAAGAGAGACTCGATGACCACGAGAAGGCGCGTGTGAAACGATGGTGTTGATGAGAAGCGCTTCCCGTGGGCAGCGCGTGCGAAGGGACACAACTGTAGCGCTGTACTGCCGACCCGGGCAGCATTGCATGTGTAGTGTGCGTTGTAAAATGTGGCCCGACTATTACTAACTGATTGAACAAGCGTGGTGTGAGCGCGCACAAACAAACATGAATAGATCACACTGAATGACTGCAGACAACGACTGTCAAAACGCTGGCAGCAAGCGCATACGCCGCAGCAACGGGCGAAGGTACGTGCGGTCTATCGCTTCAACGGAAACTGAGCGGCGAATGCACGGCGCATAAAGGTCAGAGCCGTGTGGAAATAAGCGACGGTGCGAGCGAGCGACGAGCGCGGTTGTTGGCAGAGTAGAAGTGCGCCCCCCCCCCTCCCCGCTCCCCCCGGCGCTGGCTTCCTGCTTCCTTGCTTGCGCGTGGGAGATTGAGTGCGTTCGCTTCCGTGATAGCGCGCGTCCCCGCACGCTTCCGCTCGGGCATACGGCGCGCGGCGACGATTTTATCTATAGGGAACCTCACGGCGACGGCGACGGCAGAAATCCGGTTGAAGTGTCCATATAATTGCTATCGCAATAAAAAAAGGTGCGGCCTGCCGCGTCGGGCGCGCTGCTACGGGAGCGAACGTGACGGCCGTAGTTGCATTGTCGGCCGCTTGGCTGTGCCGAACGGCGCTAACTGAGGGGGATGAAACGCTTCGGCTTGCACGCGCGACGGCGTTCCAAACGCGTTCCTGACGCATTTGCTATGCCGATGCCAGACAACAGACCCTGTAAGGAACGAAGCGACTGCGCGTCCGCCGGTAGCGGTTTATTGAACCGACTGCTCAAAAATGGCGCTAGCGCGAGCCTTTTTCTCACGCGTTCTCTCCTCTTCGTCGTCTTCAGTTTTCATCACACTCCCGCGGCCGCGCTGCACGTGTGCGCCTCCAGGAGGTAAAGCCGCTGTATGGGACGTCGCACTTGCTGGCCGTTCGATAGTAGTATCAGGAAGGACCGCGCAATACCGTCTCTTCCTTGAAACGCCTTAACGACGCGGCCCATCTTCCATGCCATAGGCGGAGTGTTTATGTCCTCGACGACGACAAGATCGTCGGGCTTTAAGTTCGATGACGGCACAGGCTTGCTGTGGTGAGCAGAGCGCAGGAAAAGAAGGTATTCCTTCTTCCACTGCTTCCAAAGCCTGCGAAGCAGCTGTTCCCGATGCCGAGCTCGTCGTCGAAGGTCAGGCGCGTCAGCAATAAGAGCGGGGTTTTCTTGTTCTGTTGGCAAAGTGACGAGACGCTTGCCGACTAAGAAGTGTGAGGGCGTCAAAACTTCTGCGGATGTGACGTCATCCTCCAAGTAGGTGAGCGGACGGCAGTTAACTGCCGCCTCAACTTCAGCAAGCACGGTGAGTAGCTCGTTGTAGCTCAAGCTGCTCCGTCCCAGGCAACGCTTCAGTGCATCCTTAATTGTGCGGATTACACGCTCCCAGAAGCCTCCCCACCACGGCGCACATTCAGCAATAAAGCGCCATTGGATTCGGTGAGAGCTGGCATAGTCTTGAACGTTGTCTTTGACAGGGGAGCACAAATGCTTGGCGCTGCAGCGGAATGTTTTCGCGTTGTCAGAGTGCACGATAGCAGGAATTCCACGTCGTGCTGCAAAGCGTCTGAAGGCTAGCAAAAATGCTTGCGCTGTCATATCTGTGGTGAGCTCCAGGTGTACTGCCCTCGTCACAGCACAAGAAAAAACAACGATGTACACTTTTACAGTGGATGGTAATTCAGCACGACAATAGAGTGGCCCGCAGAAGTCAATTCCCACCACTTCAAACGGTGTTGCTTCACTAATTCTTTCCCTTGGCAAGGGTGCTACAGGGGCAGCTTCGGGAAGTAGGCGCCGTCGGCGGCATGCTAAGCACGCTTTCAGAACGCGCTTCACTGTGCGACGCCCCTTGAGGATCCAAAAGCGTTCCCGAAGGTCCAGGAGGGTGAGCTGAACTCCTCCATGTAGGAGCCTTACGTGTGTTGCATCAACCAAGAGGTCGGTGAACCGGTGATCTGAAGGAAGCAAGATCGGATGCTTCAATTCCTCTCGGTCGTTAAGCTGCTGCAGTCGGCCTCCTACACGAAGTAGTCTGTCACGGTCGAGAAACGGCTGTAGCGTCAGCACACTGGAGGTGTTGGGAACTCGTTGTTCTTCCTCCAAGGCCTTGACTTCGATTGCGAATGCGGAGTGTTGGACATGCCTCAACCAATACATCTCCGCCTGGTGCAACTCTGACGCCGTAAGTGGTCCGGTACAAGATGGCATGTTCTGCGAAGCGTTCCGACGAAACCGCATGATCCAAGCCGTTACTCGCAGTAATCGGGAGAGGCGTCCAAAGCTTGCAACCTCAAGCAATGGCTCGTGTGGGGGCGACGAGAGTACCACTACTGCGGTGGGGCAAGCGGATATCTCTTCACTGGTCTCGCTAGAAAGGGCCTCCGGTGAAGGAGCAGAACAAATATTCGCAGGCCATTGCAAATGGGGCTGTGACAACCACGTAGGACCGGTCCACCAGCAAAACTTGCGCGTCAATAACTGGGCTGCTACTCCACGCGTGAGCAAATCTGCTGGGTTGTCGGTGCCTGCACAGTGCCTCCAAGAATACCCCGAAGTCAAGCGTTGGATTTCGAGAACACGGTTTCTCACGAAAGTCTCCCAACGTCTCGCGTCAGCAGCAATCCAGTGTAGGGCTATCGATGAGTCGCTCCAAAACACGCCCTGACAGCTGGATGTCTCTGGAATTCCTCGGAGGTAGTTCCAAAGCCTGGCAGCCAACAGGCACGCAAGCAGCTCTAGGCGTGGCAGCGAGGTAGTCTTCAGCGGTGCGACCCTGCACTTGCTCATGAGCAGCTGAACCTTAACTGTTCCTCCTCTGATCTCGTAGCGCATGTAGACGGCTACGCCGTATGCCAGTGGGCTTGCATCGCAGAACAGGTGAAGTTCAAACGGTGAAATCTGTCGCGGATTGTGACAGATGACGCAGCGTGGAATTCGCAGCGAGGAGAGCGTTGGTAGTTCGGATGTCCAGCCTTCCCACTGTTTCTCGACGTCTTCCGGTAATGGCTCATCCCACGGTGAGTTCCTACGCCACAGCTGCTGGAACAATAATTTCGCTCGAATGATGAACGGAGCCATAAGACCTAAAGGATCATAGATTCTTGCGAATGACTGCAGAATGGTGCGTTTCGTGGCTGAGTGCGCAGCGACATACTCGGAAACGGCTTTGGTGGTAAGCACGATATCGTCAGCTTCGCGGTCCCATACTAAGCCAAGCAGCTTTGTTGTTGCTTTGGCTTCTCCAATGGTGTCGAGAGAAGTGTTGTCCTTCAGGAATTGATGGCAAAGAACGCTGGAGTTGGAGCACCACTTTCTCAACTCCATACTTGCATCTGCTAAGATGGCTAATGCAGCACGGTAGATTTCGAGGGCCTCTTCTTCAGTGGAAGCTCCTATGACGAGGTCGTCCACGTAGAATGATGTCTTTAGGCGTGTAGCTATTATTGGCTGAGCCCTTTTCCACATTTCGAAGTGATGCTGCAAAGTAGCAGATAGAAGGAAAGGGCTAGACGACGCTCCGAAGGGCACACGAGTCATTCGCCATTCGACGATGGAAGGTATTTTCCCCTCGTCGCCGGGCAGTCGGTCAACCCATAGAAAGCGGAGAGCGTCGCGGTCTTCAGGTCGGATTGAAATTTGAAGGAAAGCCTTCCGGATGTCCGCTGTCAGGATAATTGGGTTCATCCTGAACTGTACAAGCAGTTGCAAGAGCTCGGCACCAAGTTTCACCCCTTTGTCCAAGATATCGTTGAGCGATGACTCGCCCCGTTCATGGGAAGAGGCGTCAAACACTACGCGTATCTTCGTAGTGATAGCTTCCCGACGGATGACTGCATGGTGCGGAAGGTAGTAAACCGTCGCTTCGGGTTCTCGAGAGGTGTCGACACGTTCGGCGTGACCTTCTTTGAAGTACTCACTGATGGTGCGGTCATACTCCTGGAGTAGCTCCTGTTGTCCGTCGAAGCGCTGAAGCTGGCGTCTGAGCCGGTTTTCGGCGACACTTCGATTGGTGCTAGTCAGTCTTCCCTGGTGCCTTATCATCAGAGGAACCACGTAACGTCCAGCTTCCTTGTGCACGTACTGTGTGAACTGAGTCATTGCCGTTTGGTCACAAACTCCAGCGGTATCCTGAGGGTCGGTTATCCCTATTGCATCGAGTCGCCACATCTCCGTCGGGTCAGCAATGTCAGGTTCGGCTTGCCCATTCCGCTCACACGCAAGGAATAGGGCAGATGCGCTGCAGTTCCAATTAGGCAAGGCATTGGCGGGCCTTACTGGGTAGACGCCTTGCACTAGCCAACCGAAGACCGTCTCAACCGCGCATAGATCGCTGCGTAGACGTTCTATTCTTCCGGTCACTATGCGCCAATAGCAATCTGATCCTATAAGGACACTGATTGTCGGTATCGGCCGATCGCCCAGTCGATTATCATCTGCGACAAACATCTTGCGTTCACGCAACTGTGCGAGGAGATCTGGTCCGATGGCTGGAGTCTTCACGGTGCAGACTTCCGGTACCTCCAACGCATCTACGGTGACGCTACGTGAGTCGAACCGACTATGAAGTTCGAGCTTGACACTTCGACAGCTGTAAGGGCGGGAACACTTAGAAGTGCCAAACGTCCAGAGAGAGAGGTCTTCTGTCCCGAGGGAAGGCAGGTCGAGCCTTTTGGACAGGTCGCGTCGAATAAAGGTTCTCTGGCTGCCGGTGTCAAGCAGTAGTCGAACTAACACGGAATTGTGTTTTCCGGACGCCCAAACTGTGGCCGTTTGCATCAAGACAGGTGCAGACATATCACTACTAGCTGGAGCACTTGTCACTGGCGGCTTGACACTTTTCGTTGGATCATGGTGGACAAGTGGATCCCTGCTCTCCGGAGACGGGTAGTTGCGATCTTGGTTCCATATGGCGCAAAGTACGGAAAGGTGACGTTTCGAGCATAACTTGCACTTGATCCACGCGGCGTTGCGGCACATTCGTGCTACATGGCCCTCTCTGCCACATTTAAAACAACAGTTCTTTCCAGCAAGCCGGCGTCTGATCTCGTGGGCTGACAAAGTGGCGTGGCAGTCCTTTATGGTGTGGTCACGGTCATCACACAGTACACAGCAGGGATGCTCGTTCGATGCTGATCCTGCGGCCAAGGCTAATGCTGACGGTACCGGCGGTGGTAGACAAGGTCGGCACCGCCCTTGTCCCGCGGAGGTAGTTTTCGGTAGGCACCTTGAACGGGAGGCGTGGCTCTCTTCTCTGCTCTCGACTTGCACCTGCAGGAACTTCATGACCTTTCTCACCTCCTCTTGCCGCGACCTCGGAGTAGCCCCGTCATCGGGCTCAGTCTCCTTCATGCGTTGACGGTAGAGAATAGCGATATCTTCGGGAAGCGATCGCATAAGAACGCGATGAAGGATGACCGCGTATTCTGACGCTGGAACGCCGAGGCTGTCGAGGCAGCTTGTACGAAAGTGCACCTCTTCGTAGAGTTCCCGCAGCTGCGATACTTGAGAAGAGCGATCAATGGGCGCAATGGCAAGTAAACAGTCGATGTGGTCGTCAACGAGGGCGGTATGACGGCCGAACCTCTCTTGGAGCAATTTCACTGCTACAGCGTAGTTCGTTTCCGCCAGACGCACACCTTCGATTGCACGCTTCGCTGTTCCGGTTAAGTATGATCTTAAGTACGAAAATTTCTCGATGTCGGACAGCTCGCGGTTGTTATGGATCGTGGCCTCGAAATGTTCCCAGAAGCCCTGCCACTCGCGAAGTTCACCGGAGAAAACGGGTACCTGTAGTTTCGGTAGGGCAACTCGGTGTAACGGTGCTCGGGAACTTGCTTGAGTGGAGACGCCTTGGGTGGCGGTGTCGCTCAGAACGCTCTGTGTGGCGCTGTCTCCGGCTCTTGCAGCAGAATTCAGAATGAAGCGGACCCGGCTCATGGTGTTGCGGATCTTGTCGTGGTACTCCAGAGCGACGGTGGCTTCCGCCTCATACTCGTCACCATCGTCCATGAGGTCGGCAATCATCTCGTTGAGCGCTGCTAGTGCCGAGTCCTTGTCCTGCAGGTCATCCAGAATAACTTGCAGGTCGGATGGCGAAGGATGCTCGGCTTGTAGCGCTTCGGTAGCGGACGAGATGAGCCTTGTAGCAGCGGCTCGAAGTACGCCTCTGCTGCGTCGCAGTCGATCCATCGTCGGTGCAGGACGCCAGTCGTCTCCCGGGTTTCACGGCACCATAAATGTAAGGAACGAAGCGACTGCGCGTCCGCCGGTAGCGGTTTATTGAACCGACTGCTCAAAAATGGCGCTAGCGCGAGCCTTTTTCTCACGCGTTCTCTCCTCTTCGTCGTCTTCAGTTTTCATCAGACCCCGGCGTGTGGCGCCGCGGCGGATCACACCGTTTTCGATGCACGCGGCAGGCCACACCTTTTGTTGTTGAGTTGTTGAGGATGTTTTCCTAGCTTGCGGCGCCTTGTGTAAATGAGCTAGGTAATGTTGTGTACTAAAATAAAGAGTAATTGCACGTAAACAACGCGACCACTAATATCGAGAGTGGCATTTTTGGTCTCTTAGAAAAAGAAGAAAGAACGCTTACTATATAAATTACTATACCAACAGGAATGATTTATAAAGAAGTCACAGTTTCACCACAATGGCGAAGCATCGATTGCGATAGCAGAATAGCAGGGAGCCATACAAAGTAAGGATAGTACATTTATCAGCCGTATAAACTTGCAAACATTTGCTTGTTAACTCAATTAACAAGTATAGTGTTAGCGCGCATAGCAAGCATGAACACATCACACTCGATGACCGCGGACACTCGCTGTCAAAACGCTGGCGCAAGGAAACGCAGCAACATCAGCGAGCGAAGTGAACTTCGTTCTGTCGTCTATCGCTTCAACGCAAACTGAGCGCCGAGAACACACAGCACGCACCATGCTACGAGCCGCCGACCCACCTAGACTGTGCCCCCAACGCAGATCGCTCTCAAGATACGGCCGCCAACCACGCGCAGCCGTCACATACGCAGTTGCAGCCGGCGCTGAACTCCGCAACCCCTCCCCCCCCCCCCCCCCCCCCGGTGCCTTGCAACGGTGGGTGCCTCGCGCGCGGCGAATAACTCCACACTTCCTGCCCGCTTTCCTCCCTTTCGCCGGGGCGAGATTGAGCCGTGATCGTCGGTTCCCCTCGCACGCTTTCACTCGCACATACAGCGTAGGGCACGCAGCGACGCAGTTATTGCCCTTGGACTTTATACGGAACCTCACGGCGACGACGACGGCCCAAATTCACCTAGAATGTCCCTACAATTGCTATCGCAATAAAATGAGCAACAATGCAAAAAAGTGGAGGCCCGCTAGACTTTATTCATCGGCACTTCGAAAAGCAGTCGCCAAATAAAGGGAAAGGGCGAGTGCTGACTTATTTATCTCTGTCGTCGAGAACGGCACCGTCGTCCATTACATCTACCAAGGTTATTGGACGAACATCGCTTAAGAAATGCCCGCGACACAATTGAACATGACAAAGCTTTACACTGATTTCGCGGTGACATGCACTGCGCGTCTTCGAAGACCATTCTATTGACATGCCCCACAACAGCGCCTATCTTATCTTTCGCGTCATTTAGCACCTAAACAGTGAGGAATTTTCATTACGCACTCACCTCACACAACCTTAGTTTGTATATGGAGAGACCGTTCATAATTTAACCAAACGAACTGCGATTGGCCAAGCATCCCGATGATAGCTCTTCTCAAAGCCTGCGCTAATAAATTGACGCAGGAATACTTTTATTGCGATAGCAATTATATGGGCAGTCCTAGCGCATTTCTGCCGTAAACGTATCCGTCGTCATCACTGTCGCCGTGAGCTTTCATATAAAGTCCAAGTGCGATGAAATCGTCGCTTCGCGCCGTATGTTGTGTGTGCGAGTGAAGGCGTGCGAGGCTGAGCCGACGATCGCGGATCAATCTCGCCCGCGCGAAACGGAGGAAAGTGGGCAGGAAGTTCGCTGTTTTCCGTCGCGCACGAGGCACCCAATGTTGAGAGTCATGAGAGTCAACTATTTATTCCGCAGTTCATTATCCTAAGACATAAATATTTCTTACATTTAGGAATTTAGGGACCTTTTAAAAGTGATTGTGAGTAAGCCCATGAAGTTTGTCTTTAATCATATTTGTTTTGTGCAATAAGCTTGCTGATTGTTTTTGTCGTCCAATATAAGTAAATATTTCGCTCCAGAAGTTGACTTAACAAAGTGAAACGGCACTATTGGATCTTACCGTTGAGTGCGGAAGTTGGCCGACGTTGAGGAGGACTTAGAGAACTGAAGGTTTGTTTACATTATCTACAGGATTAGAACGAAGCAAATAATAGTAATTAAGTCATCGACAGCCGACAGTGAATCGGACGCTGCGGCCCGTGGCAAGAAGAACGATCCTGTTCTTGATCTTTCTCTTGCTCATATCCCCTTCAGTCCGTCCGGGTCACGTAATTTTCAGCCAATCGTCGAGTCCGTCCAGGTGTCGTCATTTTCCTCCAATCGTCTGGCCCGTGAAGGTGTCGTTATTTTCATCCAATAGCCGGTCCCGGGCAAGCGGCGTCATGTTCAGCCTATGGGGACACTCAAAAAGGCGTTATTCTTCGATGGCTGCTTTCGTCCGGCGCTTCCTCCTCGCCTGGTAGGCGCTCAGCTGGAAGGGACGGCTGATTCTCGAACAATATTCCAGAGTAGCCAGGTAGCTATTCCTGTGACGGGGGTCAACGACCTCGAACCGTGCCTGCTTCCAGATGTATTTGGGGAAGCGTCACGCCGGGGACAGATTCATTCATGCGCGGCACACGAGGGTAGGATCGCCAACCTGTTTGGTCCGCTAACGTGGTCGACCCGCCCCTGCGCGCCATAATTTTAATGCGACGGCGATTGGCTGCGGTCGGGGAACTTGAATGATGCTAGTTGGTGGCCCGTATTTAACAGCTCCTCCTCGCCCCGGAAGTTCGGAATGGCCGGTGAACTCAATTTGGTGGCCATGAAGAAAACGCTGAACAAGCATGTAGTACACTGGCGATGAGCTTCGTGTGACGAACTCCTGGATCCCGTCCCTGCAGAACGTACATAAAAAAAACGAAATAGCATAGCGCTGCCCCACATGCCCAAGCGCAGGCTTTTGACCCTTTACTCACCAGGCTATTACTATCTCAAAGTGAACTTCGCGGTCATTTTTAAAATTTTGATAAAGCAGGTCCAACCACCTTTCTAAACAGCTTCCCATATCTCCCTGAATGCTGACGAGGCCATAGTGATATTGCCGTTGCAAACGAACTGTGAGAAAACTAAACAATTAATGAAAACAACCATTATAACAATACACAAGCAAAGTTTTAAACTACAAGGATGACTTTCAGCCCATAACAAAACTACATACCTCGTTAATCAAAGGAAGGCAATACGTCGGTTTACTGAAACAACCAGCTCAAGCCATCCACGTTCCCATTTAACTTGTCCCTTTTGTAACGGATGGTGAAGTTATAGTCCTGGTCCATCTGAGCAAGCGTACCTTCTTAGGGGACATGTGTCTCAGCCAGGTCAGAGCACAGTGGTCAGTTTCTAAAGTGAACTTTGCTCCATACATATAAGATAACTTCTGGACCGGCCACGTTAAGCAGGCGCATTCCTTTACAGCGTAAGCTGTTATGAGCTCATTCCAATAGCCGTTCCGGTTCGCGATGGTGTCCGCTGCCGCTGCGGGTGACCGTAACCGCTATCGCCGGAAATGCGAAAAAAAGCACCCGGTCCCTGCCGGAATCGAACCCAGGACCGCTGCGCGGGAGTCGGATACTTTTCCACTCAGCCACGCAAGCGCTTGCTATCCGCGGCAGCGGAAAAATGAATTGTTGACCCTTTTCGCGGAGCAGTTTGCTCTAGAGGAACGAGATGGCGCTTTCGACGGCGCGCCATACGTTGCGTCAGCGAATGCGCCCGAATACGAAACCAGTACTGCTTTTGCCGCCCTGCTACTGTGCGATCAGCTGTCCAAAATGCAACTGGGTGTTCGCTAATGCATTGTGCCCAATTCATGCTGCAAAATGTGTAACGATAAAGGGAAGACGTGTGCGGTAGTTCGCTGCAAAAATAGTCGGTCACATATTGAGGAACGGAATCAACCGGTACGTGTCGCCGCTGCTGCATAAGGACTGCCTGTGTTGCCGGCTCTTCGCGATGCACGGCTTTCCTCGAGGATGAAAAAAGATAATTCATCCGCCAGCGTTGTATAGCTAACCTCCGAAGAAACAACTTCACCTTCGGAACGTCGGCACTTAAGAGGGAGTACCCCTCGTTACAAAAGGAAGTAGCGGGGCTTACTGGCATAGCAATTTTCTCACACGTTATCTTCACACATCGACGCCGACACGCATGAAAACGTACGCCCACCCTATCGCCAACGTATCAGTAATAAGTGAATGGGCTCACACTTGAAGAAGTGTACCGAAGCATGAGTGACGGCGACTACACCGACAAGACACGAATGTTTGAAGCTGAACGTTTCGTGACGGTCCACAGAGTAAGCAAGGGATTAGCGATAATACGTCTTTGCTACAAGCTACCGCAAAGTACAGAACATTTACATTCCAAGCTTTGTACGCAGCAAATACAAATATATCACAGCAAAGCACACCCGCGAGCGATTAGGCTGAAAAAAAAAACAATAATCAGATAGTGGCCACACCGAGGAACTTTACTGAGTCAGAAACATGACAAGCCGCTGCTTCAAAATGTAACCCGAATAAAGAACGAAATTCACACTGACCCCGATTTATTTCATAAGCGGAAAGTTTGTACAGCTTAGAATACATTTCTAGCCCCGCTTTTAGTACAAGCACCGTATACGCTGCTCTCACCGTTTAGACTAGGCGTAATGAACTCTGAAAGCACTTAACTGTCCTCTAAAGGAGTGGCAAAAGCTTAGTGTCGTCCACAAAGTCACCGTCCACGATATCCGTCGGAACGGAGGCTTGTTGCGCCGCACCGGCGTCACGCGCTTGCATTCTAAACGCGGAGGCAAT
This sequence comes from Dermacentor silvarum, assembly GCF_013339745.2. Classification (NCBI taxonomy): domain Eukaryota; kingdom Metazoa; phylum Arthropoda; class Arachnida; order Ixodida; family Ixodidae; genus Dermacentor; species Dermacentor silvarum. The sequence goes on along the minus strand of NC_051158.1, from coordinate 162,873,262 downwards.
GGAGGCAGCTGAGGCAAGCAATGGACGCGTCACCACGTGATCAAACATGGCAGCGCCCACGGGAGCGTCGCGAAAAGGGTCAATAAACGCGCCCTAGGCAGGCGCGCAAGCGCAGATGACCCGAGCCTCCGCCAGTATGGTGGCGCCATCTAGGTAAGGCGCCTGCAAGCGCAGCGTGCCCGACATGTAAGTTGCATATAGCAATTCCATGCTGCATGTAACTGGACCTGGTTCACTCAAACAGGCTAGGTGACTATTTGTCACCCGCCTTTTGAAGATTCTAAATAAAGAATCATCATCCTCAGCAACAACAACAACAACAACGTAAGGTGCCACGGGTCAAGGGATGTGAGATGTGCGCCACCCCATATTCTGGATATCTCTTCGGTACACGTTATGACGTCACCTCGCAAGGTACGAATCGCTGTTGAAGAAGCGAATCGTAGAGCTACCTGCGCGGCTAGAACCAGGCTTGATCGGGCTCAGCAGACTGCTGTGCAGAGAGCATTAGAAGCCGTAGCTCGCCGTCGACACCGGGCGGACAGTTCAGATCGTTCTCGTCAAAACGAGACGAAGAGGCTTTGCCGCGAAGACCCTGTTGTGCGTGGTGCCGAAATTGGAGCTACTCTTGAGCCGCTCCACCAGCTTACGCTGTGACTGTGCTGCGTGTGCCGCGCAGGCCTGTGACTTTTTTCAGAGGTGCTGTATGCCTCCTCTCTGCATGTTAATTTTCGGCTAGCGTACAGTACAGGATGCTCCTCCTCGTCTTCGCCACCTGACTGAGGACGACTCCCAACCCTCGGTCATTATAAATCGTCGCACTGCTCGACGAATTCCTTATAACAGTCTATGCTCTGAAGCACTTGGCCATAGCTCATAACCTTTTTCAGGTGCTGAACTGCGCTTTCTTTTGCCTCATTCCATCGAACCTTTTCAGTTTTGTTCGGCATATTAATGCATTTTTTCAGTTTTGTTCGGCATATTAATGCATTTTTTTCGCGTACACGTCACTTTGACGTGGTGAGTTTTCGCGGTTTTGTGAGGTCGCGTAGGTCGGAACCTTTACGGTACAGTAGGTCGGAACCTTTACGGATCCGACCTACTGTACCTGAAGTTGGTTTTTCGTGAAGGCCTTACGAGCATCACCTTGTCGCCAAATTAAATGTTCGCCTACGCGCGTTGCTGTCATAATACGCCTTCGCGGTTTCCCGGGTCTCTTCGAGGTTTTTGCATCCAGGTCTCGCGAGACACTTAAACGATCCCGCAATTTTAAAACGTAACTCACCACCGTCTGGCTTTCACCTGTTCCTTCCCACATTTATTTAAACATTCTGAGGGGGGGGGGGGGGACAAATCGTCCGACCATACACCAGCTCGGAAGAAATGAACCCCGTTGCCTTGCGTGGGACCGTTCTGCAACGCGAACAGTGTTGCTGGCAAATAGTCCTCCCAATCTGTTTTGTGTCCATGGCACAATACACGTAACGCTGTCTTAAGCACCGAGTGCATATTCTCAACGCTTTTTGACTGTGGATAATACATGGAGTGGTGTATCAGCCGCACACCACACCTTTCTAGGAGCGTCGTGGTTAAAGCACTTGTAAATACCGTCCCCTGGTGGGCCTGAATGCAGGAAAACCGATGCGCGCAAAAGCGGACAATAGAGCGTAGACTATCTCGGTGGAGCTAAGCTCCTTCAAAGGAATCGCTTCAGGAAAGTTTGTCGTGGGTCAGAGCGTGGTCAAAAGGTACTTGCACCCTGATCGGCTCGGTGGCAAAGGCCCTACTGTGTCTATCACCAGCCGACAGAACGGCTCCGTGATTACGGGGACCAACTTTGAGGGTGCCTTGCGTATATCTCCCGGCTTCCCAACTCGCTGACACGCGTCACAGGACCTTACATAATTTTTCACATCCTTAAGGCCACTAATATTCTAACAAAAGCCTCTCCTTGTTTTGCTGATTCCTAGATCGCCCGACCAGTCATTTCCATTACAAAAATCAGGAGATCCACCCGATACCTCTCCAGAACGACTAACTGATCTAGGCTCCGGCCCCTACGATCTCGGTAATGTCTATACAGCAGTCCTTCCTCTTCGTGGATGGTCACGTTGCGCATAGCTATGCCCTCTTTCGCGTTGTAGTGTAAACGTGTCAGAATCTGGTCCCTCAGTTGCTCTGCGCTGAGCGACTCCCTGTGCACCCGGAGAAGGCTGTCAAAGACCCCAGAGGCAGGTGAAGTTCTTGTCTCACCTGACGATACTTTTCTCGCACCCTTGGGCGCAGCAGCTTAGAGGCAATCTGCTTCGCTGTGCCAGGCGGTTCACTGATCACGTTAAAAAGTAGCACAAAACACAAACGGCAATGTAGAAGACTTTGGCACAAGCTCTGCTTGCGAAAACGAGTATGCGGCCGCAAGCCACTGCGCAGTTGAGACGTCGCTCGTTGACGGTCGGCGCCGTCCATGCGGGTGGAGAGACTCAGCCGATGGTTTGCACGCCGGTGTGCGGCGCAGATAAGGTTACAGAAACGTCGCTTCCTCTAGTTCACGCTGTGGCGGCTAGACGCGGTATTTTGCGAAAAATGCAATAAATTCATTATGTACCGCTAGCTTATGCCTGAAAACTATGTTGTGTCAACCAGTTTCCGCACCTACGCTTTCATTTAGGCTGCAAATTTCGGCGGAAAAAGTTTTATTCAGTATCCCTTTAAATGTTATTCATGCTATACGAGCAGTTGTTTAGCTAAGAAACCAATAAAATAAGGACTTTGGCCCACATATTCAGCAGTAAAGGCTACACGCGCGAGATTCTTGCACGAGGACGTGCTTCAGATGCACTAGCAGTCGCGCATCAGGTGCGAACTTTAGAAAGCGTTTTATTATTTCGAGAGAAATTATATGGTCACTCCAGGCCTATTTCTGTCATCGTCGCCGTCGTTGGCATTGCCACCGCCGTGATGTTCCGCATAAAGTCCGAGGGCGATAACATCGTCGCCACGCGCCGTATCCTGTATGTGCAACTAACAGCGTGCGAGGGTAAGCCCGCGGTGGCGGCTCATTCTCGCTCGCGCAAGGGAGGAAAGCGGGAACGAAGCGTGCCGTCTTCCGTCGCACGCAAGGCACCGGGGGGAGAGGAGGGAGGCGTGATGTTCTACTTTGGCGGCGGCTGCGTATGGCGCGGATTATTGCGGCGTACGAACCACTGCAGCTTGCACAACATAATAGCTGAAATAATATGCGCCCACGAAAAACAGAGCTGCTCGTAACATTTATGCGATGATTGTTAAAACAAATGTCGCCATTCGCAGGACTGAAACATGGGAAGTTACGAGGGACTCCTGCAATGGACTTTATGGCGATGCTTTACAATGCGTAATTACAGCGACTGATGCCTTGAAATTATGAACGTCAGACGGTTTTCAAGTAGAATTTTCTAGTTACGAGTGGCCTTTTGTTGGCTTCTTTTGAAGCCATGTTCATTCGCCAGGTGCATTGCGACGTATGATGCTGACATATTAAAGTGAAAATCCTCATTACAAGTTGCACACTTATCCGTAGTTAGATCGGAAGATCTTTTGGCCTGCTGCCATGCCTAGCTCCGTAGTCTGCCCAGTGCTACTGATCACAAGGCGAAAATGGCCTAGAGAGCTTCCTTTCATCAACCTACTGGCAATCGAAACGAGCCTTTGAGGCAAAAAGCTGTGGGGCGTGAAAGTTTAGAACAGGTGGGAAGAAGTCGAAATATGCGCCTAGTCACTCGACCGCGGTGCAAGCGCGGCGCACGATATTTTCGTAGATTGCAAATGCTTGCGGTTCAAATAGCAGCCCAGTTGAGGACCAAAAGTGTCAAAAAGAAATTCATAGAACGAAGTCAGTGGTTGGTGACCAAGCGAGATTTGAATAGATTTCAATAAAAGACATTAAGCCGTGGAACATGTAGGAAAGGAGAAATAGCGCCTCTTTCCCCTATGCAACCTTCTTCTTTCTCTGGCTCTTTCAACAAAGGTTCAACTCCATGGAGGAACCACCTAACGAACCTCGATGTATTCATCTCTGTAGCATCTGCTCATCACACACTTTCAAAGCTGCTGAAACCAACGTCCATTGTCGACATACGTCAAGAATAATTCGTTGTGCGACCTCGTATCATCAAGACCGACTTTACGCAAAGCTGTTTCTCTCGATTAGCAACAATAATGTTTTAAGTTGCCAATAATTAAGTGGCCGTAGTTTCACGGATTGCCCGTATAAGGCTGCTGCATTTGAAACTTTGCCTGCGTATACCGCTTTCGATAACTTGTCAAGCATCTTTACAAACAGAGTAATTCATTCACACACATTTTACTTCGCAAGGACGTTGGTCATATATACGTAATATGCTGCTAAGGCCGTAATTGTTCCAGACACATCGAACTTCGTTATTATATTACTCGCAAACAGACCCTCATTTTAAACGCGTGCCCTATTTACTTCCCCGAGGACATGGGCACTTCGGGGAAACAAGCTACAGACATCATATAATGCACGAAAATAAGGAAATAAACGAGAGTTCAGTGACTATTTGCAACGCTTTTGATTAAGGCAAGAACAAGAATGTTTCACCACGCGCTACACTTAACATACCCTCTATTTTTATTGAGAAATTGGTGACTTGCAGATTTGTTTTAGGACTCTTGGAAACATTGTGGATAACAACAGTATGACACTCTGAAATTATAGCCTTTTACAAAGGCTATATATAACCTACACAGAATAAACATTTAGAATTCGTCATTCACAACATCCTTCCTGCTTTACCGAATATAAAAACGTACCTCACCCAGTTAACCGTGGAGATAACCAACTACGCTCCTTGTAAAACGCATCAAAAGATGGAGAAGACGAGTATTCGGCAAATGTTTTGAAAGCACATATTTACCCTACACACTCATATATTTCCGTACACGTCACGCATAGAGTGGTACCCACTTCCTAGGAATATAAAGCTATTTCTGTTTTGGCTCTATCATAGAAGCACATAAACTTTGTAAGCGTCTAATATAATGCATCTTACACAGGCTAGATATGAGGGTTTAGCAATTTTCAATAAACTACTAATCATACATACACTTCAACGCTTGCCTACGTATTGTCCCTAACATTTGCATTTTCTCAAAATATAAACTTCGTCCAGCATGTAGTTTTTTTTTCTTCAGAAAACCGTGGAAACAGGCACATGACGTTTTTTGAGTGCTGCTCGTCGCATTAACAGAATCGTTGTAAAATCCGTACCAGTAAAGGAAAACAAATATCCGTGTATTCGGATATCTGGATTTTATTAACAGAATAACGACTCAGCAGGGTAAGCAGGGTATCCGCTTTTCGATTCTAATAACTGGTAAATAGAATAACCGGATAGCCGGTTTTGCCGCGAAACCGGTTTTATGTTGCAGCACTAGATCTGATCAAGTTTTTCATTTACTTTATTTCAGCTTAATTATTAAGTTACCCTTCTACAGTACCAACAAAGCCACTCTTGCATGAGAGGTGGACTGGCGAGACATAAAAATGCAAGAACTAAAGACGGTTGATGACTACGTCTTGATGTTGCCACTCAATCTCACCGTAACGTCATGTATTTTGACGTCTAATACGGTGTTATGACCCACCGCTTCCATCGCATCGGTTTCGGTTTATACAATCGCTGAGGCACCGAGCACCACCCTCGCCGGCTCCGACCGCCGCATCCGAAGCGCCCGTGCATGGTAACCCGAAATATGCCCGAACCCATGTAGTGCTGCAGACAGCGCCTCAGGACACAAGCAAGCCAGAACACCTGTAATTGCCAAGCAATGTGCATCGTAATCTAAATAACAAGTTATAAACATATATCCTAAACCTTGGTTATTTTTTTATTGTTGAAGGTTGACTACATTACATTTTTAAGGATGAACGTAGCAAATTATAGGAACTGATAGCAGTTATGGTAAAGCCAAAACACAGGTGCCTTGAAATCTGACTACACGCTAGTGTACTGCGCTTAGGGTTTCGGCACAAAACTTGGACACAAAATATGGTTCTCATTTTCTTTTCTGTAACACTTTATCAATCTAAACTTAGTGTTTTTGTTTTGTATGGTATCGCTTCGATACGTGCACCCAGTACAGGGCGCCATCATACGGTTTCGGAGAATATGAAACATTCTTCATAATCATAGTGTGATGCTTGTGCCAGCCTTCATAGCCTCGAAGTTGCCTCGAACCAGTCTAATTCACCTCGCTCGTTTCGCAGTATCGGGTAACATTCCTCATGTGCCCAGACCGGCCTTCAGTGGAGCGCGCCGCCTGCCGCCGGTGCCCGAGTCCCCAGTGCCGGCTCGCCATTCAACTCCAGAATGGTACGTTTTGAATATTCGCTCAAAGCTGATGGTGAATCAGGTTCTGCTTGTTTGTGGACCCAATCACGTCGACCATTGTGGTAGCGCCTCGCGTTGCCTAGATGGCTACTTGGTTGGAAGCCAGCTTCGTTGCCTTCGGGAGCATGCAAAGAAAGTTCGTCATCAGCACTAATGAAAATAACGATCTTCCAAATGCACTGCAAATATCTGAGAGCCTAACTATAACAAAAAATGGGAATGCATAAAAAGCCTATACTCCGTTTCATACAAAGCATCCGGCACTAACAAAGCAGGACCTCTCTTGGCGCTCGCATTGACGACCAAAATATATTGTCAGATGCGAATGGAGCCTATAGGAGTGCGTCATGTAATTAGGTGTACCATTAAGTCTCGTACTCCTATATATGCTGCATTACATTCAATGCGTTCCACCTGTGAACTTATCATCGAACGAGCAGAGTGACACACATCTGCGACCACAGTGCACCACTGGCCCTCGCGACCAGAACTTCGTACGTGAGCAGACACGTGCATGAATATTTTCGAATTTAAAACGACCTTGTGTACATAAGTTGTAGCAGTAATACATGCAGCATAGTTATCCAATATGAAGTGTCGCAGATGAAAAACTAATGCACAGCAAAGAGGGGTGTCTGCACTACTGACTCCCGCAAGCTTGCCTGCTTAGTATGAAACAGCATTTGTTTCACATAACGAAGATATCCAGAAACCTCCATGCAAAATATTATTACTTTTGAAATACGACTGGGTATGCCATAAGAAGCGCGCAAACATTGTCGCATTGTGTACAGCTAAATTGAAACTTCGACGCTAATGTTTGCATGCACGTGTTCAAATTGGCAAATTAAGACTATATTGATGTGTAACAGCCTTGGGTCTCTTCGCGCTGTTTGCATGTTATTTTCTAGCGGACATTCCAATATACTGCCGCTGTTGAGCCATTTCGTTTCCACAGTTCGGGATGCAGTTCGGTATTCCTTTAAGCTGCGTTCTACAAAGCTCTCTCAAAGAGGAAGCCTCGAGTTAGCTCGAGAAAACATTTAGCTTTATTTGATGACAGCACTACTTTAACAATATCGTATGCATACACACGTATTTGCTTATCAGTCGGAACGAATTTTCTTGCAGTGCTACAGGATCAAACGAGCATATTTCGTGGTTGCAAATTAAGCAGCTTTCATGTGTTCCAATGCACAGGTATGCAGGAGAGATTGTTCGCTTTAGAAGTAAAATGAAATTATGCAGTTCCAACGCATATTTCAAAATCTGTTCCGAATCTGAGCTCTCTTGAAGCCGGTAACGAAATGCTGTAAATTGGCCGATTTCACCCCTGCGTCTTTTGCCTAAAGAAAACCGGCAAGCGCGCATATGCTCTAGCGCACTTGCGCAATGTGTCAACTCTTACATTGCATTGTGTTTATTTATTTATTTTTATTTATATTAAATGTACCACCCGCTTTTTGGTCGATCGCCAGGGGTAGTTATGTGTCATAGTATGGAAGTTATCATCATCTTAAAAACACGGTGATCATCTCAAAGAGCTCGTGCGATTGTGCCCTCGTAGTTAAAGCAACGGCCTTATGGGCCTTGGGGGGCCGACGTTCGATCCCCTCATCGTGCACGTAATTCAAGATTAGGAAGGCGAGATAACTTGCGAGATCGATTTCTGTGGGCATACACAGCACACCTATGAAGTATCATCTGGCAGTGTGGATTCAAACGCAATTAAATTCAATTTGAAAGTACAGCCTTCACATCTTTAAGTAGACGCAGCAGCATCACATTAGAAGAGTGTGTACATTTGACTGACATCGTCGAAAATGCTTTTAAACGTATGCAAAACCACGACGTCCTATACGACGCCGTACTCACGCTACCGATTTTTCCGTTTAAATTAGTGGTCTGCCTAGTGGTGTGAAGAAGCGTCAAGAAAGAACAGCTTTGAGCGACAAAGCAAACGATACATCGAGGGTTACTCGCGCTTGTTCACGAACGAAAACTGAACACGACCTGAAGTAGTTCAACTTGAAAGTACGTACGCGCAGACAACCGCAATGTGCAGCACCTCGCGACATCGGCATCAACGTGGCTGGATTTGAGGCATAAACAACCACAACCTCGCGTCAAGGGTTTTTGTTGCACTTATGCCTACCATTCTGCACAGACCAGAAAAGAAGCAGCAGCAGGCGGCAGCCATGGTCAGGAAGAGAGGTGGAGGGCGTTCGCAACGAAAGTTTCATGAAGAAAGACAACAAAATGTAAATTTGCCTTCGTGTATACAGGAAGGCAGCTGGTCCCAAAGCGGCGCTAGCGTAAACTTGTGCCGCCGCCTAACGGCAGCTGCTGAAATCAATGCAGCCGTTCCAGCAGGGTTGCCACGTGAGGAAGGCGGTTGGTTTGAAGACGCGCACACGTGAAAGTGATGGCCCTGATGGACCACGTCTAGTAGGGCGGTGACTCCCGTCTGCAGAACATATTCACCGCTAGATAAAGGCGAGGACATCGCGTGGCACATGTGCGCGTAGAAGTAGAAAAACAAGCAACAACGATTCTCGAGCATCTGCATGCGCGCCACAGTTCTGTGCGTCCCGGTGACCAGCTGTACGTGCAAAACAGCCAAAAAGGTTACGCCCCTCTCGTTGCTCTACGCAATCAAAACTTGGACTGGTCGCTAGAAGCAAGGCACGAAACAATTAACCGTCGTGCAATGAAGCAAGGGAGGCTTTATGTCATTATTACTGGCTCAAAATACTTTTACAAGAGAAAAGATGCGAATAAAAAATTGGGTCGGTACTCCTTAAGTATGAGCTATTCGGGGAAGTATGCAGCAGCACCCAGGCAGCAGCGATGGTCAGGAATGTCCGGGAGGGTTCCCAAATGAAGACGTATTCAGTGATTTTTACTTTTAGGCATGTTGCTCGCTTCAAGCACGTCCAACGGTTAAATTCTTGCTGGTAATCGGAAAAGAAATAATTTTTAGCCCGAATGATTTGATACGCATAAATTTGGCTCAGCTACATTCATTGCCTTTTTTCTTAAATTTGAGGCCATATCTGGTATAAACTAAATGTAAACTGGAAATGTTTAATCACTGAGGACCTTTGCATATCGAGTGCAATATTTTTAGGGATGAATTTTACAAGGTCACCAGGCCATTTGAGCCCAGAAGAACATTATGCGTGAATTCTCCCCCCGACACTAGGCTTCAGTCGTTGCACATGCGCGTACAGCACAAGCATGACATGATGATTTTGCAAAGTTACGCAACCTTATGCGTTCCTGTATGCTATTGCCATTTCTTAGCAGTGCTCGCACAGTGTTGTGTACTCTGGTGTGTACAAAAAAAATCACACCATATCCACGAAGTGAATGATGATGAGTGGGCGAATCACGGGGGGATCATTCGGGTAAACCACAGCTACGGACGAGAGATAAAGAGAGCGCGCGTCGGGAACGAACGCCCTTGTGCAATGCAGCGCCCCTAGCTACGGACGAGAAAAAGAGCGCGCGTCGGGAACGAACGCCCTTGTGCAATGCAGCGCCCCTAGCTACGGACGAGAAAAAGAGCGCGCGTCGGGAACGAACGCCCTTGTGCAATGCAGCGCCCCTAGCTACGGACGAGAAAAAGAGCGCGCGTCGGGAACGAACGCCCTTGTGCAATGCAGCGCCCCTAGCTACGGACGAGAAAAAGAGCGCGCGTCGGGAACGAACGCCCTTGTGCAATGCAGCGCCCCTAGCTACGGACGAGAAAAAGAGCGCGCGTCGGGAACGAACGCCCTTGTGCAATGCAGCGCCCCTAGCTACGGACGAGAAAAAGAGCGCGCGTCGGGAACGAACGCCCTTGTGCAATGCAGCGCCCCTAGCTACGGACGAGGAAAAAGAGCGCGCGTCGGGAACGAACGCCCTTGTGCAATGCAGCGCCCCTAGCTACGGACGAGAAAAAGAGCGCGCGTCGGGAACGAACGCCCTTGTGCAATGCAGCGCCCCTAGCTACGGACGAGAAAAAGAGCGCGCGTCGGGAACGAACGCCCTTGTGCAATGCAGCGCCCCTAGCTACGGACGAGAAAAAGAGCGCGCGTCGGGAACGAACGCCCTTGTGCAATGCAGCGCCCCTAGCTACGGACGAGAAAAAGAGCGCGCGTCGGGAACGAACGCCCTTGTGCAATGCAGCGCCCCTAGCTACGGACGAGAAAAAGAGCGCGCGTCGGGAACGAACGCCCTTGTGCAATGCAGCGCCCCTAGCTACGGACGAGAAAAAGAGCGCGCGTCGGGAACGAACGCCCTTGTGCAATGCAGCGCCCCTAGCTACGGACGAGAAAAAGAGCGCGCGTCGGGAACGAACGCCCTTGTGCAATGCAGCGCCCCTAGCTACGGACGAGAAAAAGAGCGCGCGTCGGGAACGAACGCCCTTGTGCAATGCAGCGCCCCTAGCTACGGACGAGAAAAAGAGCGCGCGTCGGGAACGAACGCCCTTGTGCAATGCAGCGCCCCTAGCTACGGACGAGAAAAAGAGCGCGCGTCGGGAACGAACGCCCTTGTGCAATGCAGCGCCCCTAGCTACGGACGAGAAAAAGAGCGCGCGTCGGGAACGAACGCCCTTGTGCACTGCAGCGCCCCTAGATACGGACGAGAGAGAACAACGCCGAAGCGTTCTCCAGAAGCCGAAAGCTGGCTTCCGGAACCGGAAGCGGAAACGGAACCGGAAGTGGAAACGGAAGCGGAAACGGAAGTGGAAACGGAAGCGGAAGTCGGCTTTCGGTTATACTATACATATACATATATATGTATATATGCGTATACATACATGCATAGCGGTCTCCATGCCAACCAGAGCTACGCACTTCTAGTGAACACTTCATAAAGCTAACTACATGCGGCGTCTCTTTCACGTACGGACACACAACGCCATCTATTGAACAATTCATAAACTAGAGGCGGCTACATACTACTACTACTACTACTACTACTACTACTACTACTACTACTACAACTACAGAGGAGGGAACGACCCACACCCTAAGGAGCTTCGCCCCTAAAATGCATGCAGTTCAATAATTGAACTGATAATGAATAGCGGCAAACTGCTATGCTGTAAAAAAATTGATAGGTGCTCATAGGGGGAACGAGGTGGCTAAACTTTCGCAAGTTGCAGCCATGTCAATCCAACAGATGATTAAGCCACAGAAAGCATAGATGAAATTTAGTGTGGCGTCTCATTCACATGAAGTAATCATAAAATAAAAGGAAATAAAAGTCAACGAGCAGACTACTCGCCGCAGGTGGGAGCCAAAACCCATATCCTCTACACGTCACGTGCAATGTTTTTCATTAAGCAATGAAGGTTAGAATGTGTGACCATCGCTGTCTTTTTTTGTGAACGCCAGCAAACCGTCGCGTCCATTTTGTGCAGGCCAAACGTAACTCTGCGAAACTACAGTCCACAACTGTCACCCATCAGGAAGCAGCCGGGACGTCACTGAAGTGTGCACTGCGCCTCTGCTTGGGGACTTTTTTTTTATTTCATCAATAAATGACGAATGCGATGTCTCCGAAATGCTTTTATTTCTTTTGACAGAGATTTATACTGCGCATTTAAATGCACAATTTATGTAAATTTTCTAGCCGGTGACATCTAAGGTTCTTAACTATTTGACAAAGTATTATTGCGCATTGCTGTGCACATTTTACGAAATGCTTCTTGAATGTGCCAGTATGTTTTCAAGAGCCAAACTGAACTTATTACGCGAGAAGGAGTTAGTCCTTATTGGTACTGGTCAGAACGAAGGGCAAACGTTTCCTTCGATTTTCCGCCTGGGCAGGTGTGACGATACAATAAGTGTTTTCCTATTAAAAAATGTTTGAAAGCATTAACTCGTTGCTCAGTTTCACGCCGTCCACAATGATTGGCCGATCCCTAGGATTGTGCAATGTACAGTTCCCATGGGCATGTGTAAAGCCCCTTGGCCGGCGGAGAACATCATGGAGGGCCACGTCTGCGCCACTGGGAATGTGCCAGTATTTAGGGAAGCTCATTAGCGCAAAATTTGGGCAATGGGAATGTGCCACTGGGTACGCGCGGATTTCGGGGCGGCACCAGTAGATGGCGCACCGTGTCTGCAGGCAAGCGCGAGAGAGGAGCCTGGTTGCAGTGCACGCCTCTTACATGACGCGTTCCGGCTATTCGCATACTCGGGTATATAGTCGTCGTAGATGAGGTGGCGTGGGCGTGGGTCGTTCCGAACTGTAACGTGTGTCTGCCAGTAATAGTGCAACAGCCGTAAATTGCGTTTCGTGCCACCGCCACGATTGCCGCTTCTAGTAATTGAAATAATTTGCTCCTTACACCGATTCAATAATTCTTTCAATACGAAATAAAAACCATGTATGAGTGAAATATAATGTTCATAATCAGAACTGGTTTTGGCACGTAAAACCCCAGAAAGAAGAGGATAATGTTCCGAATATGGAGGCATACAAAGTTGCAATCCGCAAACAAGCAGTTCGTAGTTGAGCGAGGTTTGGCTGTGCGTGTGCGGCTTCACGCCCTCTTTTTTTTATCGCCGTCGTTTAAATCTGGAGATCGGTAGGCGTTATTTAATCATGCTTTCAGTGCTTTGTGAAAAGGCGTGTGAAACAAAAGATGCCCACGTGCCTGAATACCAAGAACATCTCGAGGTAATATAAGATGTTGATAGCTGGAAGCTTGTTTTACTTCGTTTCAATTTACAGAGATTTACAATTGACGAGTCAACACCAAAGTGCGTAAGCTATCATTGATAAGAAGCAGTGAGTGGCTGACCACATCAAAAGCTTTGCTGAGGTGGCAATACATGGTGTCGACTTGCCATCTTAGACGTACTGGCTCGGAGATCTGTGTCTTGAAGCTTGCGAGATTTGTGATAGTGGAGCAGCCGGTGAGGAATCCATGCTGATTCGGAATCAATGTGTTCTTCACAGTAAAAGACAATATGTTGTGAAGAGCAAGCTAAAAAAAGTTATACGTGGCACAGAGAAGAGACATCTGGCGATAATTCGAGACATCGGCTTGACAGTATTCCACATGTGAGGGCAAAGTGGAAATATTCAAGGAGATTAAATGTAGATGTCAATACTGGGGCAAATATACTCCCGTAAGCTATTAAAATTGCGGAGGGGATGCCAATCAGGGCCGCAGGATAGGGAAGGTTTCAAGCGCTTAAGGCATTCGCTGATGAGCTTTTCATCAAACAACACATAGCCAGATGTAGATGCCGTTGTGTGCTGCTGACTGACACCTGCGCGCACCAGCGTTGAAACCTGAAGGATGGAAAATGGGCGGCAGCAAGACAATCCGCGACTGCTTGGACTTCTACTCCTGTAGAGTCGAGCAGGTGAAAACACTCTGCGATTACTAGAGCGCCTAGCGGACATACTTCCAAAATTCCGCCGGCCGGTCAGAGGCGCTCTTCTCCACAGATGCAATATATGAGTCATGATCCCGCTTATACAGGCGTTTGCGAAGAGTCCGAAAAAAGCGCAATTCTTTTCTCCACTCATTATTAGGCACAGGACTTCTGTATTGACGGTGCGCTCGATCTTTATACTTTAGGGAAGTTTTAAGTTCAGATGAGAAACAGTGGGGACATTTAGAGCGTTTAGGACTGTACAAAGGAATGTATTTGCGCATACTTCTCAAAACAAGCTTCGCAAACTGATCTACTTGATCATCGACATTGGTTTTGTCTGTGACCAATCGGTGGTGGAGAAGAAATTGTATAAGCCAACATAATCAGCACGCTTGGAAGCAAAGCGAGAAGATTCATTAATGCCAGGCGAGGAGTTTTGCCTCAAGGCTGACACAGAGGCAGTTATCTTAAGTGATGGGAGAAACTTATCGGGACGCACAAGAGAAATGTCAGAAAGGGAAACATCTATAATTTGAGCATTCGACAGGCAAAGGTCTAAAACATTGTCACAGGAATTTGCGATCAAGTTGTGCTGCTGAAGAGAGCAGAAGGACAGAAAATCTAGCAGAAGGCTGCATTTGTTCTCTATGTAATAATTATAATGACAATATGTAAGAGTGTCCCAATGAATTCCTGGTGTGTTAAAACCACCAAGAAGGATTACTCCGTGCTTCCTATGGGCGGATAAGATACTTTCAATAAAAGAGATAACATCATCAACCAAGATAGGCGAAATATTCGGTGGTGCATCATCATCATCATCATCATCAGCCTATATTTTATGTCCACTGCAGGACGAAGGCCTCTCCCTGCGATCTCCAATTACCCCTGTCTTGTGCTAGCGTATTCCAACTTGCGCCTGCAAATTTCCTAACTTCATCATCCCATCTGGTTTTCTGCCGACCTCGACTGCGCTTCCCTTCTCTTGGTATCCATTCTGTAACCCTAATGGTCCACCGGTTATCCATCCTACGCATTACATGACCTGCCCAGTTCCATTTCTTGCGCTTAATGTCATAGGTGGTGCATAGAAAGTTCCAATTAACAATTTTTCACAGCATGCTAGGCTGACTTCAAGCCAAATCGACTCCTGTACACTTTGTATGTCATTACACCTTACAAATCTCAGTGGAGTGTCAGCAGCAATCAGAACGCCACCACCTTTTTGTTTGAATCCACTGAAGTCCCGGTTACTGGGGAAGACGTAATGTGGTGGAAAAAAATCTGAAGAGGAAATTTCACTGTAGGGCCAAGTTTAAGAAATAACAGAAATAGGAAAAGACGACGATATGACATTGGGAAAAAATTCACGTGCCTTGGTGCGAAGTTGCGTATTATATAATAATAATAGCAATTATTATTATTATTATTATTATTATTATTATTATTA
Source organism: Dermacentor silvarum (assembly GCF_013339745.2). Classification (NCBI taxonomy): domain Eukaryota; kingdom Metazoa; phylum Arthropoda; class Arachnida; order Ixodida; family Ixodidae; genus Dermacentor; species Dermacentor silvarum. The sequence goes on along the minus strand of NC_051158.1, from coordinate 162,858,029 downwards.
TTATTATTATTATTATTATTATTATTATTATTATTATTATTATTATTATTATCGCTTCTGGATGCATGCGGCGGGGAGTCAACACACGCTGGCAGTTGCAACGGCGGTTGCTGCGGAACTAGGACGACTTCTTCGGCTGATCGTCCAGTGAGCCCGCTCACCATTTCGACAAGACTTCCCCAGCGTGTCGCTTACCCCGGTCAAGGCTAGTGCGCGTGCGTTGCCACTTTCTGCGGGATGCCGCTCAACGCAAACGTATCTGCCTCGCCCCTCTGTTCATCGTAGTAGTCGCTTCTGGATGCATGCGGCGGGGAGTCAACACACGCTGGCAGTTGCAACGGCGGTTGCTGCGGAACTAGGACGACTTCTTCGGCTTATCGTCCAGTGAGCCCGCTCACCATTTCGACAAGACTTCCCCAGCGTGCCGCTTACCCCGGTCAAGGCTAGTGCGCGTGCGTTGCCACTTTCTGCGGGATGCCGCTCAACGCAAACGTATCTGCCTCGCCCCTCTGTTCATCGTAGTAGTCGCTTCTGGATGCATGCGGCGGGGAGTCAACACACGCTGGCAGTTGCAACGGCGGTTGCTGCGGAACTAGGACGACTTCTTCGGCTTATCGTCCAGTGAGCCCGCTCACCATTTCGACAAGACTTCCCCAGCGTGCCGCTTACCCCGGTCAAGGCTAGTGCGCGTGCGTTGCCACTTTCTGCGGGATGCCGCTCAACGCAAACGTATCTGCCTCGCCCCTCTGTTCATCGTAGTAGTCGCTTCTGGATGCATGCGGCGGGGAGTCAACACACGCTGGCAGTTGCAACGGCGGTTGCTGCGGAACTAGGACGACTTCTTCGGCTTATCGTCCAGTGAGCCCGCTCACCATTTCGACAAGACTTCCCCAGCGTGCCGCTTACCCCGGTCAAGGCTAGTTCGCGTGCGTTGCCACTTTCTGCGGGATGCCGCTCAATGCAAAAGTATCTGCCTCGCCCCTCTGTTCATCGTAGTAGTCGCTTCTGGATGCATGCGGCGGGGAGTCAACACACGCTGGCAGTTGCAACGGCGGTTGCTGCGGAACTAGGACGACTTCTTCGGCTTATCGTCCAGTGAGCCCGCTCACCATTTCGACAAGACTTCCCCAGCGTGCCGCTTACCCCGGTCAAGGCTAGTGCGCGTGCGTTGCCACTTTCTGCGGGATGCCGCTCAACGCAAACGTATCTGCCTCGCCCCTCTGTTCATCGTAGTAGTCGCTTCTGGATGCATGCGGCGGGGAGTCAACACACGCTGGCAGTTGCAACGGCGGTTGCTGCGGAACTAGGACGACTTCTTCGGCTTATCGTCCAGTGAGCCCGCTCACCATTTCGACAAGACTTCCCCAGCGTGCCGCTTACCCCGGTCAAGGCTAGTGCGCGTGCGTTGCCACTTTCTGCGGGATGCCGCTCAACGCAAACGTATCTGCCTCGCCCCTCTGTTCATCGTAGTAGTCGCTTCTGGATGCATGCGGCGGGGAGTCAACACACGCTGGCAGTTGCAACGGCGGTTGCTGCGGGACTAGGACGACTTCTTCGGCTTATCGTCCAGTGAGCACGCTCACCATTTCGACAAGACTTCCCCAGCGTGCCGCTTACCCCGGTCAAGGCTAGTGCGCGTGCGTTGCCACTTTCTGCGGGATGCCGCTCAACGCAAAAGTATCTGCCTCGCCCCTCTGTTCATCGTAGTAGTCGCTTCTGGCTGCATGCGGCGGGGAGTCAACACACGCTGGCAGTTGCAACGGCGGTTGCTGCGGAACTAGGACGACTTCTTCGGCTTATCGTCCAGTGAGCCCGCTCACCATTTCGACAAGACTTCCCCAGCGTGCCGCTTACCCCGGTCAAGGCTAGTGCGCGTGCGTTGCCACTTTCTGCGGGATGCCGCTCAATGCAAAAGTATCTGCCTCGCCCCTCTGTTCATCGTAGTAGTCGCTTCTGGATGCATGCGGCGGGGAGTCAACACACGCTGGCAGTTGCAACGGCGGTTGCTGCGGAACTAGGACGACTTCTTCGGCTTATCGTCCAGTGAGCCCGCTCACCATTTCGACAAGACTTCCCCAGCGTGCCGCTTACCCCGGTCAAGGCTAGTGCGCGTGCGTTGCCACTTTCTGCGGGATGCCGCTCAATGCAAAAGTATCTGCCTCGCCCCTCTGTTCATCGTAGTAGTCGCTTCTGGATGCATGCGGCGGGGAGTCAACACACGCTGGCAGTTGCAACGGCGGTTGCTGCGGAACTAGGACGACTTCTTCGGCTTATCGTCCAGTGAGCCCGCTCACCATTTCGACAAGACTTCCCCAGCGTGCCGCTTACCCCGGTCAAGGCTAGTGCGCGTGCGTTGCCACTTTCTGCGGGATGCCGCTCAACGCAAACGTATCTGCCTCGCCCCTCTGTTCATCGTAGTAGTCGCTTCTGGATGCATGCGGCGGGGAGTCAACACACGCTGGCAGTTGCAACGGCGGTTGCTGCGGAACTAGGACGACTTCTTCGGCTTATCGTCCAGTGAGCACGCTCACCATTTCGACAAGACTTCCCCAGCGTGCCGCTTACCCCGGTCAAGGCTAGTGCGCGTGCGTTGCCACTTTCTGCGGGATGCCGCTCAATGCAAAAGTATCTGCCTCGCCCCTCTGTTCATCGTAGTAGTCGCTTCTGGATGCATGCGGCGGGGAGTCAACACACGCTGGCAGTTGCAACGGCGGTTGCTGCGGAACTAGGACGACTTCTTCGGCTTATCGTCCAGTGAGCCCGCTCACCATTTCGACAAGACTTCCCCAGCGTGCCGCTTACCCCGGTCAAGGCTAGTGCGCGTGCGTTGCCACTTTCTGCGGGATGCCGCTCAACGCAAAAGTATCTGCCTCGCCCCTCTGTTCATCGTAGTAGTCGCTTCTGGATGCATGCGGCGGGGAGTCAACACACGCTGGCAGTTGCAACGGCGGTTGCTGCGGAACTAGGACGACTTCTTCGGCTTATCGTCCAGTGAGCCCGCTCACCATTTCGACAAGACTTCCCCAGCGTGCCGCTTACCCCGGTCAAGGCTAGTGCGCGTGCGTTGCCACTTTCTGCGGGATGCCGCTCAATGCAAAAGTATCTGCCTCGCCCCTCTGTTCATCGTAGTAGTCGCTTCTGGATGCATGCGGCGGGGAGTCAACACACGCTGGCAGTTGCAACGGCGGTTGCTGCGGAACTAGGACGACTTCTTCGGCTTATCGTCCAGTGAGCCCGCTCACCATTTCGACAAGACTTCCCCAGCGTGCCGCTTACCCCGGTCAAGGCTAGTGCGCGTGCGTTGCCACTTTCTGCGGGATGCCGCTCAACGCAAACGTATCTGCCTCGCCCCTCTGTTCATCGTAGTAGTCGCTTCTGGATGCATGCGGCGGGGAGTCAACACACGCTGGCAGTTGCAACGGCGGTTGCTGCGGAACTAGGACGACTTCTTCGGCTTATCGTCCAGTGAGCACGCTCACCATTTCGACAAGACTTCCCCAGCGTGCCGCTTACCCCGGTCAAGGCTAGTGCGCGTGCGTTGCCACTTTCTGCGGGATGCCGCTCAACGCAAACGTATCTGCCTCGCCCCTCTGTTCATCGTAGTAGTCGCTTCTGGATGCATGCGGCGGGGAGTCAACACACGCTGGCAGTTGCAACGGCGGTTGCTGCGGAACTAGGACGACTTCTTCGGCTTATCGTCCAGTGAGCACGCTCACCATTTCGACAAGACTTCCCCAGCGTGCCGCTTACCCCGGTCAAGGCTAGTGCGCGTGCGTTGCCACTTTCTGCGGGATGCCGCTCAACGCAAACGTATCTGCCTCGCCCCTCTGTTCATCGTAGTAGTCGCTTCTGGATGCATGCGGCGGGGAGTCAACACACGCTGGCAGTTGCAACGGCGGTTGCTGCGGAACTAGGACGACTTCTTCGGCTTATCGTCCAGTGAGCACGCTCACCATTTCGACAAGACTTCCCCAGCGTGCCGCTTACCCCGGTCAAGGCTAGTGCGCGTGCGTTGCCACTTTCTGCGGGATGCCGCTCAACGCAAACGTATCTGCCTCGCCCCTCTGTTCATCGTAGTAGTCGCTTCTGGATGCATGCGGCGGGGAGTCAACACACGCTGGCAGTTGCAACGGCGGTTGCTGCGGAACTAGGACGACTTCTTCGGCTTATCGTCCAGTGAGCCCGCTCACCATTTCGACAAGACTTCCCCAGCGTGCCGCTTACCCCGGTCAAGGCTAGTGCGCGTGCGTTGCCACTTTCTGCGGGATGCCGCTCAATGCAAAAGTATCTGCCTCGCCCCTCTGTTCATCGTAGTAGTCGCTTCTGGATGCATGCGGCGGGGAGTCAACACACGCTGGCAGTTGCAACGGCGGTTGCTGCGGAACTAGGACGACTTCTTCGGCTTATCGTCCAGTGAGCACGCTCACCATTTCGACAAGACTTCCCCAGCGTGCCGCTTACCCCGGTCAAGGCTAGTGCGCGTGCGTTGCCACTTTCTGCGGGATGCCGCTCAACGCAAACGTATCTGCCTCGCCCCTCTGTTCATCGTAGTAGTCGCTTCTGGATGCATGCGGCGGGGAGTCAACACACGCTGGCAGTTGCAACGGCGGTTGCTGCGGAACTAGGACGACTTCTTCGGCTTATCGTCCAGTGAGCCCGCTCACCATTTCGACAAGACTTCCCCAGCGTGCCGCTTACCCCGGTCAAGGCTAGTGCGCGTGCGTTGCCACTTTCTGCGGGATGCCGCTCAATGCAAAAGTATCTGCCTCGCCCCTCTGTTCATCGTAGTAGTCGCTTCTGGATGCATGCGGCGGGGAGTCAACACACGCTGGCAGTTGCAACGGCGGTTGCTGCGGAACTAGGGCGACTTCTTCGGCTTATCGTCCAGTGAGCCCGCTCACCATTTCGAAAAGACTTCCCCAGCGTGCCGCTTACCCCGGTCAAGGCTAGTGCGTGTGCGTTGCCACTTTCTGCGGGATGCCGCTCAACGCAAACGTATCTGCCTCGCCCCTTTGTTCATCGTAGTAGTCGCTTCTGGATGCATGCGGCGGGGAGTCAACACACGCTGGCAGTTGCAACGGCGGTTGCTGCGGAACTAGGACGACTTCTTCGGCTTATCGTCCAGTGAGCCCGCTCACCATTTCGACAAGACTTCCCCAGCGTGCCGCTTACCCCGGTCAAGGCTAGTGCGCGTGCGTTGCCACTTTCTGCGGGATGCCGCTCAATGCAAAAGTATCTGCCTCGCCCCTCTGTTCATCGTAGTAGTCGCTTCTGGATGCATGCGGCGGGGAGTCAACACACGCTGGCAGTTGCAACGGCGGTTGCTGCGGAACTAGGGCGACTTCTTCGGCTTATCGTCCAGTGAGCCCGCTCACCATTTCGACAAGACTTCCCCAGCGTGCCGCTTACCCCGGTCAAGGCTAGTGCGCGTGCGTTGCCACTTTCTGCGGGATGCCGCTCAACGCAAACGTATCTGCCTCGCCCCTCTGTTCATCGTAGTAGTCGCTTCTGGATGCATGCGGCGGGGAGTCAACGCACGCTGGCAGTTGCAACGGCGGTTGCTGCGGAACTAGGACGACTTCTTCGGCTTATCGTCCAGTGAGCACGCTCACCATTTCGACAAGACTTCCCCAGCGTGCCGCTTACCCCGGTCAAGGCTAGTGCGCGTGCGTTGCCACTTTCTGCGGGATGCCGCTCAACGCAAACGTATCTGCCTCGCCCCTCTGTTCATCGTAGTAGTCGCTTCTGGATGCATGCGGCGGGGAGTCAACACACGCTGGCAGTTGCAACGGCGGTTGCTGCGGAACTAGGACGACTTCTTCGGCTTATCGTCCAGTGAGCCCGCTCACCATTTCGACAAGACTTCCCCAGCGTGCCGCTTACCCCGGTCAACGCTAGTGCGCGGGCGTTGCCACTTGCTGCGGCCTGCCGCTCAACGCAAAAGTATCTGCCTCGCCTCCCCTGCTCGTTGTAGTGGTCGCTTCTGGCTGTATGCTGCGAGGAGTCAACGCATCCTGGCAGTCGCAACGGGGGTTGCTGCGGGACTAGGACGACTTCTGCGTTTCTCCTGGTGAGCGATCCTCATCGTGTTCGTTTCGACAAGAATTCCTTCAGTGAACAGTTTTCTCGGTCTGCCGCCACTGTTGTAGGCTCGTTTCGCAGCTAGCTGCGTTTTTTTTTCTTCTTGTTATTACTTTGCTGTGTACAATGGGAAAAGATGACAACTGCATTGCTTGTCATAAAACGCTGCCTACCGATGGAAAGAAAATGATATGTGCGGAATGCCAATTTTCGTATCATCTCGGACAGTCATGCTCTGGAATAGCTGCGAACACGTTTACTACCATGGGTCAAGCTAAGAGAGACGCTTGGGTTTGTAAAACGTGCAGAAATAACAAGAGACTAAACAGCGGCACAGAGACGGTGCTTGAGGAAAGCAGTGGTCCAGAGACATCACTGTTGGATGAGCTAAGGGAAATTAGGAAAAGTTTGCAATCTTTGCCGGTTCTGCATAAGAAGGTTGATTCTCTCCTGTTGATGCAGGAAGAATTCACGGCGGTATCCAAATCAGTTAGGGAATTCGAAGGATCGGTCTCTTTTTTGTCCGAGAAGTACGATTCTATTTTGAAACAGCAGCAGGATATTCATGAACGTCAAACGTCTGATGGTGCTGAGCTGGAAGCTCTGAAAAGAACGGTGTTAACTCAGACAACAGTGATACAAAAACTAGAGGAAAACCAAAATGAAATTGAACAGTACAGCAGAAGAAAGAATCTTGAGATTCACGGTCTGCCAGAGAAAAGTAATGAAAACTTAACCCAGACACTCACGCAAATGGCAGCAAAACTGGATTTGTCGGGGTTTTCACCTGACGCCATCACGGCAGTACATCGCTTGAAAGTGAAAATGAGTGGTACACCGGTGGTCCTGGTGCGCTTTACGTCTGCAATTTGGAAGGAAAAATGGTTTGAAGCGCGTGGAAAGCTGAAGCAACTGCGTGAAGGGGTATCTTTTCCAAAGATCTACTTCAATGATAACTTGACCAAAGCTAACCGTGATTTGTTCTGGAAAGCCAGAACGAAGGCAAAGGAGGAGGGTTATCAGTTTTGTTGGACGAAAGGAGGCAAGATCTTTGTGAAAAAGAATGAAACAGCGTCTCTTGTCCCAATCGGTAAACAAGCAGACCTGGAAAACATTGTTTAGCCAACATGCCTTTTTCTTTCCGCCAACTACCGGACTTCAGTTCATTTAGAACAGAATTTCGATGCAATTCTGATGAAAGTTTCACCATTGTGAGCGTTAATATTAGAAGTATGCGTAAATACTGGGAAGAGTTTAAATTTCTGGCTGAGTCTGCAGCTGGATTTGTGGATGTTTTTGTATTAACAGAAATCAATGTTTCCCAAGTTTGCTTAATACTTTCACCCTACAGGGCTTTTCAGCACATTTTGTTACACGAAGCGGGCGTCGTGGCGGAGGCATTGCTCTCTTTGTAAACGACAACTGTGAAGCTTTTTCTGTTGATGTTTCTTTTGTGCATGCTGAATCTATGATGGTCAAAGTTTGTAAGAGGTCATTTTCTGTACATATCTTATCGGTCTATCGACCGCCTTCATGCAGCCTCTCACGGTTTCTTGTAGAGCTTGATGAAACTCTGCGGCAGTGGAGCTCAGTGGACCAATTCTGCTTGATCGGGGACTTTAATATGAACATTTTATGTCCTGAAAAAGTATCTGTTTATGATTATCTAATTACGTTGTCCGCTTATGGTCTGGAATGTGCAATTGGAGCTCCCACTAGAGCGGAATTAGTTAATAATTGCCTAGTGCAGTCCTGCTTAGATCACATAGCGGTCAGAGCTCCCAACTGTACATTTAGGTCATGTACTATTTTACAAAGGTTGGCTGACCACTACTTTGTAGCATGCCGTCTTGTATTACCGGATGCGCCTGGAACGCCGTCGGTTGGAAATACACCCGGGCAGCGCAAATGCCTTGTCCCTATAGTTAATCAAGCTAAGTTTGATAATCTTATCGTTTCGTTTGACTGGGCATCCTTAACCAAAGAAGGCTCGTCAAGCAACGTGTATGAAAGATTCTGTACGCAGCTAAAAAATTTTGAATTACGTTGCACACGGTTAGTAGCTAAACCAATAAGAAAGGGTCACTGCTGGATGAACACGGAAATTCTTGCTGCGATTTCGTATCGAGATACCCTGTGGAAACGCTGTAAAAGAAATCCGAGAAACCAAACACTGCGATTAGAATACAAGTTGGCAAGAAATAGAGCTGTTGCTCTTCTGCGTGGCGCCAAACGCCGTTACTTCTTTCATAAATTTCAGCAATCTTCAAATAATGTAAGCAAAACTTGGTCTTTGGTAAATTATCTCAGAGGGATGAGTTGCAGTAAACGGTCTGTTTTCGATTCTTTTCAGCAACCTCCCAAAGCAGTGGCTGATGCTTTCAACGGGCACTTTGTAAAAGCATCCCTAAGCGATGTTTCTTTATCCACAAACACTCGGTCGTTAACGCATTCCATATCTGAGTCAGCTTTTCTTCCGAAATTTTCGAAGTGTGATCTGGAAGAAATTCTTTTCAGTTTCCATCCTAACAAGCCCACTGGATACGATGGAGTATCATTACACATCATGCGAAGGAATTTCAGTGTTCTGGCAGATATTATTCTTCATATACTGAATGGGTTTTTGGAAGGTGATGAAATTCCGGCATGCCTAAAAACGGCAGTTGTTTTACCGCTACATTAGTCAGGGAAGAAAGATAAGATTGAAAACTATCGGCCAATTTCTATCTTACCGGTTATTGCTCAGGTCTTAGAAAAATTTCTTTTCCACACTATGTCTTCCTTTCTTAACAAATTTTCTATCCTGACCGATCGCCAGTTTGGTTTTGTTTCTGGGCGCGGTACTGTTGCACTGCTTGAAGAATTTGCAGACGACCTGTTCTCGGCATTCGATCAGAATCTTTTCACGTGTGCTCTCTTCTTAGACGTAGCGAAAGCGTTTGACACCCTGAACCACCAAATCTTGTTAAGTAAACTGTATTTTTTGGGATTTCGTGGACCCTTTTACAACATTCTCAAAAATTACTTGAGCAACCGATTTCAAGTGGTCGCTACTGATGATAAAGGCGTTTTCAGTTCTAAGTTGTCGCTGAATGCGGGTGTACCGCAGGGGTCAATTTTATCGCCATTGTTGTTTAACATCTTCGTTAATGACTTTCCTTTGGCGATTTCCAAATGTTCTGTGTTCCAGTATGCTGACGACACTGTGTTACTAGCAAAACATCTATATTACAAAATGTCAACTGAAATGTTGCAAAATGACGTGTACAATGCGATGCTTTGGTTCAGTAACAATGGAATGGCTGTCAATGCCCAAAAAACACAACTGCTATGTTTTCGCTCTCCACTCAAGACTACTGTGATTAACTTGCCTCTCTACTTACATAAGTCTAACTGTGTTCCTTGTAAGTTTACTCCTATTCCATACGTAGATTGTGTTAAATATCTTGGAATATTTTTCGATAGCAACTTGTCATGGCAACATCACTTATCACTCATTTGTTCAAAACTGAGGTCAGTCGCTTGGCTGATGTTTAATATGAAAAGTATTGCGCCTCTCTCTGTAAATAAATTGATTGTGCATGCATTGGGTTATAGTGTATTGAGATATGGTATTACGGTCTTCGGATTCTGTTCGGATCGTTCGAGATGCAGGGCAGACAGGATTATAAAAAATATCCTTATAAATATTGCCTACAATTCCCAAACAGTAACAGCTGCAAATATCTTCCGTGAACTTGGTCTGCCTAATTTTCATTCTTTGCTCGTTGAAACAGTTGTCATAAAACACTTTTGGACTTCCGCTTTCAAACAAAAAAATACCTCCACACGGGAACTTCGTAAACACGTCCGCTATATGGTTCCTCGTTCATCCACAAAGTATGGTGCGGCCAGACGCTGTGCATATGTGCCGGACATGTTTAACAAGTTACCGAATGAAATTTTTAACGCTACTTCAAAAAGCATGCTGAAAGAACTATTGAATGAGTCATGGTGAAACTGACTTCCACAATACTTTGGCATCATAATTTTCACTGCTTCAACTTCTGTTTCACGTAGAATAACCAAATGTTATCTTATTTTTTTTCTGGTCATTTTTTTTCTTTGTCTTTCTGTCTCATCAACATCTTTTTATTTACCGTTTGTATTATGTTCATGGCACGGTCCTACAAGCCAATTGAGGCTTAGACCGGCCTGTTTGTGTTGCTCTGTATTTTTTTGGTGAATAAACATTATTATTATTATTATTATTATTATTATTATTATTATTATTATTATTATTATTATTATTATTATTATTATTATTATTATTATTATTATTATTATTATTATTATTATTATAGATACCCTGTGGAAACGCTGTAAAAGAAATCCGAGAAACCAAACACGGCGATTAGAATACAAGTCGGCAAGAAATGGAGCTGTTGCTCTTCTGCGTGGCGCCAAACGCCGTTACTTCTTTCATAAATTTCAGCAATCTTCAAATAATGTAAGCAAAACTTGGTTTTTGGTAAATCATCTCAGAGGGATGAGTTCCAGTAAACGGTCTGTTTTCGATTCTTTTCAGCAACCTCCCACAGCAGTGGCTGATGCTTTCAACAGGCACTTTGTAAAAGCATCCCTAAGCGATGTTTCTTTATCCACAAACACTCGGTCGTTAACGCATTCCATATCTGAGTCAGCTTTTCTTCCGAAATTTTCGAAGTGTGATCTGGAAGAAATTCTTTTCAGTTTCCGTCCTAACAAGCCCACTGGATATGATGGAGTATCATTACACATCTTTCGAAGGAATTTCAATGTTCTGGCAGATATTATTCTTCATATTCTGAATGGGTTTTTGGAAGGTGATGAAATTCCGGCATGCCTAAAAACGGCAGTTGTTTTACCGCTACATAAGTCAGGGAAGAAAGATAAGATTGAAAACTATCGGCCAATTTCTATCTTACCGGTTATTGCTCAGGTCTTAGAAAAATTTCTTTTCCACACTATGTCTTCTTTCTTAACAAATTTTCTATCCTGACGGATCGCCAGTTTGGTTTTGTTTCTGGGCGCGGTACTGTGGCACTGCTTGAAGAATTTGCAGACGACCTGTTCTTGGCATTCGATCAGAATCTTTTCGCGTGTGCTCTCTTCTTAGACGTAGCGAAAGCGTTTGACACCCTGAACCACCAAATCTTGTTAAGTAAACTGTATGTTTTGGGATTTCGTGGACCCTTTTACAACATTCTCAAAAATTACTTGAGCAACCGATTTCAAGTGGTCGCTACTGATGATAAGGGCGTTTTCAGTTCTAAGTTGTCGCTGAATGCGGGTGTACCGCAGGGGTCAATTTTATCGCCATTGTTGTTTAACATCTTCGTTAATGACTTTCCTTTGGCGATTTCCAAATGTTCTGTGTTCCAGTATGCTGACGACACTGTGTTACTCGCAAAACATCTATCTTACAAAATGTCAACTGAAATGTTGCAAAATGACGTGTAATGCGATGCTTTGGTTCAGTAACAATGGAATGGCTGTCAATGCCCAAAAAACACAACTGGTATGTTTTCGCTCTCCACTCAAGACTACTGTGATTAACTTGCCTCTCTACTTACATAAGTCTAACTGTGTTCCTTGTAAGTGTACTCCTATTCCATACGTAGATTGTGTTAAATATCTTGGAATATTTTTCGATAGCAACTTATCATGGCAACATCACTTATCACTCATTTGTTCAAAAGTGAGGTCAGTCGCTTGGCTGATGTTTAATATGAAAAGTATTGCGCCTCTCTCTGTAAAAAAATTGATTGTGCATGCATTGGGTTAAGTGTATTGAGATATGGTATTACGGTCTTCGGATTCTGTTCGGATCGTTGGAGATGCAGGGTAGACAGGATTATAAAAAATATTCTTATAAATGTTGCCTACAATTCCAAAACAGTAACAACTGCAAATATCTTCCGTGAACTTGGTCTGCCTAATTTTCATTCGTTGCTCGTTGAAACAGTTGTCATAAAACACTTTTGGACTTCCGCTTTCAAACAAAAAAATACCTCCACAAGGGAACTTCGTAAACACGTCCGCTATATGGTTCCTCGTTCATCCACAAAGTATGGTGCGGCCAGACGCTGTGCATATGTGCCGGATATTTTTAACAAGTTACCGAATGAAATTTTTAACGCTACTTCAAAAAGCATGCTGAAAGAACTATTGAAGGAGTCATGGTGAAACTAACTTCCACAACGCTTTGGCATCACAATTTTCACTGCTTCAACTTCTGTTTCACGTAGAATAACCAAATGTTATCATATTTTTTTCTGGTCATTTTTTTCTTTGTCTTTCTGTCTCATCAACATCTTTTTATTTACCGTTTGTATTATGTTCACGGCACGGTCCTACAAGCCAATTGAGGCTTAGACCGGCCTGTTTGTGTTGCTCTGTATTTTTTTGGTGAATAAACATTATTATTATTATTATTATTATTATTATTATTATTATTATTATTATTATTATTATTATTATTATTATTATTATTATTATTATTATAGATACCCTGTGGAAACGCTGTAAAAGAAATCCGAGAAACCAAACACGGCGATTAGAATACAAGTCGGCAAGAAATGGAGCTGTTGCTCTTCTGCGTGGCGCCAAACGCCGTTACTTCTTTCATAAATTTCAGCAATCTTCAAATAATGTAAGCAAAACTTGGTTTTTGGTAAATCATCTCAGAGGGATGAGTTCCAGTAAACGGTCTGTTTTCGATTCTTTTCAGCAACCTCCCACAGCAGTGGCTGATGCTTTCAACAGGCACTTTGTAAAAGCATCCCTAAGCGATGTTTCTTTATCCACAAACACTCGGTCGTTAACGCATTCCATATCTGAGTCAGCTTTTCTTCCGAAATTTTCGAAGTGTGATCTGGAAGAAATTCTTTTCAGTTTCCGTCCTAACAAGCCCACTGGATATGATGGAGTATCATTACACATCTTTCGAAGGAATTTCAATGTTCTGGCAGATATTATTCTTCATATTCTGAATGGGTTTTTGGAAGGTGATGAAATTCCGGCATGCCTAAAAACGGCAGTTGTTTTACCGCTACATAAGTCAGGGAAGAAAGATAAGATTGAAAACTATCGGCCAATTTCTATCTTACCGGTTATTGCTCAGGTCTTAGAAAAATTTCTTTTCCACACTATGTCTTCTTTTCTTAACAAATTTTCTATCCTGACGGATCGCCAGTTTGGTTTTGTTTCTGGGCGCGGTACTGTGGCACTGCTTGAAGAATTTGCAGACGACCTGTTCTTGGCATTCGATCAGAATCTTTTCGCGTGTGCTCTCTTCTTAGACGTAGCGAAAGCGTTTGACACCCTGAACCACCAAATCTTGTTAAGTAAACTGTATGTTTTGGGATTTCGTGGACCCTTTTACAACATTCTCAAAAATTACTTGAGCAACCGATTTCAAGTGGTCGCTACTGATGATAAGGGCGTTTTCAGTTCTAAGTTGTCGCTGAATGCGGGTGTACCGCAGGGGTCAATTTTATCGCCATTGTTGTTTAACATCTTCGTTAATGACTTTCCTTTGGCGATTTCCAAATGTTCTGTGTTCCAGTATGCTGACGACACTGTGTTACTCGCAAAACATCTATCTTACAAAATGTCAACTGAAATGTTGCAAAATGACGTGTAATGCGATGCTTTGGTTCAGTAACAATGGAATGGCTGTCAATGCCCAAAAAACACAACTGGTATGTTTTCGCTCTCCACTCAAGACTACTGTGATTAACTTGCCTCTCTACTTACATAAGTCTAACTGTGTTCCTTGTAAGTGTACTCCTATTCCATACGTAGATTGTGTTAAATATCTTGGAATATTTTTCGATAGCAACTTATCATGGCAACATCACTTATCACTCATTTGTTCAAAAGTGAGGTCAGTCGCTTGGCTGATGTTTAATATGAAAAGTATTGCGCCTCTCTCTGTAAAAAAATTGATTGTGCATGCATTGGGTTAAGTGTATTGAGATATGGTATTACGGTCTTCGGATTCTGTTCGGATCGTTGGAGATGCAGGGTAGACAGGATTATAAAAAATATTCTTATAAATGTTGCCTACAATTCCAAAACAGTAACAGCTGCAAATATCTTCCGTGAACTTGGTCTGCCTAATTTTCATTCGTTGCTCGTTGAAACAGTTGTCATAAAACACTTTTGGACTTCCGCTTTCAAACAAAAAAATACCTCCACAAGGGAACTTCGTAAACACGTCCGCTATATGGTTCCTCGTTCATCCACAAAGTATGGTGCGGCCAGACGCTGTGCATATGTGCCGGATATTTTTAACAAGTTACCGAATGAAATTTTTAACGCTACTTCAAAAAGCATGCTGAAAGAACTATTGAAGGAGTCATGGTGAAACTAACTTCCACAACGCTTTGGCATCACAATTTTCACTGCTTCAACTTCTGTTTCACGTAGAATAACCAAATGTTATCATATTTTTTTCTGGTCATTTTTTTCTTTGTCTTTCTGTCTCATCAACATCTTTTTATTTACCGTTTGTATTATGTTCACGGCACGGTCCTACAAGCCAATTGAGGCTTAGACCGGCCTGTTTGTGTTGCTCTGTATTTTTTTGGTGAATAAACATTATTATTATTATTATTATTATTATTATTATTATTATTATTATTATTATTATTATTATTATTATTATTATTATTATTATTATTATTATTATTATTATTATTGTGGGCGTTTATTACGCACATCTTCCTCATCTGTATGTTATCATCATCATCCTCGCACTTTTACCTATCCTCCTCTTCGCCTGTATATGTGTTCATCATCATCGCCTGTGTGCTGCGCTGGTTCGCTGACGAGCTCCCGGGCCTAATAAACGTCGTTCCAACCGAGACGTCACAAGTGGTGGAGTGTGCTCTTCGGTCCTACGTCCTCTGGCCGTCCGGTCTGCCTCCTGGAGCTTCGTTCAGGTCGCCGCTTGCGCCCACCGTCAGCTAGTATGCCGCAGGACGTGCAGCCTGGCGCCTCCATTCCGACATCGCAAGTGCCTCCTTCCTTTATCATCAACAGCGCCCAGCGTGACCCCCATCTCTTCGCTGGTCTTCGCGGTGAGGATGTCGAAGACTGGCTGGACGATTATGAGCGAGTCAGTTCCGCCAATCACTGGGATGATGTTAATAAACTACGCCATGTCTCCTTCTATCTGTCTGGCGTGGCGAAGACGTGGTTCTTTAACCACGAGCCCGAATTGACCGACTGGACTCTCTTCAATCACCAGCTTCGTGAAGTGTTCGGCACACCGGCTGTTCGGTCCACTCTAGCCAAGAAAAGCCTCGATGCTCGCAAACAACACCTGGGTGAGTCGTACACCTCCTACATCGAGGACGTCCTTGCACTCTGCCGACGTGTGAATTCTTCAATGTCGGAGTCGGACAGGGTACGCCACATTCTCAAAGGCATTGGAACTCTTGCCTTCAATGCCCTCGCCACTAAGAATCCGGCTACCGTCGCTGACGTCGTCTCCACTTGTCAGCGCCTCGATGAGCTCGAGTCTGTCCGCCTACAGCCCGACATTGACGATTCCCATTCTACGGGGGACCATGACCTACGTACACTGATACGCACGCTCATACGCGAAGAGTTACAATCGATGGGGTTAACCTCACCTTCGACGTATCCCAGCCAACCTTTTGGTGCGTCATTGCGTGACGTTATCAGGGAAGAACTGGCGTCCTTGACCTGTGCTGTGCCAGCACAAGCTCCTGTCCCTCAAGCATTACCGACTACCGCACGACCGACATACGCGCCAGTTGCTGCCAAGCCTGTCGGCCACGTCACTTCTCCGTTGCCGCTACCATCTTACGCGTCGGTTGCTACTGCGCCCACGGTTCACTTCCCGTCATCACCGCCAGAGCCTTCATCGGCCCATCTGACCTCCCTGTCACACGGTACACCGAACACCCCCTACTACCCCCCTTGGCGTCCGTCTCGTCCTACGTGCTATTATTGTGGCTATCGCGGCCACATATCACGCTTTTGCCGCAAGCGCCAGCAAGACGAGCGTCGGGGCTACGATATGTGTGAGCGCGATTTTTACAGTGGGGCCTCTTACCAAGGGCGGCGTTACTCTTCACCTTCGCAGCGCTCTCCATCTCCGCCTGCATCACCTGATGCACGAGGCGCTTACCGTTCGGCCAGACGCCGTTCTCCATCACCCTACCGCCGCTCATCGTCACCACTTAGGCCTGCCTCCCTTAACTCTACCGTTCGCGCGGAAAACTAAGCGATGCAGTTTCCGGAGGAAAAACTGCATACACACACAAGACTGAAATTCCTCCAGCGCGCCCATCCAATATGATTCGTGTGTACGTTGAAGGGGTGCCCGTGGATGCTTTAGTGGATACTGGTGCGGCTTTGTCGGTTATGAATGTTCATTTGTGTTCCCGTCTGAAGAAAGTTATGACGCCTTACGATGGTCCCACGCTGGTTGCAGCCGAAGGGAACACTATTCGACCTGCTGCCTTCTGTACTGCGCGTGTACTTATCGATGACATTCTCCATCACATACAGTTTGCTGTGCTATACCCGTGCTCTCACCAGCTGATTTTGGGATGGGATTTTCTATCTTCTGCCTCTGCTGCTATTTGTTGTGGGCAGCGTGTGATACACCTTACCGACACCGAACACTTGCTTGGCGAAGAAACCCACACGCCACTTCACCTGACCGCTGCGGAAGATACGGAACTACTCCCAGGACAAATCCAACTAGTTACTCTCCTATCCGACAACATTGACCATGGTGACGTCTTGGTGTTCCCTTCTTCACGTTGCCTTACTAAAGGCATAACATTTACATCAGGAGTTGTTCGATTCCACAATGGATCTGCACTGGTCACTGCCACGAACGCAACTCCAGAAAAAATCCTCCTTCCGCAAGGCACAACCGTTGCATCCGTCGCCGATCTGGAGCCTGTCTGCGTCTTGCCACTTACACCAGTCTCTTCTGGGGACCCATCTTCTGGTGATTCTTCTTCGGCCGCCGCCCTTACAGCAGTCATCAGCACTGACTTGAAACCCGCGCAGACGCAACAGCTGCTCGCTTTGTTGAAAAAGCACGCCAATTCTTTCGACGTGTATTCGTCAACGTTGGGCCAAACAACCGTTGCAGAGCACCGCATTCTGACAGACAAAACATCTATCGTACGGCGCCGCCCATACCGTGTGTCTCTAGTCGAGCGGAAAATCATCGAAGACAACGTCGCAGACATGCTGGAACGCAAGGTAATTCGCCCCTCGGCTAGTTCTTGGTCGTCTCCTGTTGTCTTGGTCCGCAAAAAAAAAGATGGCTCCGTGCGCTTTTGCGTCGATTACCGGGCGCTCAACAAGATAACTCGAAAAGACGTCTACCCTATGCCGCGCATTGATGACGCCCTTGATTCCCTCCAAGGTGCGGAATACTTTTCCAGCCTGGATCTGCGTTCCGGCTATTGGCAAATCCCCATGCACGAAGACGATAAAGAAAAAAACGGCGTTCGCAACCCCCGATGGACTGTACGAGTTCAACGTAATGCCTTTCGGGCTCTGCAACGCGCCTGCGACTTTTGAGCGCATGATTGACACCGTGTTGCGTGGCCTGAAGTGGAAGACCTGCCTGTGTTATCTGGACGACATTGTCATTTTTTCATCCACATTTAATCAGCACCTACAACGCTTGGATGAAGTTTTGACGTGCCTCGCCCGCGCTGGTCTTCAGCTGAACACCAAGAAATGCCGTTTCGCCAGCAAAGCCATTAAGATCCTGGGTCATGTCGTGAGCAGGGATGGCATTCAGCCGGACCCTGATAAGACTGCTGCAGTTCTTCGCTTTCCTCGTCCTGACAGACCCAAAGACTTGCGCAGTTTCCTTGGCCTCGCCTCTTATTTCCGTCGCTTTATCCAGAACTTTGCCTCCATCGCAGCTCCATTACACAAGCTACTAGCTTCCGGTGTACCCTTTCTGTGGTCCCAGGAATGCGAATTGGCATTTGCACGCTTGAAGGACGCCCTCACCTCTGCACCTGTGCTTTGCCATTTTGATGAGGCCGCACCGACTCTCCTACACACAGACGCTAGCGGCCGCGGTATAGGTGCTGTTCTTCTGCAACGCGACAACTCTTCGCGAGAGAGAGTCATTGCATACGCCAGCCGTGTACTCAGCGCTTCCGAAAAGAACTATACGATCACTGAGCAAGAGTGCCTGGCTATTGTTTGGTCGATACAGAAGTTTCGCCCTTACCTCCACGGCCGCCATTTCACCATCGTTACGGACCACCACGCTTTATGCTGGCTTTCCACGCTCAAGAACTTGTCTGGACGCCTGGGTCGCTGGATTTTACGCCTCCAAGAGTATGATTTCGAAATCATATACAAGTCCGGGAAGAAACACCAAGACGCCGACGCTCTTTCTCGCTGCCCGCTTCCTACGGCCCCGCTCGACGCCTCTGCAATCGCTTCGCACGTCACCAGTTCGACCGACACTGCTACGGTTTCCTCCCTGGCCTCTATGTACGAACTGCCTTTCGACGATGATCAGCCACTCGCCTCTCGTCAGCTGGCTGACCCGTACTGTCAACGCTTCATTGATGACCTCTCTGGGGCTTCTCGTCCACCTAACGCGCGCCTCCGTCGCCAGCTCGCGCACTTTAAGCTGGACGATGGCGTGCTGTATCACCGTATTTACCATCCTGACGGGCAACGCTGGGTGCCAGTTCTACCACGCTCTCTCCAACTTCGTGTCCTCAACGCCTTTCACGATGATTTGACAGCTGGCCACCTTGGGTTCCATAAAACCTATGACCGCATTCGAAGTCGTTTCCATTGGCCTGGCCTTTCTGCTAGCGTCGCCAGATACGTCGGTTCCTGCTCTCCCTGCCAGCGTCGCAAGCTCCCAACATCTGCTCCTGTCGGGCAATTGCAGCCGCTTCCGTGCCCTGCAGCCCCGTTCGAGGTTGTTGGGATCGACCTTTACGGGCCCCTTCCGGTCACTACTGCTGACAATCGATGGATAGTGACTGCCGTCGACCATCTGACGCGCTACGCTGAGACAGCTTCTGTGCTTACTGGCTCTGCTTCGGAAGTTGCTCACTTCGTTCTTGAAGCCATTATTCTACGCCATGGTGCTCCTCGTGTACTGCTCAGTGACCGTGGAAAGGCGTTCCTTTCCCAACTGCTAAACGAAGTTCTTCAAGCCTCCGGCACAGCCCACAAGACAGCTTCTAGCTATCACCCCCAGACTAACGGCCTGACCGAGCGGTTTCATCGCACCCTTGCCGACATGATCGCCGCTTATATTCAACCAGACCACAAAAACTGGGATGTTCTTTTACCATTCGTCACTTTCGCCTATAACACGGCCGTGCAGCGCACAACTGGCTACTCGCCATTTTACCTCGTTTATGGACGCTCCCCTACTTTCTTTCTGGACGTTTCATTCTTCAACTCCAAGGCTAATACATCTCTATCATCGTGCGAAGAGTACATTTCCCGACTCGACCACTGTCGCCAGCTTGCTCGCCTGAACACAGAGGTCAGACAACAAGACCGGAAAACTATTTACGACGAATGCCATCGCGTTGTATCTTTTCGACCTGGTGACGAGGTCCTGCTCCTGACTCCTGTTCGCACCCCTGGTTTATGCGAAAAATTCCAGCCACGGTTTATCGGGCCGTACATAGTCCTTGGACAGACTTCGCCTGTCAACTATCGCGTTACTCCTCTTGACGCCCCCACAGACCGCCGTTGCCGCAATACCGAGGTTGTCCACGTCTCCCGCATGAAGCCCTTCACGCGGCGTGCCTCGACACCTTGACGGCCGGCCAGGATGGCCGCTTTCACGTCGGGGGGAAATTAGTGTGGGCGTTTATTACGCACATCTTCCTCATCTGTATGTTATCATCATCATCCTCGCACTTTTACCTATCCTCCTCTTCGCCTGTATATGTGTTCATCATCATCGCCTGTGTGCTGCGCTGGTTCGCTGACGAGCTCCCGGGCCTAATAAACGTCGTTCCAACCGAGACGTCACATTATTATTATTATTATTATTATTATTATTATTATTATTATTATTATTATTATTATTATTATTATTATTATTATTATTATTATTATTATTATTATTATTTATGTTAATTGCCAACCAAAAAAGCAAGAACAACACAAACAGGCCGGTCTAGCCTCAGTTGGCTTCTGGGACTGTGCCTATGAACGTGACACATGTGGTGAATGAAGTACCAACATTGATGATGCGTGGCGAACAAAAAATAAATGACAATAAATAGAAAAGAGAAAGAAAATATTTAGTTATTTACTTAAAACAGACAAATTGAAGGAATAAATGTTACGATGCCAAAATTTTCTCGAAGTTAATTTCACCATAGCTCCTTCAATAACTGTTTCAGCGTGCTCTTAAGTCGCATCAAAGAACTACAGATGGGAAGCGCA
The DNA here is from genome assembly GCF_013339745.2 of Dermacentor silvarum. NCBI lineage: Eukaryota > Metazoa > Arthropoda > Arachnida > Ixodida > Ixodidae > Dermacentor > Dermacentor silvarum. Next base: position 162,837,467 of record NC_051158.1, on the reverse strand, counting down.
GGTCCGCCCCAAGCTTCAGTAATATCACCGATGCTGTTTATTCTGGCTCTGATCGGATTACAAAGAAAGCTACAAGAAATCGATGGCCTAAATCATACCATCTACGCTGACGATGTCACCCTCTGGATGAGCGATGGCAACGATGGGCAGGTTGAAAACACATTACAACGTGCAATAGAAGCAGTTGAACAATACCTAGCAGGAACCGGACTCGCGTGTTCGGCAGAGAAATCTGAGCTTCTCATTTATGTACCATCGCGACGTGGCCGAAAACCATGCAATTACGAGGAATGAAACAATCTCGAAATTCACCGAACTACGGCGGATGGTACGCCCATATCCAAGGTTGACAAGGTGGGGCTCAGCATTGAAAGTAACGGCTACAATGGAGAGCCCATACGTAAATCGGACAATATATCTTCTCAAATCATGCGGCTACTCAACCAAAAAACCGTCCCTCTAATACCCAAGAATGTGCATCCACCCACTGTCAGGGTAGGCGGGAAAGCAGAGCACGCGATATACAGAAGAAATTCAGTACCAGCTAGGACACCACATTTGTAGACGCAGCTAGATATAGACACAAGTGCACCTACACAGCAGTGGTGATAAATTGCGAGGGAAAATGCACGACGAGCGCTAAAGTCAACACGCCACACGTAGAAACCGCAGAGGAAACAGCTATCGCGTTAGCCATAGCACAAACGCAAGCAGACATAATCATCAGTGATTCCCAGACGACGATACGAAACTTCTCCAATGGTCGAATCTCCTCAGAAGCACTACGACTCCTAAAATTAGGTAATAACCACGACTAAAGTGTCCATCTCATCTGGACACCCGCTCACACACTACCAGACGGTAGCAATGAGGCGGCGCACCGCATGGCTCGAGAGCTTACGGACCGAGCCTCGGTTAGACCCGCCTCACCGACTACCGACGAGTGAGAGTGGGAAGATCGAATGACCAGATTTCACGAAATTGCACAATACCGTATATTGCAGACGCGCACATTCCCGTCGCCTCACCCAAAATTAAGCAAAAAACAGTCTGTCGAATGGCGGCAGTTACAAACCAAATCCTTTCCGCGTCCAGCTATCATGCACCTAACACACCCACATTTATACACGACTGACAAGTGCAGACAGTGCGACTCTAGAGCCACCCTAGAGCATATCTTATGGGATTGTACGGGTACAAGACACGATAAACAGGTATTATTGACGACCACAATATCACCGATGCGTCATGCGCTAACACCTGCAAAGTCTATACGGATGCCGCTATTCTCCCAGACGGCGGGAGGACATCATTCCTTAGTACTACGCATAATTTGATCAGCGGCCACCAGCGCTATTTATCTACGGAAGCCAGCGCTCTAGTAATGGAACTTCAAGCCATCCACGACGCTGGGCAAGATGCGACATCTAAGCTGCCTACCATCAAACAACTAGATATCTTCACTGATTCGTTAGCGGCTATTCAGGAACCGAAGAAGGTTGACAAGGCGATGGAAATCTGCGAGACAATACACACTATGAATAGAAAAACAGCTACTTGCGTCAAGGTACACTAGATTCAAGGCTATGCAGCGAACCCTCACAACATTGCTGCTGACCAGCATGCACATTGCCCACCTAACCCAGACCTTCCATCTATTCCCCTCCCACCTCAACCCCTGAACTCGCTCCGAGCCCGTAAAAATTTTCTCCGGCAGGACACACACGCTCTTATCCCCCCGTGTGTCTGCTCCCTCCCCCTTCACCTTAGTAGGGCGGAGGAAGTTGTGCTTAGGAGGCTTCGGGCCGGGGTGGCCCTTACACCGGCTGTGATCTCGCATTTACCACTGGGTGCTACGTGTCCATACTGCTCCGTCCCTGTGATGGAAGCAGATGCATACCATCTAATATGGACATGTACTGGTTTACAATCGGAACGCTCGCGTCTCCTACTACAAGCCGGCCTCCGCTACAGTGTGACAACCAGCTATGACCGCTGGATACATGATAACAGATTCCACAAAACACTGCTTCAATTCATACACAACACAGGCCTCACAGCACACATATAATACACATATACATATCAAAAATTATGCCTTAACGGCAAGTCTTTGTCGCAATAAAAAAAAGACACGATAACAGTGATGCACCTCAAACAGCGACAGCCTCGGCGCGTTGCTCAGCTCGGACCTACAGCACCAACTCTGGGCCATCCAGCAAGCCGAGCAAGCCGCCAAGAATTGCCGTGCGACGGGCCGCTCGAGGCGCTTTGCGTGTATTCGCGGGCATCTTTCACGCTCGGAAAGACACATTTATGTAGCACGTATTGAGCAACAGAAAGCTGTATCGGGAGTTTTTCATGTCGCTCTACAATTTTCTCATTGACACTTTGATAATTAGGGCATTACTTCTGGAGTTAGATAATTATTTACAATTAACTAATTAAATGTCAGTAACGAAAAAATTACTGACGGCTACTCCACTGCACTGGAAACAATGCGCACTAGGTTTGCTTCGCGTAACGCTGTTCCTCTTTTTTTTTAATCATGCTGCGTGATAGCTGGGACACCCTGTATATTGATGACTTTCCCACAGACATATCATCCTCAATAAGGTTGTTCGCTGACGACTACTCTATCTACCGCCGTAATAAATGTTCCGATTACCATTCGGCTCTCCAAAATGACCTTGAACTAAACTATAGTTGGCGCAAAACTTCGCAGCTGTCCCACCCCTCTAAATGCAAGTTAAATTAGTTTATCCATAAACGCACTAACTCAGTGTTTCGCAATTCAATTAATATTACCATAAACTGTAACAACCTATTGTACAAATATTTTCGGGTCCAACTTACACTGATCTTTGCTGGGCTACACATGTCGCAGCCATCTCTTCTATGCACGTTAAAGATGTCCTGGTGGTCAAAATCATTCCGGAGTCCCCCACTACGGCGTGCCTCATAATCAAATCGTGTTTTTGGCAAGTAAAGCCCCAGAATTAAATTCAATCTCTTCTAAAGCTTCCAAATTTCTCGGGTATCTGCGCAGAAACTTGCATGACACAGCTTCTAATGTGCGGAAATCAGCACATCTAACTTATGTTCTTCCGCTACTAGAATTCGCTTCGTCCACGTATAATCCAGAGTTCAACGGAAACCCGTCTGGTGAGGAATGAGCATAGTGAAATAAAACGAACACTCGACTTTTCCAATTCATGTATTGGAAAAGAATACTTGATGAAAATAAAACAAGATCCACCGCGTTTCCTTTCATTGTGATCAAGGGTCCCGTATGGGATTCGAAACGTCAAGTTTTATTTTCCAATACATGTATTTCCATTGGCGAGTGTTCGTTTTATTTCACTATATCTGGTGTAGCTTATCAGCATGTTGGAAGCTGTTCAGAATAGAGCAGCCAGATTCATATCGAGTAAGTACGACCATCTTTCTATCGTCACCCAAACAAAAAATAAACATTTCACTTTAGTCATTGGAAATTCGCCGCGTGATCTCTGTTCTATGTCACATTCACCGGTGCATTTATGGCACATGGCGTCACATATGAGCCATCTGCTGTGGCACGTACACGCTTGGGGTTGGTAGAAGAAGAGAACCTTCTTCTTTTTGGTCTGGTTCCAGTAAAGGCGTGGACTTCTGGCTGGCTCTGTTGTTTCGCCCGCGACATTACTGGTGGAGACGCTGGGTAAATGCAGCTTCGCTCCGAAGTTTCCGCCGTCACTGCTAGCACCTCACAGACAGCTACAGCTCCCACAGAAAGAAGCAGCCGCCGCCTGCAAGGACTACCACCCGAATTCGTCTACCACCCGAAAACAAAAATGTCAACGACCACTACAAACCAGGCGAGCCAAACCCACGATGCCCAGTATTCTCTCCCGTATGTTTTTCATGCGCCACAGACGCCCAGACCGTTCCACGGAGACACTTTTGAAGATGTTGAAGACTGGCTGGACCACTTCGATCGGGTTGCCAGCATCAACGAGTGGTATGATGATCGCAAGCAGCGGAGAGTTTACTTCGCGCTAGAAGACTCTGCGAAGACATGGTATTAGAACCATGATGGTTCCATTGCGACGTGGCACGGGTTTAGCCGAGAGCTCCGCGATGCGTACCGCAACGCCGAAAGAAAAGAGAGGGCTGAACAAGCCATCTCTTCTAGGAACCAGCGGCCCAACGAGAGAGTCTCGATGTTTGTCGAGGACATGTTTCGTCTTTTCAGACGCGCAGACCCTGCAATGCCCGATGAAAAGAAGGTGCGACATTTAGTGCGTGGAGTCAAGGAACAGCTTTTCGCCGGACTCGTACGCAATCCACCAACTGTGGCCGAGTTCGTGAGTGAGGCAACCACGATGGAGCGTACTCTCCAGCAGCGGTCGTCACAGTACGAACGCCACGACATCACGGCTACTGCGTGCTCTCTTGGGTTCGACAGCGAGAAGCAGGCCCTCGCACACTTCATACGAAGCGTTGTGCGTGACGAAGTGCGGCAACTCCAAGCAGTGGCACCAGTGGGACCCCAACCACCCATGACAGCACTTTCGGACGTCATCCGGAGTGAAATCAGACAGGCGATGCAACCACTCGCACCACCAAGACCTGAAGTCCCTGTGCTAACCTATGCAGCGGCATTGAGGGCTCCTGCGCCACCATCTACAGATCCCATCATGCGTACAGTGGACCCGGCTACACATCTGCTCCCGGACACCTCTTCGCATCCACTATCCGGCTCAAGGTACCCGAGCGTACCTACGTATCGACCACCTGATCACTCAAAACAGAGCGCTACTAAGGCAAGTGTATGGCGCTCGTCGGATAACCGTCCGCTATGCTACCACTGTGGCGAAGCGGGTCACGTGTCCCGCGACTGCCAGTACCACCAGCTAGGTCTCCGCGGCTTCCATCCCGGCGCGCGGTGCCCACGTTACGGTGAGTGTCCCCGCGAAATCGAAGCGTATCTGACGGGCCAGCGAATTCCATCGACTGTTCAGCGCAGCCAATCGCGATCACCATCCCCTCGCCGGTCCGTGTCACCTAGCTTGCCCTCGTCGTCTTACGCTCCCCCTAAGGAACCGCTCACCTAGTCCCCACAGGGGAAACTAGGAACCGCGACTTCTGGGGGCGAAGTCGCTTTCCAACGAACATTCCAAGAACCTCCCTCGACGCAAGGACCCGACGACGGTCGTTCCGATTTTTCTTTATTTTCCGACAGTACTAAGATTATTTCTGCCGACATCGCCGTAGTTGTTGATAATCATGCTGTCATTGCCCTCGTTGACACCGGTGCCGATTATTCAGTTATGAGCGGCGCACTGGCATCTAAATTGAGGAAAGTCACCACGCCATGGCAAGGGCCCCAGTTACGCACGGCAGGTGGCCATCTGGTGATGCCAACTGGAATGTGCACGGCACGTATTCGAATCCGTGCGTCGACGTTCACGGGGTCTTTCCTCGTATTGCCTGTGTGCTCGCGCCCAATAATCCTTGGAATGAACTTTCTTTGTGAATACGGCGCAATCGTTGACTTACGTGAGTTGCTGGTGTCGTTCGAGGACCCTTTTCCTTCTGAAACATCACCCAAGTACCGAAGACCATGCTACGTGTGTCCGATGAATCCGTGACTCTGCCCCCTCGCAGCAGCCTCTTTGTCGGTGTGGAATGTGAGCAGGACGTTCCCCACGCTGTAATTGCGGAGGCAAATTTGTCTTTCGTCCTTGCACAACAAATATGCGTTGCCAGAGGGGTTATTCAGCCTCAAAACAGACATGCTCACCTGCTGGTCACGAACTTCAGTGAGGAATATCGTCATCTTGCAAGACGCACCGCGATTGCATACTTTGCGGAAATTGCCGACGTCAACGGTCCGCCAGTATTAGCTGCTCTTTCGCCGTGTGACCATTCTGCCAAGGCGTTTGCGAGCACTCTAGATGTGAACCCAAGCCTACCATCAGAACAACGAGAAAGGCTTCTGGACGTACTCGATTCTTTTCGAGATTGTTTCGCTACAACGACGAAGGTTAACCAGACGCCGCTTGCCCAGCATCGTATCATTACCGAACCTACCGAAACGACAACATGCCTATACGGTATCGCAAAATGAACAAGACGCTATACGTCATCAAGTTCAGCAGATGCTTAAAGATGACGTCATCCAGCCATCGACCAGTCCCTGGGCTTCGCCAGTTGTGTTAGCAAAGAAGAAAGATGGTACCTTGCGTTTTTGCGTGGATTATTGAAAATTAAATAATATCACGAAGACGTTTACCCCCTGCCCCGAATAGATGACTCCTTGGATCGTATACGCAACGCTCGCTACTTTTCTTCCATGGATTTACGCAGTGGCTACTGGCAAATCTCCGTTGAGGCGCGTGAGCCTTAAAAGACCGCTTTATTACTCCTGACAGCCTCTACGAGTTCAAGGTGCTTCCTTTTGGGTTATGCTCAGCGCCAGCTACTTTTCAAAGAATAATGGACACGGTTCTCTCTGGGCTGAAATGGCAATCGTGTCTCGTTTACCTTGACGACGTGGTGGTCTTTTCGGACACGTTTGCACAGCACGTCGAGCGCCTTGACACAGTTCTACAGTATTGTGACTCGGGGTCGGGGACGAGAGATTGAGTCTTGAAGGAGGCGAAGATGAGGCGAAAGCTTTATACAATATGTACAAATATGTATAGATATAGCAGGAATAGCAGGTAATAGCTGGTAATAGCTGCCATTAGCTGGGGATAGCTGGTCAAAGCAGTAAGAGCTGGTAAGAGCGCACCAGACCGACGGGGCGGCCGGTGGCGACTCTCTGGCTTAACAATGGGCCGGTTCCTCCTTAAATCCCCTTGGCGGCGGCTCCTCGTCGACAGGAGGAAGAGGGGACGGTTGCTGACGTCACTCGCGTCGCATTGTGTCGTCGCGTCCCCCTGGCGACTCGTCGACAGGACCCCGAGGGACGGGTGGCGATGATGGCCGGGGCTGCTTTCACGTCGGCAGGACACAGACGGGGCAGTTGCCGAGGTCCCCCCGCGCCGTATTGTGTCGCCGCCTCCCGTTGGCGACTAGTCGGCAGGACCCAGAGGGACGGGTGGCGACGATGGCAGGTGCTATGGCACAACAGCACCCCCGCCGCCAGACAATGCATCCAGAGGTCGAGCTGTCCGACGCAGCTCGGAAGAATGGATGCGCCGGTTGGGCGACATCTAGGATGGTCTGGAGGTATCGGCTCTGCCGCTTTTCCCGCCGGTGGTCTTTTCTGCTGCTCGGTCCTGATAATGTCCACTGGAACGACCAAGAATCAACAACGCCAAACCACTCCGGCCAAAGCAAGCACCCTCCGAATGCTCTCCAAACCGCCAGACCAAAATCATCGAACAAAGCATTTTTCGAGATCTGGCTACGCTAAACAAAACAAAACAAGACAACAACAAAAAAAAAATCCCGAACAACACGAGACACGTATCTGAGAGAGAAATTCGAGATACGGACCTTTTCTTTTTTTTTTTAATTGTCAATGCGTGAGGGTTATAATCAAATCAGAATTCATTCGCCAGCGATTCTCAACTGTAATGCGGGCGGGTTGGCAAAGATCAAGGTTGCCGAAGATGACTTAATTTTGCCCCCGAAAGCCGTGGCGCAAAGGTTAAGCGTAGCTAATCTATGCAGTTGGGCGCCACTTCGCGGAATTACGGAACGAAATCCGATAACTGTCACCGCATAAAGAAATAGCCCTCCACTTAGTGCTGACAAAATGCGCTCGGCAAAACGAGCACCACATTCTTAAAGCACAGAAGCGGTCTTAACAAAAAACAAACAAAAAACAAATACTAAAACTCACACGAACTACATGAAAGCAAAGGTGAGTCAAAATTCTACACTGACACTTACAACTAACGCGTACAATACAAAAACAAGTCAATCTAAATTAAGCCTTTAGGCTTTGTCTAGCCTAGGTTAAACGTAAAAACAACAAACAAATGAAAAAACTGACGCTTTCTCTACTTGAGCGTTTAGCAATCAGGTCTCAGTAAAATGATTAACCAACTAGAAAATGTCGGTGTCTCGCGAAAAAAGGGACCATAAAAGATGCCCTCTTCTCTGCACATCCAACCTTTCATACGCTCAACACGCGACTGAACTTTAACGCAAAGAAGAATAAAATGAATACTAAAAGACAATTAACAGAATCGGCTCTAAAGGTATCATGTTGTCAATCACTTGGTGCTCGCAAGCACACCCTTTCAGACGCGCTCGAGCGGGTCGCCCATTCTCGAGCGTACGCGTTGTCCACTCGCGACACCAGAACAAGGCTGATTTGCCCGTAGCCGTGACTTTCAAACTGCTGCCTCTAAACACTCGGGGAGCGGCGCATCCACGGACCCGCGAGCGCGCGGTCCCTTTGTCCGCTTGGCCGTCGCCTTTCCTTCCCCCAGGAAGGGAGCGGCCATTGAAGCAGACTTTCGAGCATACCCGACGCTTCGCTACGTTCCTCTGCTTACAATTCATTGATATCGCTGAGAACCGACGGAATTTGCGGCGTCTGAATTTCTGTGAAATCCTGCCTTTACCGACGCGTGTCACGCCTATTACAGAACGCAGCAGCCGCCTAAGCTTCGGGTTCACCATGCTCCGCTTTTTCCTAACGGCTTGGCAGTTGGAGCATTTGACCTGGCTCGTATCGCCGCCCGAGTCCGACTTTCTCGGCTTGCGCCTTCGTCGTTTGCCCTCGGCGCGGCTCGCAAAGCTCGCGGTCTCGGCACTCGTACTCGCAGGTGCCCTGCCTTCTCGTCGCAACGACATAGCTCCGGGCGGCAAAACCAAGCTAGCCTCGTGGTCGTCGCTAGATGTCTGCACTTCTAACAGAACATAACTGCATCCGACGCCATCTGAGCTAGCCGGCTTGCCCTGCGGTCTCTCCTTGACTAGCCTGAGCGTATCGCTGCCATCAAAAGGGCGCAGAATTTCTCTCTGGCCTTCATCGTCGGCCACAATTTCCAAAGCGGCTTCTTTAGACAGCGGCGCAGCAATGTGTTCGCGCTCGTCGATAAGCGTGTGCACCGATTGCTGCACCATAGCATTTCCCTGGCGCACTGCGCTAGTAGCCATCTCAATACGCGGTCTCTCCTCGACAGGCTCGGCATTGTGGCTATGAAATTGGTCCTGGCAGTCGGCCTGACTTACGACATCAAAATGACTCAACAAAGCCTTCTTAGCTTCATCGTAGTCCCGCTTCTCTGCATCAAGCAGCTGTTCCAGAACACACGAGAGTTTACGAGGAAGCAACAGGATCAACCGCTCGGACCAGAAATCCCGGTTGACACCTTCTTTCTCGCAAACCTTTTCAAGATCAGCAAGAAATTTAACCATATTCTCGCCCGCCCTGAAGGTGTGGAGATGATATCGTGCTGTGCGCCATATCCATGTTTGATTCTGTCGACGGCTCTCTCGCCTTGCCTTTTCCTCGGGACCTACGTGCTCTTTCGCTTCTAGCTCGCGCCTCTCACGTCTCTCGCGTTCTTTTGTCTCCAGCTTTCGTTCAACAATCATCTCCCAAGCCTCTTCGGCTTCCTCGGTCGTCACGTCCTCCGCTCGCATCACGTCGAGAATCGCTTTCCTTGCTTTTTCGGAGCTGGCGGAAATGCCCAACTCCTCGCAAATTTGAATGAGGTCCTGAACTTGGAATTCCTCCATCGCGATCTCGTTCCTCGTGTTGCTGCCCACAAAATTTACCTTACTTCAAACTAAATCCACTATTTAAAGAAGGCAAATTAATAAATCATAGTCTACCAAAAAACAAAACACTCTACTAACATCTGCCTGTGCTAGAGAGGTCTGGTGACATGAAAAGCAAACATCGGGCACTCACCCAGCCAAAGTGGTTGACGCCGGTCGGTCTGGTAGCTGCCATCGAGCGGTATAGCAGGCGTCCTCGGTCCTCGTATCTCGCAGCTTGCCATCCGCTGTTGAGATACTGGTTCGTCAATCCCATAGCTGCCATCCACTATTGTGACTCGGGGTCGGGGACGAGAGACTGAGTCTTGAAGCAGGCGAAGATGAGGCGAAAGCTTTATACAATATGTACAAATATGTACAGATATAGCAGGAATAGCAGGTAATAGCTGGTAATAGCTGCCATTAGCTGGGGATAGCTGGTCAAAGCAGTAAGAGCTGGTAAGAGTGCACCAGACCGACGGGGCGGCCGGTGGCGACTCTCTGGCTTAACAATGGGCCGGTTCCTCCTTAAATCCCCTTGGCGGCGGCTCCTCGTCGACAGGAGGAAGAGGGGACGGTTGCTGACGTCACTCGCGTCGCATTGTGTCGTCGCGTCCCCCTGGCGACTCGTCGACAGGACCCCGAGGGACAGGTGGCGATGATGGCCGGGGCTGCTTTCACGTCGGCAGGACACAGACGGGGCAGTTGCCGAGGTCCCCCCGCGCCGTATTGTGTCGCCGCCTCCCGTTGGCGACTAGTCGGCAGGACCCAGAGGGACGGGTGGCGACGATGGCAGGTGCTATGGCACAACAACAGGCAATTAGAACAGCTGGGCTTTCTCTAAAACCCGAAAAATGTCATTTTGGATACGAAGAACTGAAGTTTTTAGGTCACGCTGTGAGCCATGCCGGCATCCGCCCAGACCCAGAGAAAACGAGCGCCGTCGCCGCATTTCCCGTGCCTACAAATAAGCGAGATCTACGCCGATTTCTGGGGCTCTGTGCGTACTGCCGACGATTTGTCAAAAATTTCTCTAAAATCGCTGAACCCCTCCACCAACTTACGAAGGAAGGCATCCCGTTTGTTTGTGGTCAGGATCAGTGTTTCGCCTTCGATACCCTCCGAAACCTTCTCCAGGCCCCACCTGTACTCGGTCACTTTGACGAGACCGCTGACACGGAGTTGCACAAAGACGCCAGCAACGTCGGCCTTGGAGCTGTCTTGGTCCAGTGGCAAAATGACATAGAGCGTGTGATTGCCTATGCGAGCCGAACGTTATCCGCTGCTGAGAAAAACTACTCTGCCACAGAAAAAGAATGCTTACCCGTTGCCTGGGCCATAACAAAGTTTCGGCCATACTTCTACGGTCGCCCATTCTGAGTAGTCAGCGTCCGCCATTGGCTTTGCTGGCTCGCGAATCTCAAAGATCCCTCAGGTCTCCTGGCGCGATGGAGCCTTCGACTGCAAGAATTTGACGTCACCATCGTTCACAAATCAGGACGCAAACACACCGACGCTGACTGTCTCTCACGTGCACCAGTCGGAAGTGCCCCCGCTGACCTTGAAGAGGACGACAGTTTTCTTTCTGCCGTATCAGTAACAGACATGGCTCAACAACAGCGCGACGACTTGGAGCTCAGTCCTCTCATTGACTACCTGGAAGGGCGCATGTCAGGTCTTCCTCGAAGTTTCCCACGCGCGCTAGCCTCCTTTTGTTTCCAGAATGGCGTCCTTTATAAGAAGAACTTTGACCATACGCAAGCTACATACCTGCTATAGTTGCGCCGACCTCGCTTCGTGATGATATTTTACGTGCCTATCACGACGAACCATCGTCCGGACACCCGGGGTACACACGAACGTTGGAACGAATTCGCCGCTGTTACTACTGGCCACGTCTCGCAAAGACTGTGAAGCAGTACGTTCGCACATGTCGGCACTGCCAACGACGTAAGACTCCACCTGTGCGGCCAGCTGCACTGCTACAACCAGTAGCAATACCGCAGAGGCCATTTCATCAGATTGGTATGGACCTGCTGGGATCATTCCCCACGTCTTCGTCCGGCAATCAGTGGATTGTGGTTGCTACCGATTACCTAACACTACCGGTACTGCGAAACAAAGGCACTCCCAAAAGCTACCGCAGCAGACATCGCCCATTTTTTCGTGCGCAGCATTGTCCTCCGTCACGGAGCACCAGTGGTCGTCATTACCGATCGTGGGACAGCTTTCGCCGCCGAGATGTTACAGGAAGTCTTGAGGCTAAGTGGCACTGCACATCGCAAAACGACGGCTTATCACCCCCAAACAAATGGACTGACTGAACGCCTGAACAAGACAATCGCGGATATGCTGTCAATGTATGTGGCCATTGACCACAAGAACTGGGACGATATCCTTCCTGACGTCACTTTTGCGTACAATACCGCAATTCAAGAAAGTACAGGCTTCACACCTTTTCGCTTAGTGCACGGTCGAGAGGTCACCACGATGCTCGACGCCATGCTCCTTCCCGACTACTTGGGAATGTTTCACACGGATGCGGCCATGTTCGCCCAGCGCGCCGAGGGGGCCCGTCAACACGCGCGATGCCGTATTCAGTGTCGCCAAACCGCAGACGCACGGCGCTACAACCTTCGCCACCGCGAGGTTGCCTACAATACTGGCGAGGAAGTGTGGGTGTGGACCTCCATCCGACACCGGGGCCGGTCAGAAAAGTTGCTGTGTCGCTACTTCGGTCCCTACAAGATTGTACGGCGACTCAGTGACGTTACCTACGAGGTTCTCCCAGAAGGCACCCCAAGAAACTCCCGTCGGCTTCCTCAAACTGAAGTGCTTCATGTTTCAAGACGAAAACCATATTTTTCGCGCCGTGACTCGACCGTCGAGTGACTATACTACATTGACGACTTACACCGTTCTTTTTTTTTTCGTTTTCGTTGTGCTCTGTTTTTTTCCCTTTTGTTCCTTCTTTCACAGCAGCAGATTGTTCTTTCGCGTTACGACACATTTCTTTCGTTTATATTGTCACCCTCTTTTTTATATATTTTTACCCTCATTTACAGCATCGACACGATGCTTCTTTAGGAGAGAGGGTAATGGCACATGCCGTCACATATGAGCCATCTGCTGTGGCACGTACACGCTTGGGGGTTGGTAGAAGAAGAGAACGTTCTTCTTTTTGGTCTGGTTCCAGTAAAGACGTGGACTTCTGGCTGGCTCTGTTGTTTCGCCTGCGACAATATAAATAAATCTCACCGTCTGCCGATTCATGCACCTGTGCGCACTTCACGACGCCTTCACAACACGCTACTGCATGCGTAATAATCGAATCGTGGGTTTGGTCCGTAAAACCCCAGAATTCATTCATTGCTGCACTGCTGCGCATATACAGTCTAATGCAGGCATTTATCTCATCATCACTTCCTCGCGCTATTGCAGCTTGGAACAGTCTTTCGGACCACAGTGAATTTATTTCACACGGTGAAACCTTTCGGGATAGCCTGCATACGCTCCTTGATGCATTGTATAATGATGTGCCACTGTACAATTTGTAACCTTTGTTTTGTTACCTTTTACAGCGAAGCTGTATATGGCTAGCCGATACGTCCGTCTGTCGCCTGTACGTAGAAACTATCATCATCAGCAATGGCTCAAGCATCGTCGTCTTCTTCCACAGCTGGCTCCGTTGCCGCTCATCATTCCAGCGTAGAATTGCACTTCTCTTCTGTCGTCGTAATCGGTAGGCCGCGATTGGGGGGGCATGAGCCAATGCTTAAGGGGTTATGCGCCAATTCATTGTATTCCGTGACCGATTTAATTTTGAAGCAATTTCGTTTTGAAGAATCGCCAACGACAATGTGAAAATGGCAGACTGTGGGCATAACATCAGTGACGTAGTTTTCTTTGTCGCAGCCGAACGTCTGTGTAACCTCATTCAGAGGCACAAAGACGTAACCAATAATTGAGAAAGGCTTTAATGTACCGTTTGGATTAACCCAGTGATAAACACCGGGGCCGCATGTTTCATTCAGCTTGGCTGGTTAACCATCTGTACGGAGTGCTTGGGTTGTGATTTTTTTATTTGATGCTAACTTTTTTTCTGTTCTGTAGAAACTGTTACCCCCCCTTAATGCCCTTCAATGGGCCTGTAGGTATTGTGAATGAATAAACAAATACACAAATAAATAAGAAAGAAAGAAAGCAAGCAAGAAAGAAAGAAAGAAAGAATTTTGGGCAGAGGTGCTAGGCAACACATTGCTAAAAAATATAGTAAGTTTCAAGATATCGAGAACAGAAAATGCGCCAGTGTTAAGTAGCTTCCATGTCCTGAATTTAAAAAAAAAACATTTTTCTTGAACGTTCATGTTAACATATTTGTGGCACATTATTACTGAATTAACCACTGAAAACCATTTTAAAACGTTTGCCCCCAATAGCTATTATACACCAACTTTAGCCAAGTACAATATCACGTATAGTCAAACTTCTTGCCCGTGAAAACTAATCCTCGTTCTAAAAAAATAACGAACACTACTTTGGCGCAATAGAGGCCTCTTGCATAGTACCGAGAACCTGGTGCCCATATTGGCTTCGCGGCTGCAGCTTAGTGAAAGGCAGACGTGCCATTTAGTGCAGAACGCACATAAGAAGTTTGTGCGTGGGCTCAGCTAGAGGCCGTGCAGAGCGTTGGTTCGTATTTCCCACTAATTGTAACTGTTAAGGGCAGCTAATTAGAATGTTTACAGCGCACAAATGGCTAGTTATCTGCTATTCACACCCATCAGCGTAGGCGCCGTCGTGAGGTGCGCGTCCCCAGAATACAGCCGTTTAGACGACAGCCGTCACATTTCCTGAGCCAAGGATGACGTCCCCGGCCAGCGGTGGCTGCGCCAAGCTGACCTGATCATGTGACAATATCTAGGCCACTTCGTACAGGATGACGGCACTCGATTGCTACACCAGTCCATAAGATATGACAGCATGTCGCACTTCTGTTTTCCTGTAATTTGCTGCGATGTAATCAAGAAGGACGTGAGACTGTACAATAGTCGCACATCCTGCAGTCCTCTGCCCATCACCGCTTTCCCATCGTAGCAGTCAACGACGCCTTCGCGGGATCAAGACAATATTCTATCGAACCTGTTGCGGGGAAGCGAGCTTATTTCGCATTTGGCTTGTTATTCAGAGCATATGCTATACAGGATGTCTCAGTTATCATGCACCAAGACTTACGAATATACAAATGCCACGTAGCTGGACAGAACCAAGGTAATGTTGTTTGACGTCGCTTGGAGATACTCAGATTGTTTTTTGCATACCTCCTAATTACGTAATTAGTAATAATTATTTAATCAACTTCTGAAATATTAGTGAGAGGAAAAGTGTCAAGGAGAAAATTGTAGAGCAACATGAAAAAATTCCGATACAACTTTCTTTTGCTTAATACGTGCTACATAAAAGTGTTTTTCCGAGCGTGAAAGAAGCTGGCGAACACACGCAAATTGCCTCGAGCGGCTATTCGTGCGGTAGTTTTGCGTGTATTCGCGGCGTGTTTCACGCGCGGAAAAACTTTTATGTAGCTCGTATTAAGCAAAGTAATTATAGGTATATGAACATCGCGTACATTACGTATACATTATTGGCCAGACAAAGAGCTCTGATATTTGGACTAGAACTCGGCACTAAAAGGATTTGTCCGCGAAACTAGCCTCAAAAGGCTACTAAAGGTTGATTCACACTACGCCGACACGACAACGATTTTGGTCTGCCGACTGATAAAGACAGCAGTTTACAGGACGGTAAAC
This sequence comes from Dermacentor silvarum, assembly GCF_013339745.2. NCBI lineage: Eukaryota > Metazoa > Arthropoda > Arachnida > Ixodida > Ixodidae > Dermacentor > Dermacentor silvarum. The sequence continues at coordinate 162,821,946 of NC_051158.1, read as the reverse complement.
GCTGTGGTCGGCGGTTTAAAGGAAGGAAAAAGGCTGCCGCCAATAGTCGGCAGACCAAAATCGGTGATCGGTGCCGTGTCGGCCTGTTGTGAATGAGCCTTAACTGGAAGCAGGCAGCCAACCCGAAGCAGCCAAACAAGTGCGCACCTTACTCTGCCGAAAAAGTACAAAAGTCATTTGCTTCTGCCAGTTTCATAGCGTTGCATCATCACTCCTAGCACGGCACACAATGTGCAAGCCTTAACTACAGTAAAAATCCATGCGCAAACACACAACAATTTTAATGTCTCACCTCGCGTAACTCTATTGGCGAAACCGGCGCGCCCCGGAGCGGCCAAACTGCGAGGCCGAGCGGCGAGAGACAGGGCGAGCAGCGAGGAGACTTAGATTAGGAGAGGCCGGGGGAGAAGGAATGTCGCTACCTTTTTTTTTTTTATTATTATTATTCAGGGGCTTAGTGCTGTAGGCAAGTTGTTCCGCTCATAGAGTCGGGGGAAAAAGCGCTGGAGGGAGCCACGGCTTCAAGTTCTGGCCGCACTATCCCCGTCAGGTCGTCTGATGATGACGGTCGCTGCATTGCTAGCCTGTCATCACAAGAGGTTGTCGGAGCTGTGTTCGGCAGACGTGCGCCCCAGTGGGTAAGCTCCTCCTCGAGGTGCCAGGACAACCGTCGTGAGCCAGGACAACCGTTGGAGTCCTGTGCCTTGCCTAATTGTCTAACTGATGGTATGCAAAAAATAATGTTAGTATCTCCAAGCGACGGCAAACAACATTACCTTGGTTCTGTGCAGCTACGTAGCATTTGCATATTTTTAAATCTCGGTGCATGGGTTGGGACACCCTGTATATGCGAGTGTCAGAACACCCGAGAAAACTCAGTGAGACCTGTGGCAGAGCCGGCACTGCCCACAAACTTCCTACGCGCATCCTGAGCTCACCCGCACGACTGCACTGCGCGAGGGTGCCGGGAATCCAATGTGCTCTCAGAGTTGTCGGCATTTTGCCAGAGGTCTATGGTCCTGACGCTACTGCGCCAATTTATTATGATTACTATCACTGCTGATTTAAACAATGTAAGCTTTATTGCTTATTATATATTGCTTCGAAAGGCTAACTGTCATTTTCACACCAACCGCGACACGTTTCACTAGCCATGTGATCTGTAATACAAAGATTTGCTATAATGTTTGATGGAGTGATTCTGAACTGGTTGAAAGGTTTGGAGGCTGACCGGTTGGACCCAGTCTTGGTTGCAAAAATTAGCCGGATGCGCAGCTGTGAAGGGATCAAGTCGAACCATAGGATAAGCCTCCGCTAAGACTAACCTGCCTATTCCTACATGCTCCACCTCTGAGGCCAGTGCTGCGAAATATTTATGAACATTTCAAAATAAAACACTGTCAACTCAACGCTTTACACTCATGCTTTTGTATCGTTGCAGACGTAGCAAAGCAGGTGAACTACACGAAATGCACTAAAACGGAATAACAGTAACTTTTTGCTTGCTTTTGGCAACTATTTTTATTAGACATGCTTTTTGTCCATTCGAGCAGAAAGTGTATATTCCATTGTTCTACTTACAACAGTTAAAGTAACTAAAAAATCAGGAAAGGTTGCACTCGGTCGCGCAAAGCTTGGGCACAGCGAAGCTTACTGGCTGCTACTGCTAGGTATGAACTTGGTTGCCTGCTTGGTCTTAACTTGGTTTAACTTAACTACGCATGTAGGAAGGTATTCTCGAGCGATCATTTTCGGAGGTACCTTCCCTTTCAGGACATTTCGCGTGACTAGCACTGGAAGCGTGGGCGCCTACGAGAGACAGCGCTCCTGGCATGCCACAAACGCAGGCAGGCTAACCAAGTTTGGTACAGTGCCAAGAACGCTGTCGCTTGCTGACGCCGAACGCGTTGGCGACATTTCGCGTGACTAGCGCTGGACGCGTTGGCGTCTACGAGCGACAGCGTTCCTGGCATGCCACAAACGCAGGCAGGCTAACCGAGGTTGGCGCAGTGCCAAGAACGCTGCTGCTTGCCGACGCCGAACGCGTTGGAGGCTAGCCGCTCGATATCAATCGACCAGCTTCGCTGTTGTCTGGACCGTGGCGCGGTTCTTTTTTTTTAACACGAAAGTGTTTTATGCCGGGGTCCACCAAGACTTCACTGACGTATTTCCGTCACGGAAATACGTCATACGGAAATACGGAATGACGTTCTTACAATGTACACGAACATAATACAAAGAAAGAAACCAGAAGAAAAAGTTCCACAAACATGCAAAATTTGGAAATCGAACCCACGACCTCTCGGTCCGCGACGATAGATCGCCGAGCGTTTAACCCATTGCGCCACAAACGCATTTGCAGAGAGCTACACAGACGCGCCTTATATATCTAACACTCCTCCGTGTACCCGCGCTCTTGCTCGGGGCGGTGCCGCCGCCTACGAGCAGAAAAGAGAAGTACTGCATTATGACACTAACGCGCACCGACAGTGAACGCTTCGGTGGTCTCAGCACTACGACGCCTCGATGCCAGCATTCGAAGGGACGCTGGCATCAAGAAGCACTACCAACTCCTGTGGCGTTCACCGTACTACGGTGGCGTTCACCGTACTCAGCACAGCGGAGCGTGGCCTCCGCAATTAGCTCTGAAAATGTTTCTGAAGTTGATCGCGGAGGCTGCAATTACGACGCGCTGTACGCGCTGATTTGACTCGGTGACGATTCAGTTACGTGCTTTGTCTTGCGCGTTGTATTAGTGTGTCAGTTACGTGCTTCGTCTTTCGCGTTGTGCTAGCGTGTGCAGCGTAGTGCAGCTTCCATATGCACGACGGTTGCTCATGGTCATCGACGTTGGTAGTCGTGATGGAGGAGACGTGCCACCAGGCGTCAGCGTGGGTGCATCAACGCCCAAGGGCGCTTTAGCCACAAAACACCAATAGACATTATATATCAATGTGCAATAAACATTACACTACTTCTGTGAAGACACGTTTCACTTTCGTGTTCTATACCGATTCCTATATAAGAGGGATCAACCACATTTTTTTTTTGCTCCTGGCTCAGCGCGCCGCGGAGAGGAGAGGCAGGGGTCGGGAAGGCAGGGAGCTGGCGAGGAGGAGGCCGCGCGCGCGTGCACGCGGTCTCCTCCTCCTCTTCCTCCAGGTTGTCTTGGCTACCACGGCTACGCACCACAAATTACGGTTGGCTTAAACAGCTTCGCTGTTAAAAGAGAGTAGAGTCACATAGAAAATAGAAATGGGTAAAATTCTTGGTAGCATGGCAACAAATTGTAAGCGCATCTTGAAGTCACACAAAAATGTGTTACTGCATTCCTACCTACAGACGAGATTGACAAGAACGTCAAATACTGCATCACACGTGTGCTAAGTGAAGATACAGATAAATGAAATTGCCAGCTGCTTTACATTAGTTGCCTAAAACGTGCGAGTTGTTTTGAACAATCGTTGGCGTTGAATAAGACAGATGTCACTCTCAACCGTCAACTTTAATTCCTGGCAACAAAGATGTGGAAGAAACTTGTATCAACAGCGGTGCTGAGAACGCATGCAACATTCCCGGCAACTACTTTGAGTAATAGAACGGTCTCGAACTTCCAGTGTCCATTCGAGTAAGGTCTTCGCCGCGGTCCTTCATGGCAGCGAGTTCAGTAACATTCAGCAGGCGAGCATCCGGAGCGACAAAATCAGACGTGCCGAAAAGAACTGAGCGAGCCATCTGTCCCAGGGCGGTATCGTAGTTCCTGATGTTCGTCTCGTTCAGCTCTTGACCGATCAGCGGGTCGCCTTTCACATCATTGCGGTAGTTCACTAAGGTGTGCATGGCGTAGGCGTTGCGCCAGTCGGGGATAAAGTGGGGTAAGTAGACACCGGGGAGCATGTACGTCTCCAGGCCGTGGTACATGCGGTGGAACAGGTGAGCCCGCTTGACAACCAGTTGTGTGGTGGGCACATCGGCAGAATTGTAGTCCCACAGTGATGCATTGAACCTGGGGGCAGAGGTGTAATTGAAGGCCCCGCCAAAAAACGAAAAGAAACGTCAATAAGAATAATATGCGCAACTGGGCCACAGCATATCTCAGAACTAGAGAACGGTACGTCAGGCAAAAAGCCTATATTTAAAAGTCCTTATTGTGCCTATTTATTATATAAGCACACATTTAAAGTCTAGAAATATTTCAGTGGCTTTTTATTCTTCCTCCAAATGCCCATTTCGACGGCGGTGCCTATATAAGATTTTCCGGGTCTAGAAGTGCCTTTTTATCTGTTTTGCCCAAGCCTCTTCATGTTTACAACGCGATCACCCACGGGGGAACTTGGCTGATGCAGCTGATTATTAAACTAACTGTTTGCTGATCTACAGTCTATAATAACTGACTGTAGACCAGTCTGTTGTTACCAGCTTTGCAGCAGACGACAGTATCGCTGTGAGAGGAGCTCAAGATCCCCTACGTGGCAATACACAGGAAGGTGACAGACTTTTTTATTCGCATATTATGCGTATATTATTCTTATTTCACTTTTTCAGCTGACAGCGATAAATTTTAATGGTTGGGCGCAACTCTGCTATATGTGGGGCTCACTCTGGACGATCAAGAGAGGTTCGCCACCATCTGCAATGCATCTGTTGCTGAGAGTTAGTTCAATCTGTATTGGACAGAAATTTCGAGGTTTCGCTGCTGAAAACTGTCAAGAGTTCTGACCGTTGGACATTCTGCAATTCCAGAGGACATTGGAATATTGAACGTTCCGATGTACAGCTATGTGCTACCAACTTCGGTGAATACTAAGCGTGTTCCTTCTGTGCGTAGAAACTAATATAGTGAGCGAAAAAAATGCACAATGTGCAGCTCGGAATTTTGCGAGAAGTGCTTTTTTGTCACAGCTTTCACAACTTTGCCTACGTTGTCTAGCCAACCCAGATTTCCTATAAATATACTGACCTACCAATCTTCGCTCCTTCCTTTTTATCGCGAAAATAAAATAAATTTAACGAAACGAGAGTGTAGTGGCCGTGTTCATTAGAAAATCATAGCTTATATCCATATACATAGGTCTAAAGTACAGATTTTTGCACCTAGATATACCTGCAAAGACTGCTTCAGTACCTGTTAAAGGCGCCTAAAACATATTTGTTTAGTGCCATAGCATCCTGTCTCTAGTGATGACTACGATGAAAATCTGCTTACGGAAGGAATGTGAGCCCATGACTCAATAGCGAACCTCTGCACAGTTAATTGAGAAAATTTAATGATCAAGTATTGATGTAAGTTTTACTGCGAACAGTGCATTTTTTTCGAGAAAGTTACAGCCGCATTTTAAAGTGCATGATTATATGCCTTTATTTCTAAATGCATTTTTATTAGACCGACGTAATATTGACGTTAAGATTCTCATGAATCAAGAGTGTATCATCTCCAGATGGCCATAAGTGCACCACATGCATAATCCTTAAATGGGCTTTCCGTTAAAATGTTACCGTCTATATGTTCGAGGAGACAGGGCGTTAGTTATTCTATCTCAGTTTTTCTGTACTTTACCATCAAGCAGAAATCGTATATAAAGTCAAAGTGATATTGCAAGTACTTAAGTAGCAGGAAATGTTGGTGCGTCGCTTCTCCATCTCATTTTAAGTAACTACAACAACAGGCACTTTCTAACAATCACAAATTCTGTACGATAGTTTCCTTCTGCTCCGACTTAATCTACCCATTAGCCACAGATACTGTATCGTGATCAGTTTGGCTAATTCTACAAAACATCGTGCATAGCGACGCAAATTTTGTGAGTCCTGTATATGAATATACGTACAATTACAGGAAGTATGCACCAAGAATAATTATGCCTAACATAGACCTGAAATTACGATATCCTGCACCAGCACAACCCATGCTATGCCCACTAATTTCCTGATGTAATTTTGTCTCATTCTTTGTTAACATGAATCTCATCTGTAATAGCTTGTAAACCGCTTTGTCACACCAATACGTCCTCAGCAGAGGAACAGCGAGAGACGAAGAAACGAATAATATTGTTCGTGGTATAAGTTATAAAATTCAAGCGAATGCTGTATACAGAAAACAGTGTGCGGAGAGCCTGCCAAGTTAACGAAAAGACCATGAGAGCACCAAGACGCAGGCGGCTCTTTTATGACCAACATGACACGCATTTCATTATATTCATGTCGTGAGTCCACAGGAGTCCGTTTAGCTACACCTAAGATACCTTAAGGCGAAAGCCTTAGTCATGCTCATGACTATGACTTCGGCCATCAACCTTTAGCCTTTTCCTTCACTTGGTACCACATCCGAACCCATTCCATTAGTTTTTGAGTATGAATCTTTTTTCGCTGAATCATTGTCATTTTTGCTGAGTCATGCCCATGACTATGACTTCTACCACCCTCCTTTAGTGTTTCCTTCACTTAGTGCCATAGTGGAGGGCACCGGATTAATTCGAACCCCAGGTGGTCAAAATTAATCCGGAGCTCTCCACTACGGCATGCCTCATAATCACAACTGGTTTTGGCACGTAAAACCCCAGTGTTAACCAATCAATCAATCACTTAGTGCCCACGTCCGAACCCATTCTGGTGGTTTCTAAGTGTTAATCCTTTTTTGCTTAGTCATTGTTATTTATGCTGAGTCATGCTGATGAATATGACTTGCACCACCATCCTTTAGTGTTTCCTTCCCTTAGTACACATGCCCGAACCCATTTCAGTGTTCTTTGAGTCTATAGCTTTTCATTATTCTTGACTATCAGATCAGCTTGCTGAAAATGTGGCTGACAACCGCACATGCTGCACTGCGCGTCAAGAAGAACGTCCTTCGAAGTACTGCAGCACATATGGTTGTCAGCCACATTTTCAGGAAGCTGAAGATTAAGAAGTCAAGATTTAAAAAAAAGCTATTCAGTTGAATAATTGAGGCCGACATGATAGACAGACTGGGCACACCATGTGTCAGCACACCATCTGTCGGGCTAGCTGGAACAGAACTTCCGTTTCTTCCTGCCGATCTAAATAGTTTTGTGATCATGCTCACTCACTATCATTCGTGTACCGCTTCAAATAAACATTTTTTGAAAGTTAGCGCTTGTGTTGTCTTGCCTCTTCTGTCCCTTTCTCAGGATTCCGCTCTTGCTCCGACGTTATGTACCAACGAGCCCAAGCTGTTCCTGTATGCTCACACAGATTCACTCACAGAAAATAGTTTTTCTTAGTGCTCACGCGGACTAAGAAGGACTCAAATTCTACTCAGCCGTGCTCACTCGGTCTAGAACTCACCGAAGTTCTACAAAGCCGCGGTCATGACCTTCGGCTGGCGGGTTGCTGAATGAGTCGAGTCATGAATGAGTTTGCCCACCTATTATGCTACCGAAAGACACATTGACGTAGCTGTGGTTGCCAGCACACTTTATGAATAGATACGTGCTCTCAAGGAAAAATAGTCACAGAGAGGAACGTTGCATCTTAGAGGCGGTGGTGATACACAAGAAAGGCAGCTGCTGCATCAGCAGAAAAACAGAATTTCTTTCTCCCACGTGCACAAGCCTCGGAAAGCAATGTCATTCAAATACTCAAGTTCAATTTTTCTTTTTTTATGGATTTTTTCTTTTGCCTCGATATATCGGTTTCTGTTTCTCTTCCAGTAAATTCAGTGACCATTCAGCAGTTTTGTTGTTTCTTTTCTGTCGTCCCTGTGCGGTCATGCTGGCCGAACATGTCGATATGCACTTGACAGCTCAGAAAAATGTCGCGTTAATCTTGCTTAAAGTCCAACTTGTTGCTTCTGCGGGTTCTCTTAATGTCACCATATGGACTACTCAGCAAGTGCAGAAATGTACACAAAAAGGTCGCAGTTTCATCCGAAAGGCGAAGCATCAATTGCGATAGCAACTTAGTAGAGAGCTATACGGAGTAAGGATAGTAGTTTTACCAGCTGTATAAACTTGGACATGCAGCAGCACCAGGAACGCGCAGGACTGTTGTCGACGCCGTCGCCGTATTGCGCGCGTTCGCACCGAACGCGCGCGGCGTTGGCGACTGCTGCCAGCAACGTTACTAGATTACCTCGAAGAGGTAATCTAGTAACGCTGGCTGCCAGGACCTCTGGGGGCGGCTCGGAGGTTTTCGACGAGATCAGAACGGGAAACTCGTCGAGCAGCGTCGGAAGTCTTTACCACCTTCTCGCCTCGCAACGTTTATATTTAAATATGCATTTGGTGCCGCAGCTAAACATCACCTCCCTTTCCTCCCTCCCGTCCCTCCACGGCCTTTCGCTCGACGAAAGAAGTCGCGTTTGCTATATATGTATATAGCAAACGCATATATAGCATATATATATATATATATATATATATATATATATATATATGGTGATTGTAAAGGAGGAAAGAGACGCTTAATTCTGCAGCCCTTAAGAAAAAACGGCGCAGAACGCGCGTTTGTTCTCCGCCGTGCGTTCACTCCCCATGAAAGCGCGCGTCCCTCGCGCCCTTTCACTCGCACATACAGCATCCCGCGCGCGGCGACGATTTCATCGTCGTTGACGTAATACGAAACCTCACGACGACGCCGACGGCAGAAATCCTCTTTGAGTGTCCATATAATTGCTATCGCAATAAAACAAGTTTTGTTCTCATAAGCGATGAAGCTGCGCGTCACTCACTCGCGGTAGGTGTCCATGAACAGACGCATGACGCGGGAGTTCTTGTGCGCGATCATTATCATGTTGCCGAAGACGCCACCTTCTGCGCAAGCCACGGTTGCCTCGTAGCGAAGGAACCGCCGGAGAGACTGCACCACGAACACGTCGGCGTCGAGGTAGATGCCCCCGTAACGCAACAGGACGCGCATGCGTACAATGTCCGTTGCGTGCTGGCCCCACTCTGGCTAAAAACAAAAGAAAAAACAAATGGCGTTGCTATGAACACAAGGCGCGCACATGCTATTCTTTAACAGATATGCGTGCACAGTTCGCAATATTCTTCAATTGGTCAATCAATTTTATGTTCCGGCTTCTAAAAACTTGAGATGGCAATAACGATGCAGTCTCGCATCAGTGCTTGTGAAGCCTGTCCACCCCTTAAATCACAAGCGCACAGAAAACTATAAATCAGTGCATTCGTCAGCAAACTTGAAACAACCTCTACATTACAAAACACAACTGTGTCAAGATGCTCTGGCTATAAAGATATGTACTGGGCTGACTCTATATTATTCGATACCTCTGTTTCGAAATACTCTCTCTACATTATTCGATTCCCCAATTTTAAAATGACATAATCCGCGTTCGATTTATTCGAAAATCAATACATGCGCACATTTTGTGCAATTAATACTGGTGCGTGTGCTCTGGTCACCGACAACACCAGCGCCTCTTGTAATCCAGCCTAAATAATAGTGAGCTCTTGTTTTCTTTGCCTAACATTCCATTGACGAAATCTTTCGAAAAAAAACGGCCGCCATTCCGCCCTGCCACCGTGAATGTCCAGTGAAGCTGTATCAAACACCAGACATGGGGTGCTATGCAGGATGCGCCGAGTTTGGCGAAACTCGGGATCTTCACGAGCTCTGGCGACGCCCCAAGATGAAAGAACTAATGGTAACAAGACAAAGTTTGTCCGTCGGCACGCCTCCAGTTCCATTGGTTTATCTAGATTCACTCTGGGTGGCTATCAACTCTTGGGCGTTGCCATATGGGCGGTCGACAAACTGCGGCTCACGTGATCATACGCTCGGTGCATGGTCGTACCTTCTTTCATTTGTCTGTCGTTCCACCGAGTGCATTATAGGCACAAGCATGTTATCAAATAAATCTATTTCCTACGATAATTTTAGTCACATTAATGTGGGTTATAAGCATTTTAAAATTTACATATGTGCACTGAACGTATATTAGACTAATTTGCCGTTTAATACGTTTCGCGTTATACCACGAGGGGACGCTCGCCCTCCTCTTTCTTCCTCTGGATTGGATTGGCGTGGCTCGCTACGTGCCTGCGCTAGCATTTCTGAGCACAGATCGGTGTGCGCTGGTTTTCGCACTAGGCTTCTAAGAAATAGCTCGTTGCTTCTTCTCTTTCCTCTGGATTGAATTGGTGCGGCTCGTTGCCTGCTTTCGCTCCCATTTCTGAGCACAGATTGGTATGCGCCTGGTTTTCACATTGGGCTTTTAACAGTTCTCTCGTTGCTCGCGCTAAAGTAAGGCTGCGAAACGAATGAGCGTCTGCTAGCGCAGTAGTGGTTTGCCACGGGCTTACCGTGTAAGCACTCACGAATGCCGGGAAGCACTCATGCAAGGGTCAGAAAACTACGCTTTATTTACTTTTACTTTGTGATGCACCTTCAGACGGGCTAGCCGCGAGCGATGGTTTCGAACAACCGCAGGAAAGAGTCTTTGTACTGGGTTGCCCGAGCGATCCGTGGCTTCTAACAAACGCAAGCAATGATCTTCGCAGCGTACGTGGCGGTTAATTGACTACCACGACATCTATGCCAGGAATGACTCCAGCATCGGTGCAGTTACCCTGTCACCACCGCTGACGAGGTGGTGACTCACTTTTTGACAATAAATTTCTATTTTTTGCGTTTGAACGCTCGTGATGGGGCCCACAAACTTCACGCTGTGGTTGACTGTCTCCCAGTGCAGATAGAGGCTCGCCTCGTTAGCATCCACTAAATTTGGAATACAGTTCTATGCGACCCATGCCTTACTGCGAATAAAGGCCCCTGCTTGAACATTGGCTGCAATAATGGCTTCGTTTCGTCGGTCGACCTTGGAAAGTCGCAGCACTGCTGTGGTAGCGCAGACCATACCGAAGACCCATGGTGCACGATCGTTTAACATCGCCGTAATTTTGGCGGCTCGGTGGAACGCTGTCGCCCTTCATCAGGCGGCCTCGGTTGTACTTTCGCTTGCCGCGAAGAAGGCACTCGTGAAATTGCACTATCTTCCCGGGGCCCCCGAGTGGAGGTCGTGACAGCAGCTCATCCATCATGACCTCATGGTAGTAGTTCTTCCAGTCGGCGATGGCATGCTTCGATAAAGGAAACAAGTAGCTGGCCATCTCCTTCAACAGCCACACATCTACGCTATTGCTCACGTAGTACGTGAGCCAAATCCCTTGCCGCCTAAAGAGGTGGACGTTCGGACGGCCGAGGCGGTCCGTGTTGGCGAAGTAACTTCCTTCGCCTCTCTGCCCATACAGTGAAGCGGTACCGTGTAACTGCAAAGACTGCTTTCGGCACCTGTTGCACCGGAAGGCAACCTGGCGTCCATTCTGAGTCTTCCTGTAGAATGTGACCGCTACAATGGGACCAACCAACCACAGGTTGGCTGGTCCGGTTGGAACCCTAGGTGCTTGCAGGCTGCTGCTGCTGCCACTGCCATGTTCCCGAGTTCAACTCGGGGAGGGTTTCGCGATGTACGAGTTTGGCACGAGTTCGCCTGTCAATCAAAATCATAGGTCACGCCCCACGCGAAGCATGTAACTCTTGTGGGCACACCCACCACAGTCGAGTCACGCCCAACTTATTGTTCGGCAACAGCGACCCGGTGCTGAGCAAAGAGGCATCAACAATCTTGACATGTCTTGACCGCCGAGATAAAACACGCACAACGCACTGTCATCGGTGATGTACTGAGCGCCCACTATCGCTGGCTTATACATACGCGTATATCTTCTCGGGCTGTGATGGCCCCACAACATGGTTTCATTGCCTGCACTGTGGCGACGTAGCACACAGCAAATAATTATCGGCACGTCACTGTAGCTACTTGCAAGGTGTCGATGCGCCGTGGCAGACGACGATGCTGAGGAGTGCGTAGTGTTTTCCAACGACAACGTATCGCAACTGTCATTTGAGATGACTGATCTGTCATCTGTATCGTCATGTATCGGAGCGGTCGTGTCGGTAACACGGTCCGCATCGGGCATCGGGCATCGCCCGCTTTTCTAGACCCATTACGATGACATTTCTTCATCACAAGCACTGCACACTAAACAGTTGCAACACTTTCCTGCGTTCAAAGTCTAATTTCATAACTGCACACTAGAGCCCTCACATGCCAAAATGCGACTGTTGCGGTGTCGTTACAATATCCATCTGCGATCGCTGTTAGCTCCAGCACAAACAATCGGCAAGCATTTTGGTGTGCACAACACACTCAAAATACTGCGTATATGCGCACAGAGGCACCTTCACTGGGCAAGCAATGAAAAGCAATTAATTGTGACGTTGGGCAGCTCGCTCTTCACAATGCATCACGGAGGCTTCGCGCACAGAAATAAACATGGTACCGTACAGCCATTTTGCAGCGACAGCAGTTGCTCCCCTCTCTATGGCTAGAGTCTCGTTTTTCGTTGGTAAAGCGGCGGCCTTAATAGCTTCAGTGAATCGCCTGCGGTGAACAGCCATGCCGCGGCGATGCGCTGCCCTTCCCTTAATAGACGGGGAATGGTCAGATCATTGTCATGACTGACTTAATGCGTCATTATCGCATCGATTTTATCGACAATAGCACTGCAACGCCCCTGGCGACTTGTCACCGTATGAACTCCCTCGTGTGCGCGACCCTCTAGAATGTATCCGCTTGTAAGCTGTCGCCTCACTGTCGCCACTCACGGCAAAAAAGTGCAAAATCTAATAATTCGTTCGATCTCCGTTTGCCATCAGAAATTTATAGCATTCAAAACGAAAAACCGATACTTTAAGAAATAAATTGTTCGTTGTTTTATTTGTTGTATTTTAAAGTATTCGATTGAAGGAAAGTGTAGATGCAAGAATGCACAGCATGTGCCCTGTTCGCATTCGACGGAGGATAGAAAGATAATACCTGAAAGAGGAGGCACGCCCTTGACGCGCCCGAAAAAGGCGTGGCAAGCGGCTCACGGCAAGTGTGCAGACAGACAGCGGGACAGTCACGGTATTGCTAAATTGCGATAATACGTTGATAGCAATACGCGGCGCTGGCGCGTTTCGTTGCGCAGCCTTCTGTGCTTGAAATGCCGCGCAGGGTGCGCTCATGTTGTCATACGCGGCTTTATCTCGACATTTTTTTAGCCCGTTGTTGTTGCGCTTTCCTTGCTATCTCCGTTCAGTGACTATCATCGAGCAAACTCGGGCAAAACTCGTGCGAACGAGAAACTCGGCACATCCTGCATAGCACCCATGGTCGAGCATTGTATTCACGCTGTTGTTCTGGTGTCTTTAATTTCCGTGGTCTACCCATGGCAGTCATAATGGACTCAATGAGTTTCTAGACGGGTCTCCCTTTTATGTAAGAAAGCGTGGTGACGTCACTGAGTATATATATATTATATATATATATATATATATATATATATATATATATAGTGTCTTTAATTTCCGTGGTCTACACATGGCAGTCATAATGGACTCAATGAGTTTCTAGACGGGTCTCCCTTTTATGTAAGAAAGCGTGGTGACGTCACTCAGTATATATATAGTATATATATATATATATATATATATATATAAATTATGCGTGGCCCCACCAGCGTAGCTGGAGAAAGCCTAGTAAAGTAGTGGCAAACCACACACTTAGTTTCCTGGCGCTCTGGATTTCGTCGCGGTCACAAGCCTCCGGATCTTCATTTCTTCGCCTACGCGAGCTCTCGGCTTCCCTCATTCTAAACTCGGGATGTTCGCTTCTACGACGCTTGGTTTCAGCTTCCCTAGCTCTCGCTTCAGTCTTATGGAAGCCACGAATGTCCAGTTCTCTGGTCGAAACCTGCCGAGCCGCTACCAGAGGCATCGGCTGCAGTCACGGACACCGAGCGCGTTAGGCGTGAACGCGGTCGGCGTCGGCATCACCTCTACGCGTCCCACTACCACCTGCCTCACTCCTCCTCTCCACCTCGCATCCGTTATGCTGCGCGATGCTATTTTTATACTCTGCTTTCACTCTCTCTCTCAGCTCTCTCCCCCAGCTCGGCGAAGCTATCGCACAGCTGGAGAACTTGCGCTGGCCAGGTGGCGCACCTAAAACTGACACGTGGCGCCGCCAAACGAGTTGGCTGAATTTCCTTGGCTGGTAAATGAATACATGGAATACAATGCACACTTATGTGGCCATTTTTAATTTCCGTAAAAGCTCGAAGGGCAGATTCTGTGATCTGTAAAACGAAGGCTCGTTAGGGACAATATCCTTAGTGTTGATTATGATTCTCACGGCACGTGTTTGCAGTAGCCTTACCGCGGGTACAAGTGAGTTGGGTATGTGCTCTATCGAAGTCTCAAAGAAATGTGAGGGGTTATATTGAATGAAATATAATTTGCGTTCATTCATTGTCACCTATAGTACTGCCTTCGTACGAGCCTGAGTTGGCGCATGAAATGTGTAGCAACTGCATTGCATCCACTATTGCCAGTGTAAGTATTTATTTATTACGGCTGCAGTGTATTTAATTGAAAGTATTTGTTTGATCTGAGACTCCTTGGTCATCTTCCTATCATTAGTGTTTACCGATTTCTACGTGGAGTGGAAGGCACCGCACTCGTATTTTATCGTTAATAATTCGTATATTAATTGATGACCACCAGGCAACTTCTTTTGACTCAATGTTGGCTTTCACTTAAAGATGATCTCGATTAATAGCTGTAGCTATATTGCACGTATCATCAGCGTACATCACTACGTTCAAAGACTCTTCTATATACGCCAAATCATTCACATAACAGAGGAAAAGTAGTGATCCGAGTAACCATTGTGGAAGACCAGTGCGCAACTCCCGTGTAGAAGACGTTATGGTACCCTTTAACACTGCTGATTAAATATTCTTGTGGTAATCTCAATGTAGTTCAATGACATTCCCACGAATACAGTAATTTGTAAATTTATTTAGGAATGAACTGTGATAACGGTATCAAATTGCTGCTTCGAGATATGCAGAGATAACTGATACTAACTTAATGCCACTGAACAGTTTGTTTCTTATTTGAGGAAGGGTCTTAACGACTGTGGTCGTGCAGTATTTTGCTCTGAAGCAATACTGCTGATGACATATTAGGAGGGACATTGAAATAAACTTATTAACGGCTCGAAATCTTCTTTTAAAAAAATGTTGCTAAATATACTCTAAACGAAAATTGGCTTGTAATTAGACGTTTGGGAGTGGTCGTCAGTTTTCTATATTGGAACAACGTTTCCAACTTAGAATCGACATGGATATGTTGATACTTCTAAAGAATGGTTGAAACGGTGGCACAAAGCTGGCCCGAAGTAATCAAAAACTTATTTAACCAGCCCTACAGTTGTCCCACGTAATCGCGCCCACTTGCCTCAAATGATTTTTTTTCTTCTATTTGGCATCTGCTGCGTAACATTGCTCAATTCTACTAGCGTTCGAAGATCCTAGAGCTTCCTTTGCAAGCTCAGCACTTTCGGCACGCAAAGTACTTGAAGCTTCCTAGATATTCCTTCTGCATCTGCATTCTACGCTGCATAAAGCTTTGGGCAACGCCTCATTATACTGAACAACACTCCTTCGGTGCCAGGGGCTTTGGTATGCGACATAAATTCTGATACACTGCTGATAAGTTTTGCCTTTCAACTATGAAGCTTTTGAAGTATACTGTGAGCGTTTAGGAAGGCCGTCATAACTCCTTGCAAAAGTTCATTTTGCATCGTACTACCGCTCCCTTACAGAAGTGATTTCCAACGGTACCTTGACGCTTTAACAGACCCCAGGTGGTCGAAATTCATCCGGAGTCCTCCACTACGGCGTGCCTCATAATCATAACTGGTTTTGGCGCGTAAAACACCCGAAAGAAGAAAGAAGAAGGTAACTAATTTCCACAAAGCTTTTTCATTTGCCCGATGCTGTAGTATAATTTCTTTGAAGTCTCACTATTTCGTCGAAAATATTCATATGGAACAGCCGACACAGTGTGGCTGCTCTGAAGAGCAGGAAAACGACGTGTTCCCGCTTGATATAGCGTCGCCATCTTGGCCTCCGTCGGCTTCCGCGTAAATAAATTGTAAATAGCCTTTGGCATCAGCTACACGGAACATTATTTGGTGGAGGTGGACGTTCCCCGTACCCGCCAAGAAGCTTCGCAGCGGTCGCAACACCGCCGATGCAATTTCGGCTCCTGCTGGCGGCACTTCGTCTACGCAAGCCTCTACGCCTGAAGCCACGACCTACGTCACCCTCCCCCCCCCCCCCCTCACTCGGGCTGACGAATCGCTCGCTGGGCTTTACGCCTGCAAGAATATACCTTCTTCGTATTATATCAGACGGGACGCTTGCACCAGGACGCATATATTTTGTCCCGCTATCCCGTGGAAGATCCGGCAGATGTGGAGCCCATCGCTTCTGTTTTCTCTGTGTCACAGCTGCTTCAAATCGGCAACGATCAACGCCGCGATCCTTCGTTACGAGCCCTCATCGACCATCTGGAATCAACGCCTGGTGACGCTACTCTCCGGATGCTTCTCCTCAAGTCGGGGACATTATACCGCCGTAATTTTGATCCCCAGGGCCCTGACATTCTACTCGTCATTTCATCACACCTGCGTTCGACTGTCCTCTGCTAACGTCACGACGCTCCCTTGGCTGGGAACTTGGGCGTCTCGCGCACATACGACCGTCTACGCCATCGCTTCTTTTGGCCGGGTCTCGCCCGCTCCGTGCGGCGTTACGCTGCCGCTTGTCAGCCCTGTCAGCACTGCAAGAAGCCCTCCCCGCTTCCAGCTGGATGTCTCCAGCCAATCGATGTCCTGCTCGAACCCTTTTTCCACCTTGGTCTATACCTTCTTGGGCCGTTTCCTCTCTCGGGCTCCGGAAATAAATGGGTTGCCGTCGCTACCGACTACGCTACGCGGTGCGCAATCACACGAGCCCTCCCGATAGGTTGCGCTACTCACGTCACTGACCTTTTACTCTACGACATCATTTTAGTGCACTGTACTCCACGCAAATTACTAACTGACCGTGGCCGTGGCTTTCTTTCGGCAGTCATTAAGGACATCCTTCGCTCCTGCTCGACAAAACACAAATTCAGCACGTCCTACCACCCACAGACCAACGGCCTCACGGAGTGCCTCAACCGGACCATCACCGACATGCTTTCGAAGTACGTTTCGGCCGACCACTACGACTGGGATCTTCATCGCCATATGTGACGTTCGCGCATAATTCATCGTGCCACGACACCGCCGGCTATTCTCCTTTCTATCTCCCATATAGCCCTTGGTCACCTTGCTGCCCTTTCCCGCACGTTCAGCCACTGAATACGCCCGCGACGAGATCGCACGCGCCGACCACGCGCGTCAGCTCGCCCGCACCCATCTAGAGGCCTCACAGGAGCATCAGCGACGGCTCTGCGATTGCCACCATCGCGACGTGCACTTTTCTCCGGCATCTCTGGTGCTTGTCTGGTCACCCATCCGCCATGTGGGCCTTTCCGTGATGCTGCTGTCGCGTTACATTGGTCCATACCGTGTGGTGCGACAAGTGACCGATGTCACATATGAAATCATCTCCACCGACCCCTCAGCGTCGTCATCAGCTGCAAGTGACATTAAAGCCGTATCAATATTGTTACGGTAGGCAAGCAGACAATGTCGACGACGGAGAGGAGGACGAAGTGCTGTACGTGGAAACAGCCTCTCTGTATTCTCAGCTGCTGTTTATCTATCTCCTGTAAATACACCTTGTAAATAGTTTATACCCGTGACATTTTTGGTGGAGGTGCTGGGTACGCGTCTTCGCCACGGAGCTCCGCAGCGGACGTCTCGCCCAGCCTGGGAACATGCATCAAGCGGCAGGCACCGCGTCTGCAGCTGCATCGCCGACTACGCAAACCCAGTACGTTTTCTACCTCAGCCGCAAGACCCCCGCAAGTTCAACGGCCTCAATGGTGCTGACGTAGAAAAATGGTTGAAGATGTATGAGCGCGTCAGCAAGGTGAGCAGGTGGGATCCGACCATAATGATGGCCAATGTCGTGTTCTACCTCGACGGAACACCGCGAACGTGGTATTACACACACGAGGAAGAGCTCACCAGCTGGTAGTTGTTTAAAGAGAAGCTGTCCGACGTTTTTGGCAATCCAACCGGTCGACAGCTAGCCGCCAAGCAACAACTCGCTACGCGTGCCCAAACTGCCACCGAGTCGTATGTCTCCTACATTCAGGACGCCCTCGCCCTCTGTCATAAGATCGACACGTCAATGCCAGAGGCGGACAAGGTTGGGCACATTATCAAGGGCATCGCGGACGACGCATTCAACCTTCTGGTCTTTAGAAACTTATCGACTGTCGACGCCATCGTGAAGGAATGCCGCCGTTTCGAGCAGGCGAAGAGCCGCCGTATACATAATCAGTTTACACGGCTTCCAAATACTGCAGCGACCTCTTCTTGCACCGACCCAACCGACCAATCTAGCGTGCCACCACCAAGTGAAAATGTGACCCGCATTGTGCGCCGCGAACTCGAAGCAGCGTTTCCTTGTCTCGCCTCAACAGACGTCTTTGACCAATACTGCTGAGACAATTTCGCGGATCCAGTCCGTGGTTCGCCAGGAGATTGCTAATATGGGTCTCCCAAGAGCCTGCTCCTTGAGTCGTCCTGACACCGGCCCTGCTCCTATGCCTCGGTCCTATCACAGTCCACCCTACAGTGCCCGTTATCCCTACAGTGCGCGGAATCCATCGGACTGGCGTACACCTGATGACAGGCCGATCTGTTTCTGCTGTGGCCGAATCGGTCACGTTTCCCGTCACTGCCGTAGCCGTTGGCCGTCCCCGCCTCGAAACACATTCTGGAATTCAAGTTCGCCCCGCAGTTCTTCACCCCGTCGCTTCTACGACGCTTCCGACGCCGCTACCTCTCCTCGCCGCTATACTCGCTCGCCCTCGCCTCAACGTCGCAAGCCACGTGCGCCCCAGCTTCACCGCTCGCCCTCGCCGACCTACCCAGAACCATCCCAGACGGAAAACTAGGCAATGCGGCACCTTGGGGTAGTGCTGCAATGTCGAATTCGCCGCAAAATCCTCCTTTGACGCTGTTTACGAGACATAACCTTCTTGACGTCCACGTTGATGGTACACCCGTCACAGCACTCATAGATACCGGAGCGCACATATCGATTATGACCAGCCGCCTTTGCCGCCATTTAAGGAAGGTTGTTACGCCTGCCGTTACTCGGGTCGTACGAATCGCCGACAGCCGCAAGGTAGCCGTGATCGGACTGTGTACTGCACGTGTGAGCATTTCCGGCCGCCAAACTGTCGTCCGTTTCACTGTGCTTGACCAATGCCCCCATGACCTCATACTAGGCCTCGACTTCCTCTCTGCCCATTCAGCGCTCATCGATTGTTCCTCTAGTACTGTGCGTCTTGACCTGCCTCTGCTGGACGATCCTCCGACACCTCGAGAAATTCGCCTAAGACCGACTGATTTTGTTCCCGTTCCACCACAGACCTTGACATACATTGAAATGGCGCCATCTACGCCAGTTCCCGATGGTGATTACATCTCCGCTCCTATAACTGCCATCGTTCTCAGCCACAACATTACTGTCCCGCACACAATACTGAGAGTCACAGACAATCGCACGTTTCTCCCTGTGGTGAATTTCGGGCTCACAAAGCAAATTCTGCCTAAAGATATCACCCTGGCTACGATCACTGCTTTAGCAGTTCACTGCGCTGAGACTTTTGCCGTCGACGCATCCTGTGAACCTTTCCGGTCTGCCACTTGTACTGACCACGAAATTAGGAAAATGATGGCCCCGAATCTCACACCTGTGGAGGCTGACCAGCTCTGCAGTTTATTGGTTTCGTACAAGGACATATTCGACCTGAACAACCGTCCCTTAGGCCAGACGTCACTTGTCAAACATCGTATACATACAGGCGATAATCCTCCCATCCATCGGCGGCCCCTACCGAGTTTCAGCTTCGGAGCGCCAAGTCATCAAAACGGAAGTAGACAAGATGCTCGCGAAAGACATCATTGAGCCGTCGTCAAGTCCCTGGGCGTCACCTGTTGTGCTGGTCAAAAAGAAGGACGGCACATGGCGATTCTGCGTCGACTACCGGCACCTCAACCGCATCACGAAGAAGGGCGTCTACCCACTACCTCGTATCGATGACGCCCTTGATTTCCTATACGGGGCACAGTATTTTTCATCCATCGACCTACGGTCCGGATATTGGCAAATCGCTGTGGATGATCTCGATCGTGAAAAGACCGCCTTTATAACGCCTGATGGTCTTTACCACTTCAAGGTTATGCCTTTTGGGCTATGCAACGCTCCTGCTACCTTTGAGCGCATGATGGACTCATTACTCCAAGGATTTAAGTGGTCGACTTGTCTATGCTACCTAGATGATGTTATTGTGTTCTTGCCGACATTCAGCACACACCTTGAGCGCCTTTCAGCTGTACTTGCTGTTTTTCGAAAGGCCGGTCTACAGCTCAACTCGAAGAAATGTAACTTCGGCCACCGTGAAATTACAGTCCTTTGACATGTCGTCAATGCGTCTGGCATCCGACCGGACCCGGAGAAAATTCGCGCCGTGAAAGAGTTTCCTGTCCCACAGTCCGCAAAAGATGTCCGAAGTTCCGTGGGCCTTTGGTCTTACTTCCGCCGCTTTGTTAAAGGTTTTGCCACCATAGCACGCCCTCTGACAGATCCTCTGAAGAAAAGTGTGCCGTGTTCATGGGGAGACTCTGAGGCCGCCGCCTTTTCATGCCTTACTACCATACTCACCACCCCGCCGATTCGAGGACACTTCGACACGTCAGCTCCTACAGAGGTGCGCACCGATGCCAGTGGCCACGGCATCGGCGCCGTCTTGGCACAAGTTCAGCACGGCCGCGAACGTGTTATCGCGTGCGCTGACCGTCTTTTGTCACCTGCGGAGCGGAATTACTCTATTACCGAGCGCGAATGTTTGGCACTCGTGTGGGCAGTAGCGAAATTCCACCCCTATTTATACGGCAGGCCCTTTTCTACTGTAACGGACCACCACGCCCTCTGTTGGCTTTCGTCCTTAAAAGATCCCACAGGGAGGCTCGGACGATGGGCTTTGCGGCTACAGGAGTATTCCTATTCTGTAGTGTATAGGTCTGGTCCCCTACACAATGACGCTGACTGCTTGTCCCGTTACCCTGTCCACACGCCCGCCAACGCCGTCACGGATGCTTCCGCAAGTGTTCTTTCCATTTCCCAGCTTTTGGACATGGCCCACGAGCAACGCCTTGACGCTACCTTGAGGACCCTCATTGACCGAATGGAATCTGCTCCCACTGATCCATCGTTACGGTGGTTCGTCCTCAACGACGGGATATTGTACCGCCGCAATTTTCACCCTGACGGTCCTCCCCTTCTACTTGTCGTTCCCCAACACCTCCGCTTAACCGTGCTTCAGGAGCTTCATGATGCACCTACTGCCGGACACCTAGGGGTTGCTCGCACTTACGACCGCGTGCGCCGCCGCTTCTATTGGCCCGGCCTCGCACGCTCCGTATGGCGATACGTAGCTGCTTGCAAGCCCTGCCAACATCGAAAAAAACCAGCAATGCCTCCTGCCGGGTACTTACAGCCGATCGCCATTCCAACTGAGCGATTCTTCCGCGTGGGTTTGGATCTCCTTGGCCCTTTCCCCGAGTCCAGCTCTGGCAACAGGTGGATTGCTGTGGCTACTGATTACGCGACGCGCTACGCCATCACTCGGGCGCTTCCCATGAGCTGCACGACTGACGTCGCCGATTTCCTACTCCGGGATATCATTTTAGTCCATGGCGCCCAGCGACAGCTCCTTACCGACCGTGGCCGCACTTTTCTCTCCCAAGTCATCGCCGATATCCTACACTCCTGTTCTACCAAGCACAAACTCGCTACCTCCTTTCATCCCCAGACCAACGGCCTTACTGAGCGGCTTAATCGGGCCATCACTGACATGCTATCGAAATACGTTTCACCCGACCACAAGGACTGGGATATTGCGCTACCCTATGTCACGTTCGCCTATAATTCGTCACGCCACGATGCTGCTGGGTATTCCCCCTTTTACTTGCTCTTCGGTCGTGACTCTGTATTACCATTGGACGCTTCGCTCCCCTTGGTACGGAATTCCCGGACCGAGTATGCCCGCGACGCCATCGCCCACGCTGACCATGCGCGCCAGCTTGCCCGTACTCGTTTGTTGGCATCGCAGGAAACTCAAAAGCACGCTTACAATTGCCGCCATCGTGAGACATACTTTTCACCAGGCTCTCTGGTACTACTTTGGTCCCCTTGCCAACGAGTGGGGCTCTCCGAGAAACTCCTTCCGTGCTACAAAGGTCCTTACCACATTCTACGTCAAGTGACCAATGTCACCTATGAGATCATCCCAGTGACATCCGTCGGGCCACCCGGTTCCACATCACCTGACGTCGTACACGTCTCTCGGCTTAAGCCCTATTATGCCCTTACCGATGGCCCCATCTGAAGCACCGGGACGGTGCTTTTCCCGCCGGGGGTTGTGTTGCGGTAGGCAAGCAGACAATGTCGACGACGGGGAGGAGGACGAAGTGCTGTTCGTGGAAACAGCCTCTCTGTATTCTCAGCTGCTGTTTATCTATCGCCTGTAAATACACCTTGTAAATAGTTTATACCCGTGACAATATCACACACCTTTCACCGCGGATATGTGTTATGCACCGGGACGGTGCTTCTATTACCGAGGGTGATGATACGGAATAGCCGCTACAGTGTGGCTCCACTGAAGAGGAGGAAGACGACGTGTTCCCACATGATATAGCATCGTCATCTTGGCTTCCGTTGGCTTCCATGTACATAACTCGTAACTAGCCTTGGACATCAGCTACACGTAACAAGAACTTTTTATTGCCTTGTAACCATTCTACTTTAAAAACAGACCACACTGTTACACCGCAAGGACGGCCTATACACGTGGAATGAAATTAAAGTTATTCAGCTTTCAGAATAAAATACTCTGCAATAAGGCTCGTGAAACTGCATTCAAGAGAATATTGTTGCGCAAAAACGTATATTTACAAATATTTACAAAATAGGCGAGTAGCAAAGGCGTAGCAGCAACCAGCCAAGATGGTGAGGAGCAACCTCTACCTCCTCTTCTTCGGTGCTAGTCTAATGCTGACCTCTGCTTCGGTGCCGGTCTTCTTCTTCTGTCTCGCGTCATTACCCCCCCAGGCGAAAACACGCGCACCATCCGGGCAGGTCAGAGTGCAGCATCAGCGGACGGGTGATACGGCTTCAGCCGGGCAACATGAACTACGTCAGTCTTGATCGGCGCAGATGATGACATTGGTGGTGCCGGTGCAATCTCGTACGTCACGTCGGTAACTTGGCACAGAACGCGATAAGGACCATGGTAGCGTGGTAGAAGCTTCGCGGAGAGACCGACGTGTCGAGTTGGCCCCCAGAAGAGCACTAAGGATCCAGGAACGTAACATACATCCTTGTGACGGCAATCGTAACGGTTCTTCTGTGACACCTGCGACATCTGAAGGCGGTCACGCGCGATATGACGCGCAGCGTGCGCCCTTTCGATGGCATCTTGTGCGTACTCCGATGGTTGTTGTGGGGCGGCTGGTAGTACAGTATCCATAGGTAGTGTCGGTTCCCTGCCAAAAAGAAGGTAAAACGGTGAACAACCTGCCGTATCGTGGCGTGACGAATTATAGGCAAATGTGACAAAGGGTAATGTAGCATCCCAGTCGCGGTGGTCGGCGGAAACGTACATGGACAGCATGTCGGTTATGGTGCGATTCAGACGTTCGGTGAGGCCATTTGTCTGAGGGTGATAGGCGGTGGTGACTTTGTGTTTCGTGGAACATAAGCGTAGAAGGTCATCGATGACACGCGACAAGAAGTAAGGACCGCAATCGGTGAGCAGTTGACGCGGCGCTCCGTGATGCAGAATAACATCGTGAAGGAGGAAGTCGGCAATATCGGTGGCACAGCTGGTTGGAAGTGCGCGCGTAATAGCGTAACGCGTGGCATAGTCTGTCGCGACAGCGACCCATTTGTTCCCTGATGCTGATGTAGGGAAGGGTCCGAGCAAATCGAGGCCGACGCGGAATAACGGCTCTACTGGGACATCGATAGGCTGAAGAAGGCCGGCGGGAAGCGTCGGTGGTCTCTTGCGTTGTTGGCAAAGTTCGCAGCGGCCAACATACTTCTGTACGGAGCGATAAAGTCCAGGCCAAAAGAAACGACGCCGCACGCGATCATAAGTGCGCGTTACACCAAGATGACCTGCTGTAGGTTCGTCGTGAAGCTGCTGGAGGACAGTAGTACGCATGTGGGAGGGCACCACAAGCAAGTGTTCAGGGCCTTCGGAGTATACACTGTGGCGGTATAAAGTTCCATTATGTCAGGTAAACATCCGGAGTTACTCATCAGGGGGCCCGGAACTGAGACGGTTGATGATGGAACGTAACGCCGGATCACGCCACTGTTCATTGCCGAAATGAATTAACTGAGATATAGAAAGGACACAGGCATCGGTGTCAGGGTTGGTGCTGTCGGGTGGATCCACGGGATAACGGGACAGGCAGTCCGCGTCCTGATGTAATTGGCCAGACTTGTGGATGACGGAAAACGAGTAATCTTGTAATCGCAAAGCCCAGCGTCCGAGACGGCCTGTAGGATCTTTCAGCGAGGAAAGCCATCAGAGCGCATGGTGGTCAGTGACTACCGTGACTGGGCGACCAAAGAGGTACGGCCGAAATTTGGAGATTGCCCAAACAAGGGCAAGGCATTCACGCTCGGTAATTGAGTAATTGCGTTCTGGGGCAGAGAGCAGGCGGCTGGCGTACGCTATGACGCAGTCACGACCATGCTGGCGCTGGGCAAGGACGGCTCCGATTCTGTATCCACTGGCATCCGTCCGAACTTCCGTAGGAGCAGATGGGTCGAAGTGCGCCAACAGAGGAGAAGTCGTCGGAAGGCGGATAAGCGCAGAAAATGTCTGAGCTTCTAGATGGCCCCAGACGAAAGGCCTATCTTTCTTGAGAAGGTCGGTGAGCGGACGGGCAATGTCACGAAATTTTTGACAAAGCGACGAAAGTGAGAACATAAGCCAATGAAGGAGCGAACGTCCTTGGTTGAGCAAGGTACAGGGAAATGCTTCACGGCGCGAATTTTTCTGGGTCAGGTCGGATTCCTACACCATTAACAAGGTGGCCGAGCACTGTTATCTCGCGGCGACCAAAATGGCACTTGGATGAGTTAAGCTGGAGACAGGCGCTGCGGAACACTTGGAGGATGGCGGACAGGCGCTGAATATGGCTGTCAAATGTCGTTGAGAAAACAATAACGTCATCTAGGTAACATAAGCAGGTCGACCATTTGAAGCCATGAAGGAGCGAATCCATCATGCGCTCAAATGTGGCTGGCGCATTGCATAGGCCGAAGGGCATAACTTTAAATTGGTATAACCCATCAGGTGTCACAAAAGCGATCTTCTCGCGGTCCATAGGGTCTACGGCAACATGTCAATAGCCACACCGCAGGTCGATGGACGAAAAATAACTCGCTCCGTGGAGGCAATCGAGGGCATCATCTATGCGTGGCAACAGATATACGTCCTTCTTAGTGATCTTGCTCAGGTGTCTGTAATCGACACAGAAACGCTAGGTGCCGTCTTTTTTCTTGACAAGCACAACTGGGGATGCCCATGGGCTAGACGAAGGTTCTATGTCTTTTGCAGCCATCTTGTCGACTTCTGTTTGTATAATCGCCCGTTCAGCAGCAGAAACACGATAAGGACGGCGATGTATAGGGTTTGCGTCAGCCTGTGTCGATTCGATGCATGACAGCCGTTGTCGGGCTAAGTGGGCGGTTGTCGAAGTCAAAAACGTCCCGGTACAACGCTAACACACGGCAGAGCTCATCAGCCTGCGCAGATGAAAGGTCCGCGGCTATCATTTTGTTGAATTCACTGGTAGGCAAGCTGGTGGATCCTGCTGAGCACGTCGGACTCAAAGTGGCCTCAGATGTTAGCGTGGATATTTGACAGTCGCTGAGGGATGCCAGCGTTGCGAGCGCAATTCCGGATGGTAGAACACGGGCGGATAAGCCTAAGTTCAGCACAGGCAGATAAGCTTCGTTGTTGACAATTTCGACAACCGTGTGGGGTAGGGTCACATTGTGTGCCAAGACAACGTCAGTAATAGGAGATGCAACGTAATCCGCGTCAGCGACAGCAGGAGAGGGCGTCAAAAGAACATAAGTAGTGGATTGGGGCGGTAATCGCACGTACTCTGAAGAACACAGTTGCGTATGTTTAGCAGGAAGAGTCTCTGGGGCAGAAGGAGTTCAAGTTGCAGGACACCGGTGCCGCAGTCGACGAGGGCTGAATGTGTCGACAAAAAGTCAATGCCCAAGATCACGTCGTATGGGCACTGCTCAAGCACAAGAAACTGAGCGCTCGTTGTATCGCCAGATATAGTAACGCGGGCAGTATACGTTCAAACAACAGTAGGTTTGCTTCCATCGGCAACTCTCACTGTACGTAGCACGGCGGGTGTCAGGACTTTCTTCAGCTTCTCACGAAGGCTAGAGCTCATCACCGAAATCTCTGCACCAGTGTCGATAAGGGCCATAACACTAACACCGTCGAGTTGGACTTCGAGCAAATTAGAGCGGGTAGGAACTGTCAGACGAGGATTTCGAGGCCGGGTCGAGAATGCAGCGTCGCCTCCGGGCTCTGCACTCGTTAGTTTTCCGATGCGTAGCGTTCAGAGTTGGCAGGCGATGGGAAACGGCGGGCTTGCGGCGAAGAGAATCGGCGGGCTTGTGGTGAGCGAGATCGGCGATCGCGCGGCGATGGTGACCTGCTGTACACGTTGGTGCGAGTGTCAACGTCGAGCGTGTCAGTCGGTGGAGAGCGCGACGATGTTGTATGGGAGTAGCCTTCAGGACGAGGGTGCCGGGTGCTCCAGCCAGTCGGTGACGTCTGACGGCTCCAGCAGTGTCGCGCAATATGCCCAACTCGAGAGCACGCGAAACATATT
Organism: Dermacentor silvarum; assembly: GCF_013339745.2. Classification (NCBI taxonomy): domain Eukaryota; kingdom Metazoa; phylum Arthropoda; class Arachnida; order Ixodida; family Ixodidae; genus Dermacentor; species Dermacentor silvarum. Next base: position 162,794,897 of record NC_051158.1, on the reverse strand, counting down.
GGGCGATCATCCGGCGTCCTCCACTCAGCGGGATTGCAGTATCGCGAGTAAAAGGGCTGGTTCCGCGGCGCGACTGGTGGAACTGGTGGTGTGACTTGTGCGACTCGTGGCTCGCGAACAGCGCACACAGAGGAGAGTCCCAAATTCGCGACCTCCTGTCGAACCACGGCTTGAATCAATGAAACCATAGGCTGGTTGGCAGTCGAGACATCGGGCACGAGAGGGGCTGGTAACATTGCTTCTAGTTCCCGACGAACGATCCGTGTCAAAGTGTTCGAAACCGGCGATTGTAACGTAGGTAGCGGTTCCTCACATGACGACGATGCGGCAGTATTGGGGAGCCTGGTGAATTGCTGGGCGATACGGCGGGATTTAGCTTGTTTGAATCGCCGACACTCTGTCACAATAGCATCCACGGTGGCGCAGTTCCTGAATACTAAGAGGTTGAATGCGTCATCGGCGATTTCTTTGAGTATGTGTCCGATCTTGTCCGCTTCGGACATGTTACCGTCAACTTTACGGCAAAGCGCTAGAATATCCTGAATATACGAAATGTATGATTCAGTAGATGACTGCGCACGGGAGCCAAGTTCTTTTTTAGCGGCTAGTTGACGACCCAAGGGCTTGCCAAACAAGTCATTCAGTTTTTTTTTTGCAAACGTCCCAGCTGGTCAGATCGTGTTCGTGCGTCTCGTACCAGACGCGCGCGGTTCCTTTCAGGTAAAATATCACATTCGCCAGCATAAGCGTATCGTCCCATCTCTTCTGTTTGCTGACCCGCTCATACCATGCAATCCAGTCCTCGACATCCACGTTATCTGTGCCAGAGAAGGTGCCCGGATCTTGCGGAAGCTATAAGATGACAGATGGCGGGGAAGGCTGCTGCGCGGTAGGTTCCGGCGCGGTGCGTGCTTCAGTGACCATCACCGAGGGAACAACGCGGCGACCACTTCGGAGTTCTGTGCTTGGGTGATGGGGATGAACAGGCAGCGTACCCAGCATCTCCACCAGAAGATGTTGCGCAAAAACGTATATTTACAAATATTTACAAAATAGGCGAGTAGCAAAGGCGTAGCAGCAACCAGCGAAGATGGCGAGGAGCAACCTCTACCTCCTCTTCTTCGGTGCTAGTCTAATGCTGACCTCCGCTTCGGTGCCGGTCTTCTTCTTCTGTCTCGCGTCAATATCTAAAATCAACTGATAATGATAAATCAATCGATAACCCTACAATTAGACATCTTGTTTGATGCAACACATTTTAGATAGTGCTAAAATTCAATGCAGGTATTTACACTTTTTCGAGTCATTCTTAGGTGTTAAAGAGAGGGACATCCCTACAGTTTGAGTTTTAAAGCAGGGCCGAGGTGGGGAGCCCAACATATTTCACTGTGAACTGCCTATGATGTCCGCCTGCGAGGCTATGGACATTCACTTACGTTTATAGGTGTGCCAAAGACCTCTTTTGGGAATACTGTCGGTACATAGGTAAACGGAATGCCCTCAACCAAGCGAGCGTAGGGCCCGGTGAATCCACACGGACTGCAGTGCACCATTATCTTCAGGGGTCTGTGGTTGAGGTACATGGAGCGGTAGAACACAGCATGAGGGAAGTTCAGCTCCGCCTGGTTGTACCTGCGATGATGGCGATGACATCTTCATTCATTGCCACTACAACCATGCAACCCTTGACAGTTTACAATTTGCTTCGTTTATTTGAAGAGATTCTAAGCGTATTATTAATAAAGACGCGTCTGTAGCAATGCTGCATAAGTGTTTGGTAGCCATAACAACTACGAAACAAGTTGAACGCACTGTTGCGTTTAATATGGTGGTATGCACAGTGTTAACTTTCACCAATAGTAAAAAAAAGTAAATTTCCATAGCGTCCAGTAGCCGCAAAAGGCTGATTTATAGTTTCAGTTAAGCATATAATGATACACAGCTGGATTATAATTAAAGGTGGTACTCAATCAACAAATAGGAAATGAATGTGTGCTGTTAAATGGGGAAAGGGCCAAGTATGGCCAAAGAGCGCCAGGCCAGTGTTAATGAGTTTGCAGTGGAGCGATGAATTACGAGAAGTGGATGTTACGTGGCTGCAACGGGCCTAAAAATGGTCGCTGTAAAATGAGCAAAACCTATATGTAATAAAAAACGCTTAACCTTGCACTCGGCCGCGCAACGCTTGAAATAGCGAAGCTGGGCGATCGTAGCCCAGCATTTTCCGGAAGTGTGCGCGAACTTTTTCATCTTATTACTCATCATGGTGATAATTTTTTTCGCGCGTCTCGGACTTACGGCCATCACTGCACGTTGCATAGCTCAACTCGCAACACCTACACCAGCTTTCCAATGCCGACACCGCGTTCCTGAAGACCCGCTCCGTGAATGCGTCTCTCTCGCTCTCATAGCGCACAAAACCTCTTCACCTCGCAGAGCACGAGCGCACGAACGCGCCCGCTGAGGACGAAGACCACGACGCTCGAACGCAATCATATGGTTCGCATAAATGCATGTTCTGCAAGCGTGGCTGTATAGCCTAGTGGTTACGACGCTCGCTTTGGGACCAGGGGTACGCGCGCTCGAATCCCGCCTTGGCAAGAGAGTTTATTTTATATTCTCTCTTGGTAGTTCCTTGATACGCGCCACAAATAACGGCTGGCTTAAACAGCTTCGCTGTTAATAACGCGAATGGCTAATGAGGTATACTACGGACATGAGATACATTGCGAAATAATGATGATATACTAAAGCATGTAAGAGGCATACGTTTGCAAGAAGCACTACTGCCTAAACAGAGCCCTTGTAACGCAATGGCCTGGAGGCATGTGCTGTACAATACTACTATCGCAGCAGCATCCTCTAAAGAAAGGGTGTTGTCCTGCATGCTGATGACATGCAGGACAACATCATTCAAGAAACCAAGGACTGTTTTGGTGTTTAAAGGCGGTTCTTCACCAAGAAACATATTGGGATGGAAAGGGACATGACAGCGATGTGCTAGAGGAAAATGTTTCTTTCTCTCTGTTTTGTCTTCCGGACAATTCAGGAGGACGTGGAGGACGGTAAGCCTCTCACCACATCAACCACAGTTTGGTGGTTCATTTTTAATCGGCAACAAACTATGTGTGCCGTATATGTGTCCTATTCTTCGACGACCAAATAGGGCATCTGTTCGTCGTGTTTTCGTTGCGGAGGGCCAATAACCGACCCGTGGCTTAATTAAGTGAAGCTTATTATTTGTTTCAGCGTCCCACAAGCACTGCCAGTGGCTTCTCAGTTTCTCTCGGAGAAAATGCTTTAGATCTAACGCAGGGACAGCAGCGGTAGGATTGATAACTTGCGATGCAATTTATGTTGCAATTTGGTCAGCCAGCATATTGATTGATTGATTTCATTGATTTATTTATTAATTGCCATTTACACACACACAAACAAAGGAGTGGTAAATGGAGATGGATGAGGGGAAAATCCGCACATAAGCGGCTTGAGGCAACCTCACACCCTTAATACACTATGGCTGCATGGAGTAACACATGAAGCACCTTATATAATATATTTATATAGTGGCCATATAACATTGCAGTTATAAAATATATGAAAAAAATATTTGCACAATTAATAACAATACAAAGATACTGCGGCATTTAAATAAGTAAATGACATCCACTTGGTAAAATACATCAAAGTATAAAAACATAACATACATTATTAAACATTCACAAACGCACTCTAAAGAGGTAAAAGCAATAAAGTCTTAAATTCTGACAGAGATAAATCCTGTAAATTATAGCCTGCTCTATCATATGAGTTCAGTAATCTTAGAAGGTTATTACACAGCATTTGACAACCGTAGTTAGTTCTAGAGCGTGGAACCTTCCATGCTTTAGGTGTATGAGTTGCATAACGGTATCAATTTACGGATAGGTTTGCAAGTTCTACAAGTTAGCTATCGTTATGTCTGGTACTGAAATAATATTGGCATAAGAGTCCGCATTTATAGATGTTATGGGCTGTAGCAATATTGTATTTCTCAAACAGGTTTTCAGTATGGGTGGCATATGGTGCATTAGCGATGACACATTGTTTTCTTCTGCATATGAAATAATTTACTGAATTTACACTGAGTCGTGTTTCCCCATACTAGATGCCCATAATGAAGGTGAGACACAAATAAAGCATTATAAATTAATAATTTTACAGAGACAGATAAACTATACCTGCAGCGATTTAAAACACCTGTTATGCGGCTACGTTTTTTAAGTACTGAGCATACATGGTCGTCCCAGTGCATAGCACTTGTGAAGTTCACCCTTAACACCTTTACAGTATGCGCAAGTTCTATATTTCTAGATCTATATGCTGATGTTAGATCTGAAGGAAGACTCATGCCTTTGGTATTAAAAATTTACGCCCTTTGCTTCCGCCGCATTTACTTTTAAGCAGTTCCCTGCGGACCAATGGGATAGACTGCACAGGAAGTTATTTGCCATAGTAACTAAATTGGTGCAACAACCGGACGAGATGAAAACACTTGTGTAATCTGCGTAAATTATAAATTTTGCCTTTTCCTAGATGAAATTAATATCGTTAACGTATAAGTTGAAGAGCAACAGGCCCAATATGCTTCACTGTGGGACGCCACACAATATTTCTTTGGTTACCGATGTGTTATTGCCTACAGAAGCAAACTGGCGTATGCTATTAAGATAGGATTTTATTAATTAAAGTGGAACGCCTCTAATTCACATTTCCCTAGTTTGTGTAATAGAATGTTGTGGTTAATAGGGTCAAACGCCAGTGTAAAATCGACAAATATGCCTATTGTTAATAGCTTATGTTCGAAGTTCTGTAATACAAATTATTTTTGATGGAGAGGAGCTAATTTAGTGGACCTGTTTTTACGAAAACCATATTGAGTATTTGAAAATATCTTGTATTTTTCACCCTCAATGCACCTATGCCCAGGCGCCTGGCATATAATGACTTGCTGTTCGGTAATTACAGGATTTCTGTGTTTACGCAGCGACATTATAGCTTTTACGACGCTTAGTGAGTCTGTAAATATAATTTCTAAAAATTTTAATTTCCTCGTATGTTTTACAGCCGACAATAGGGCACAGGCCTCCGCCATAACGATACTTTTTTCGGGGTGCAAGACATCGGATTCGGAGAAGGATGGTCCAATTGCTGCATAAAGCACGTCGGCATGTAACTTAAAAGCGTCAGTGTAAAACTCTATGCACGGTTACTTCGACTGAAGTTCTAAGAAGTGCATTCGAATATGTGCCTCTGGGGCGTGTTTTGTCATGTCTACGAATGATGTATCGCAATCTATGAGCTGCCACTGCCACGGAGGCAATGGCTTCGCTGGGATCATCAGGTTGTGCTCAAGAATTGGAACTCCCATTTCCTGAGAAAGCTTTCTCATGCGAAGAGAGAATGATTCCTTAGCTGCTGGTCGATTATTAAACAGCGTTGCAGATGTCACGTGGTTTTTATAAGATGGGTGGTCACAGTTTGCGTTTACTTTCAGAAAGTACACGAAACTGGAGTATGGCCTTTGAAGATGAAGCGACCACTCGTTAGCTTCAACGTAGAGACTATCTACGGGACTTGTCCTGAACGCACCGGTCGCCAGGCGGATAGCTATGTGGTGGACAGGGTCCAGCATCTTCAGGGCGCTAGGAGTAGCCGATTGATACAGTATAACTGCGTAACCTAAACGTGTTCATATGAGGCTTTTGTCAAGGTTCATGCGGCACTTCCTGTCGGTACGCCACGTTCTGTATGAAAAAATTTTAAGAATGTTCATTGTTTTTAGGCATTTGTTCTTAAGGTACTTCAGGTGAGGAATAAAGGTTCGCTTTGTGTCTGATATGACGCCCCCAAATTTTTGTTGTCTCCTTACAGGTAAGGGTGGAACGTGCAGCTCAATATGGGGGGGGGGGGGGGGGGGGGGGGCGGAACCATGCTTGTATTTCTCCAAAGAAGTACACAGCAGCTTTTTACAGGACTTAGCTTAAATACATTCTGCTGTGCCCACCTCGACACTTTGTTCAGACCAAGTTGAACCTGTTGCTCGCAGATGGCTAAGTTACAGGATGTATATCCAATCTGCACTTTGTATACATACGTGGAATGCACTTGGTGCAATAAATTATTGTAGCGAATTCATTTTTACAATAAACAGGGTACAACTAAGTACTGCTCCCTGTGGTACCCTAGTCTCCCGGATAAATGTCTGGACAAAGCATTGCCTACTCTAACACGGAACGTGCGATTGGATAAATAACTTACAATCACATTAAACATGTGGCCGCGAATACCCATTTGCTAGAGGAGGAGGAATAAACTTTTATTTGAAAAGAAAATTAGGCGAGCGTGGTTGGGCCCTTAGTCTAGGGCTCCACTGGCGCGAGCTAGAGATCTCGCAAAATTCCGTAGCGCCAGGCTGTGAGCAGTGTTGCCAGGTCGTGAGCAGTGTTGCCAGGTCCTACGAGCCGGCGTAGCCAAAAGCTAGAGAAGTTGTAGCCCAAATGTAGCCAAACAGAAAAAAATTTCGTAGCCAAATATAGCCATTGTTATTTGCAGCATATTGAAAGCGGCAGGATGCCGCTTTCAATATGCTGCTCGCTCAGAACCCACAATCCGTAACAGAGATCGTTACGTTATGGCAAAGTTACGAGGAGCTACGCAGGCAGCGCTCGTTGACTCGTCGGTCTTCATCACGCGACGAACCCATCGCTGGTCTGGCTACCACCTTCTACCAGACCGCACTGCTTGCGGAAGTGAAAGCATTCATTCGAGAGGAAGTAGCACGCCAACTCTCATTGGTACCCTTTGCTCAGCCGTCACATGTGCCACAGCCCGCTTCGACGATCGTGCCTCCGCTCCGCCGCGCCATCGAGCAAGAAATCGCCGACGTATTGCCCATCCAACGCCACCATGTTCCTGCGCCTGTGCCACTGAGCTACACCGAGGTCGTGGCACCACCCCAACAGGCTCCGGCACCAGCACCGCTCAGCTACGCTGAAGTCGTCGCGAGGCCCCGCCCACTCGCTGCTCGTGTGCCCCTCACTTATGCCGACGTCGTGGCTAGGCCTCCAGTGCAGCCCTATCACCAGCCGCTCCATACAGGGCGTGCTCCGACGTGGACGGGACCAGCCACAGCGAACCGGTGGCGTACATCTGACAACCGGCCTATATACTTTGCCTGCGGCTACGCCGGTCACGTGGCCCGTTTCTGTAATCGTGAGCAGCCGCCCAGCGTCGCATCATCCATGACCAACCGTTCGCCCCGTCCATATTACGACCCACATTCCGGTGTGTCACCAACATACCGCCCGCCGCCGAACACCCGCCGTTCCCCATCTTCGCGCCGGCGCTCGCTATCGCCGATGCGGCCTCGTGCTGGCCCTCGGGATGAGGAAAACTAACAGTCGCAGTCCAAGAGGCAAGGGCTGCGACAACGTCGAACTGCACAAGTCCTCATTGCAGCCCATCCAATGTGATAGACGTGTTTGTCGACGGTGTCCGCGCGTCTGCACTCGTGGACACAGGAGCAGCAGTATGTGTTATGGACGCTAAACTTTGCCGCTTACTTCGGAAAGTCACGACACCCCTGTCCGGACTATCCCTTCGAACAGCCAGTGCTCAGCACATTCGACCCTTGGCGTCTTGCACTGCTCGTGTAGAAATTCAGGACGTTGTATATATATATATATGCGCTATAGAATTCTTCATCATTTCCTCCTGTTCTCACGATGTCATCCTCGGCTAGGATTTTCTCTCACGCCACAAGGCCGTTATCGATTGCGCACGGGCCGAAATAGAACTATCGCCGCTGCTAGATTTGACGCCCACTGATGCTCCATCGCTTTCCAGGAAACTAATCGTCGAAGCCGAGGGTTGCTCCCAACGCCTCAATGATCGTGTCCATGCACTGCAGTGGCCTCTCGGACGCCATTGCATTACTTTCGCCGTCTGGCCGTTTCCTCGCAAGGAAGGGCCTGTTGCTACCTTTTGTGACCGTGGACATCATCAAGGGTACTAGTACAATTTTCGTTTGCAACCCGTGCCCATACCCTGTCATGCTGCTCCGAGGAGAATGTGTTGGTACCGTGGAAGCCATCGACGACGTGCAAGTTATCGACGTGCCCGACTACCCGAATTGCGCAACCTACCATACGCTCAGTGCTGTTTCTACAGCTGACACATTGCACGGAGATGTATTTGGTTCCTCCATCGCTGGGACCCTTACAGCGGCCCAGCGTTCCCAGCTGCTGTCCCTCCTGGATGAATTTCGTTCGTCTTTCGACGTGGGCAAGCTTCCTTGGGTCGGACTTCAACTGTAATGCACCCCATCGACACTGGCTCTCACCCACCATTGCGACAACGCCCGTATCGCGTTTCTGCCAGCGAGCGTCAAGTGATTAACGAGCAAGTCGACGACATGCTTCGGCGCGAAGTAATTCGACCCTCGAAAAGTCCATGGACTTCTCCTGTCGTCCTTGTTACAAAGAAGGAGGGCTCCGTAAGGTTTTGCGTCGATTATCGCCGGCTCAACAAGATCACTCGCAAGGACGTCTATCCCCTGCCACGCATAGACGACGCAATTGACTGCCTGCAAGGAGCCGAGTTCTTTTCATCTCTGGATTTGCGCTCCGGGTATTGGCAAGTGCCTATGGAAGAAGTCGATCGGCCGAAAACAGCCTTTATCACGCCCGACGGCTTGTACGAGTTTAACGTCATGCCTTTTGGACTCTGTAATGCGCCCGCGAAATTCGAGCGCATGATGGACACAGTTCTGCGAGGCTTAAAGTGGCACACATGTTTGTGTTATCTTGACGACATTGTACTTTCCGCGCCCGACCTCACCACGCACCTCGAACGCCTCCGGCGTGTTTTGACGTGTTTATCGAACGCCGGCCTACAATTAAACATAAAGAAGTGCCGATTTGCTGCACGGCAACTCACAATACTTGGCTATGTCGTATCCAAGGACGGAATTCTCCCCGACCCCCAGAAACTTCGCGCCGTTGCCGAATTCCCCAAGCCAACGTCCATCAAAGAATTGCGCAGTTTCATCGGTCTGTGCTCGTACTTCAGACGCTTCATTCGGAATTTCGCCGCCATCGTATCGCCCCTGACGAAGTTCCTAGGGGGCAACGGGCTCCTCACCTCGTGGTCATCAGAGTGCGATGAGGCGTTCACGAGTCTTCGTCGTTTGCTGACTTACCCCCCAATTTTGCGCCACTACGACCCGATGGCCCCTACAAATGTCCACACAGATGCCAGCGGTGTTGGCCTTGGCGCGTCCACGCGCTTACACAAGTCCAGGATATCTTCGATGTAGCTAGTGAAGGACTCTAATTGTAGTGAAGAAGAGGGACGATGCAGTGGGGCATCCTTGATTCCTTTCATGACGTTTCTGATTCTGTCTGATTCCGACATCGTCGCGTCCACGCGCTTACACAAGTCCTGGATATCTTCGATGTAGCTAGTGAAGGACTCTCCCGGCTGTTGGGCTCGTTCTCGCAAGCGGGATTCTGCTCGCACCTTGCGCGCAGCAGGACGACCAAACACAGCTACCAAAGAGGTCCTGAACGCGGACCATGTCGGAATTTCCGTCTCGTGGTTGTTGTACCAGAGGCTTGCGACGCCGACGAGGTAAAAGAGTACGTTGGTTAGTTTTGCGGCATCGTCCCATTTATTGACGACGCTTACTCGCTCGTACGTGGACAGCCAGTCCTCCACGTCGTGGTCGTCCGTGCCGCTGAAAACAGGAGGATCCTTGTGGCGAGGTAGACCAGAGCACACGACGAATGGTGCAGGAGGCGTTTGCTGGGACGTCGGCTGAGATGCGTCCTGAGACATGGTTGAAGAGAGGGTACGGGATCGAAGCTCCAGGATGCGTTCGAGCGTAGCACTCTCCACCACTTGTAAAGGCGTTTATTGCACGCAAGCGTTAGAGCCGACCATTGGATCAGCTCAGGGAACTGCGGGCGCGAGCAGCTTAGTCCGAGCGATGCGCTGGAGAGCCTGACCCACTACACAGCGCTGGTAAGGATGCCCCACTGCATCGTCCCTCTTCTTCACTACAGTGTATACATTTTCACATTCTACTACGGCCATTCTTTTTTGCACAACCCGTCGTAACAAAATCTCCGTGCCGCTGTGATGGTCGGCCCTTGACATCAACAACAGCGACATCATGTTTGCACAGAACACTTTTTGGTTGGCCCCGGAAGCCCTTAAGTTAGTGCGAATCGCTGCAGAGGGCTAAATCAGTGCTTTTCTTTTATGACAGATAGTACTAAGTTATTATTTTTAGTTATTTACAGTAATGTTAACTACGAACTGCGTTCACGCCAGCTCGTATTCACTACGAGCTGTCGTGAACGCAAAATGATGTTCAGCGTCATTGATCTCTCACATCATCTCTGCCTACGGCGTAGAAGTTCAGCTGTCCAGTGATCTGCGATGGCGACGTGCTCACGGCTTCTTTTTTTATGAGCTAAAACAAGTTTTTCGCGCTATGATCTCTCGCGTTATTTGTCTCATCGTCCTATCTTGTTTTCTCATTTTTTTTCGTGTTTTTTTTTCGATTAGCTCAGCCCAGATTAGCTGGGACACACACTACCTGTCCCTTTTAATTGTCCATTTAAATCAACCTGGCCGCCTTCTTAGGTCTCTAGCACGCCCAGAAAGTGCGTAAAGAAAAGGGACAGGCAACAGATGCCACTCACTGTCTGAATCTGTGTAAGCGAAGCTTTAAAAGATCACTGCGCAAAACGGCACACCACTAAGAAGCGCGGAGTCGTTTTCGGCGACGAGCACGTTTTCGGGAACTCGCTCGAAATGGTAAAAGCCACGACGGCGCTCAAAGAGCAAAGGTAAACAACAAATTGGTAACAGTGGTAATGCTGTGAAAACCGGTTACTGTCAAAAAGCAAACCATATTGATGGCTAATAAAGTTTTAGAATAGGGGCCCCTAAAGTTTGCGGCCCCAAAGCGCTTTGCGGGTGTTAGCGTTGGGGCATGCAGGAGTGAAGAGCTTTGGAATAGGCTCCGCTCAGTGAAGTTTGCTGCCATGGCTGCGCCATCTGTCGCAGCGCCGCCAACAATAATGAGACGGCCAAAGCGCGCGGGGGTATTCGTAGGCGCGGATGGGCGCGGCGTCGATGGTGCTGTTCGGTCTTTTCTGGCGTTGAGACAATGTCATTCTTCAGCTCGACTAATGCTAATCCATCGACTGAAAGCGTACGGGAAAGGAAGAGGAACAAGGGCCGGTACTGCTGCGTAAAAAACTGCCACAGCCACGAAGGCCAGGCTGGGGTGAAATTGTACCGATTTCCGGGCCGCCGTGGGAGCAAGAACGACGAAAAAGATGGATTGTTGCTGTTCGAAGCGTTGAGTAATTGTGAAAAGAGCGTTTTCCTAGTGTCAATGTAACTATATGCTTTAAGGTCTAGCCAGGTCTAGCTGCTTGAGGTTCTGCAACTGTATTTGTGTGTTTAGCGCGGTTGGAAGTGTATGGAGCACGTTTTGCACAGCAAGCTTGCGTAGCGCGTAGCCTGGCACGCGCGAATTTGCGCCTCAAATGCTCTTGTAGGTTGCATGCGAATCTTTGTTGATTTGCTTGCATGCTTGCAGTCCGGTAATTAACTGTTAAATTGCATTTTTTCTGTGATACTTTCAGCGAAGTAAGTAAACTCGGTTTGCATTGATTTTGGGGGCAGTGATGGTGCGTGTAACATCTAAACTTCAAATGCCTTCACCAAGTGGAGCCCGCCGTGAGACTGCTCTCTCTCGTCAGCGCTTTGTGGCGTGTTTGCCTCGTTTACCGTCTCGTGAAGAAGTCATTCGATTACTGCATGTGCGCTCTTGCTTGCGGCCGCATGCATAGGGCACTGTGTCGTCAGTATGAACTGCGTAGTATTCGCAATCATGCTCCTTTTGTTTTCTTCGGCGAGAATGACGGCTCGCCGTGGATGCCGAAACAGACGAGCAGGATCTGCTCCAAACACTTCGTGAACGGCGGAGTAGCCAATAAAGGAAAAATCAAGACCTAGAAACACTTCATTTATAGTTTTGCAAAAATGCGTTTCTGCGCACGTCGGCCACGAAATGAACGAAATACTGTAAATAGCAGAGCTGCAGTTGGACATTTCTGTGACCACGCACCGGAATACCTGGCAACGTAGCAAAAACGACATGTACTCATCGAATGTCGATTTTGGACTGTTCACATTCAAAAAACGTCGCGGTAGCATAATCTTGGTTTGAGCTAGTTGCAGTGCGCCGCAAGCTCCCGTCCTGTTTGTGTGTTCTTCGTCTTCCTTGCACCGCAGATTTTCCTCCAATGAGTGGTGGTAGCCTGTGCGCTTCCGCTTATGCGTCAAAACCACTTGCTGATATAAAAATGCATGCATGTTCTCCGTACCTGCAAGGAAACGTCGTACACTTGTTTCCCTTGCTGAGAGTGACCGACGGCGCCCTCAAGTCGGCGCCGTCGGTCGCGACACGCGACATTTTGAACGTCACGCGCGCGTTGAAACACGTTCAGTCGCTGCCGCGGGGCTCAGAGCGGCCGTCTCAGTGTTTCACATTCCTACCACCATTGGCGCTGCACGGCGTTTTGCCGTATTCGGTTGTAGCGCCCTCTGTTGAGTGTACAGAGCCTATAGGCGTTTTGAGTTTGCGGATAGTGTGTTGCGCTTGCAGCGTCACTACGGCATCAAAGAAAAGCTGTTATAACTATTAAAATAAAATATAAGATTTTATGGTAAGAAGAGTAATTTAAGACTTTCGTGTTTTCACGTTTAATTACAATTTAGAACTTATTCTATTAGCAGCATGCAACTTGTTGCGCTTAGTTTTGAGTAACCAACTTTACGTACCTTCACCTAGCCAAGTCAATCCGTGTTCGGCCTACGAGCCATGAAATCGACAATTGAATTCGGAATCAGCGGCGCCTAATGAATCAATATTCATTACACATGTTAGTTGAGAGAAAGCGATAGCCGCAATCACTTCTTCTAGCTTACGAACTTCCCGCGTTACCACGAATCGAACCCAGTTGTGTGCTAGGTTAGAGCCGTCGCTTCGATCGGAGCCGCCATGTTTGTTGACGAAAGCCTTTGGGGAAGCTTTTGGGGCTCCCGCTAAATCGATGAAATAGCGTGCCCGACGCAAAACCCAAACACAGTTTGCGTCTTGCGCATGAGCAGTGGCTTTGACGCTATATCTTTGGGGCCCCAAAACGTTTGAGGCCCCTATCTAAAACTCTAATAGTTGCTGGGATTTTACGAGCCAATACCACGATATGATTGGGAGGCATGATGCAGTGGGGGACTTCAGATTAATTTTGGCCACCTCGGCTTCTTTAACGTACACCTGCATTTCTTCTTGATCGAAAAGCGGCCGCCGTGGCTGGGAATCAAACCCGCGCCCTCGAGCCAGCAGCACACCTCACAAGCTAAGCTAACACGGCGGGTGTTCATGTGACGTGGTGCACTGATGTCATCGTGGCAAACATGTTTTGATATTAGCAGAATGAGTATCTGCATCCGTGATGTTACGGGCAAACCATCTAGAAGTAAAAGCACCAGAACCCACCTTTGGCTCGGGGTCTTCGTCCCATTCTTTTTTATATGGTCTCGCATACTTGGCCCACATCTCCATGTGCGGATTCTCCTCTCTGAGGAGGATCCGATCTTACGTCCAACCTATCGAAATGAATCTCGAATGTAAACGCGAAGAAAAATGGCAGTAAAGCAGGAAAAGGAAAATGGCAGTAAAGCTTCGCGCCAGAAACGTGGAGTAGGTCGAAAGCTGTGCCCGGCGCGATACTTCACCCGTAAGACATGGCCATGAACACACTGGAGCTTGTAATCCACCCGTGCTTCCCTTCTTTCATGTCGGCGTCACGATCGCCCGACGGCCCCGACCCTATGTTATTGCTCTCCATTCCTGAGCATAGCCATGTTAGTACAGTGTACTGTGAAAAACCCACTACTCCCAGGTTCATCCCGATGCCCGGGGATCGGGTGCCCTACGGTCAAGCAGGGTGTGAGTTTAAGTGCATCCAAGATCAAAGCCACCGGCTCAGAGAGCGAAGGGAAAGCGGGGGGGGGGGGGGGTCCATTTCGCGCACGCACACATGCACAGCCACGCGGCCGGCTCAGCCAGCTAAAACATAGCCTTCGACATTTCCCTTTACCCGATCAGAGCCACCTCTGGAGCATGGATTAGGGCGCCACTTATAGCCCAAACGAAGCCAAGTCGCAGATTTTAAGTAGCCCAAATATAGCCACATAGCCAACTCGTCCAAGTAGGCGCCAAAATTTTTTTCCGGTAGCCCAACTTGGCTATATATAGCCAAACCTGGCAACACTGTGGTGGCGCCGTTTGACTAGAAGTCACGTCCATCACCTCTTGCGGTGCGCTGGACATCCGCTAGTGCGGAAGACTTCGCCTCGGGAGAAGAGACCTTTGAGGCCACGAACCCAGAGGTCGACGAGCCCTTTTTGGATGGCGGAGCAGTGGTGGCTGCGTCCCTCGAGGAGGCTGGTGCCTCAGTCACGGCCACTCTATCTTTGGGCCGTTCTGGAGCAGGAGGTCGTTGTGGCGCTGCCCCCAGCCGCGCCGCACTGGGATAGCTTATTTGACGTAAGTGCCCTAGCCTTTTCCTCGCTTCATAGAATGGTATTTTGTCTGCCCATACTGTGCAAGGGGGCCTCGGCCCTTGTCAGGTACTCCGTCGCCTTTAGTATCGGCCCCCTCTTAGACTGTGCCTGAGGAAACAATAAAGACAGAAAGAAATAATTTGCGTCAGAGTGATTGCGATGATTTATTTTTCTATCTTACGGCAAGGGTAGCTCCGTGAGTAATATGGATGGTGTCCCTTGCAATTGGCTAATTGTGCAGGACCATTGCAGTTGTCAGAATGATGGTCAATGGCACTACACTTCGCACATGTCTATTTGCCTCTGCATGATTGTGATGCATGCCCGAACCTCAGGCATTTGAAGCACCGCCTGGGGTTCGGCATGTATGGCCTGACATTGATTTTCATATATTCTGCGTCGAGTGAACTGGGCACTGCCCTGGTACCAAATGTGAGTTTCATGAGGATATGTTAGTCATTGCGCCGGAGTATTATTCTTTGTTTTGCTCTTGGAATCCTTCAAGAAGTTCTTCGTCACTGAGGTTCAGGAAATCTGATAATACTCCCCTGCTTATATTGAGTGAGCCATGTGGAGATATATTGTCGTGTTAATGTCACCGATACTGGTGAATTCAGCGAGCTTTTCAACTTGATCTTTCATTGTCAGTTCGAGGAGGACGTCTTCGCTAGCCATCTTTGAGGCTTTGTAGGCAAGTGCAAACGTGTTCGCCAGGCAGTTTGATACGAGGAAACGTGACAGTTTTCTTACAGCTGTGTTGCCTTCACTGTGAAGGACATGGTACTTTGGGAATGTGTCTTGGTTTTCTTTCTAAAAGAGGTGAAAGGTGCTTCGGTGCGCCCTATTTTTAGGGGCTGATCTTGAAGAGGGGGAAGAGCGTTTGCCATGAAATATTTGGAAAATTCGGCGAAGTGGTAACCACGCACCCCCGAGTCCAACAAGGGGACGTTACTAGGTTAGAAGAATAGCTGCAGACGCCAGCCATGCACCGGCAACTATAGCCTAATACATATACACCCAAGACTGGATATAATACACAAGGTTAACCCTTGCCGCCCAGAAAGTCCGAAGTAAAAGGAACTGAGTAGAATACAGGAAGGATTGAATGTCGGAGAGAAGGACGAAGGTTGAAGAGGAGGACAGGAAAAGGGCGACTGCCGATTTCCTCCAGGTGGGTTAGCCTGGAGGTGCCGTCTAAGTGGAGCAGTGGCCAAAGAGGTTAGTTGCCTCCGCCGGGGGGCCTTAAAGTCTGAACACCCGGCATCGGCTCAACCCGCAGGATCCCCTTCCCCAAGACACGGCTAAGCCGCGCACGGCTACACGCAGGAGGGCCGAGACGTCATGTGCTCGGGTACGTGGTGTAGCAACACATTAAATGCCTGCTTACGCAGACGCCCCTGCGGAGAACAAAACCTCGCTGCTCCTTGAAAAGGACGCGCAGTTTGAGTGGGGCCCGCGCAAAAAAAAAAAAACGCTTTCCAGATGATAAAGCAGAAGCTTACTGTCTGTCCAGTATTAAGCCACTTCATTGATGATTAGACCACTGAAGTGCACATCTATGCTAGCCAAGTCGGTCTGGGGGCAGTGCTCGTACAACGCGATCTTGATGGCGTCGAACACATTGTTGCTTATGCAAACCGAAAACTCTCCGACGCCGAGCGCCACTATCACTCCAATGAGCTGGAATGTCTGGCAGTATAGTGTGGAGCGTGGATGACAAATTCCGACACTATCTGTTTGGCCACAGATTCATTGTGGTAACTGATAATGGTGCGTTAACGTGGATGTTTTCCAAGCAACAGCTAAAGCACAAATTTGCCCAGTGGATTATCACGCTTCAAGAATATGATTTCGACGTGCGTCATCGTTCCGGGGTCTTGAATAACATCGCCGACGCGTGATCACGCAACCCCATTGAACACTTGGAACGAAACAGGCACAATCAGATATTTTTTGCCCAAGTCGACTTGACCAAAGCGCAGCAAGATTCAGATTCAGATTAAGATTTATTAGTACCAAAAAAGTTGTTACAACATCAATAATATACAGACAAGGGTCCCAAAGTGAAAGAACTGTAGTGGGACCCTTGGTAAATAATACAACGTGGTGATATCTATACACAGCAAATGAACGCTATTATCATACAACGTCGACAGATTACATACATTATTAGACAATTCAATTCAATCAAGCAAACACGAAACAGGAACATGGTAAGAAAGAAACGCGAGAACAAGAATGGATGAAAACAACATGGATGAAACCTAAGAAGTGACATGTCCACAGAAAAATTTTGACATACACCGCTAGAATCGTAGTATATTCATTGCAGGAAATGACACTTAAGTAACTTTTTGAAGATTTCAAGAGAAGAGCATGATTTAATAGTTGATGGTAATTCATTCCAAAGAGAAATAGCTGCGAATTCAGATGTTTTTTGCCGTAATTGGTATGAACCATGGGTAACAAGAAATTGTTATTAGCCGCAAATCTGGTTGCATTTTTATTCTGCAAAAGGTCAACTGCAATAAAAGGAAACGCAAGGTTATTATGAAGCAACTTGTGGAGTAAGACAACTATGTTAAACTGGAACAAATTATTAACAGGCAAGATACTGTACAAGCGAAGCAACGCTGCAGCATTGGATTGCATAGTACTAGAAGTGATAATGCGTATTGACTGATTTTGGATGTGTTGAATTGATGATAAGTGACAAGCGTACGTGTTGCCCCATGAAACAATACCGTAATTAATGTGACTATGAATGAAAGCGAAATACAGCGCTAGTAGAGCCTCACGAGAGAAAAAAGGACGAGCTTTGATTAATGCGCGGATACCAAACGCAGTCTTCAGCTTGAGATGTTGGAAGTGACAGCGAAATGTAAGATTAGAGTCAAGATGAATGCCAAGAAAAGTAACATCGGTGCAAGCGGGAATTGAATGAATTCCAAGCTTTAGTTCAGGAATAAAGGTTAAGGACCTCTGAGCACTTTTAAACAACATATATTTAGTTTTTAGAGGATTCAGAACCAAGTAATTGTTACTACACCATTTCATAATGTTACTCAATGCAATATTTAACTTTGAAGTAAGCGCAGTAATACATTTATCAGATGAACATATGGTTGTGTCATCTGCGTATAAAACGCAATGATCGTAGCTGGAGGAGCTAAGAGAATCCGGAAGATCATTAATATATAGAACGAAAAGCAAAGGACCTAAAACTGAGCCCTGTGGTACACCCTGGTTAATACATTTTGTTACAGAAAAAGTATTTGCTACATGTACTGTATATTGCCGGTCAAGTAAGTAGCTTTGCAAGAATGTTAGCGCAGGACCTGTTATACCATAAGACTCAAGTTTATTAAACAGGACCCGATACTTAACCGTGTCAAACGCTTTAGTAAAGTCTAAAAAAACAGATCCGACCAAGTTTCCCGAATCGATACATTTTTTTATGTAGTCAGTTAGAGACAGCACAGCTAAATTAGTAGAACTTCCAGGGCGAAAACCGAATTGTTTTTTAGCAACTTAAACTTTGTTAAGTAGTCGTTAAGACGTTTAACAAATAATTTCTCAATTAGTTTACTAAGGCAGGAAAGAATTGCAATCGGTCGGTAATTAGTAACCGTTTGTTTGTCGCCTTTTTTCAAAACAGGAATTATCTTAGCGTTTTTTAAAAATGAAGGGAACGAGACGTGTTTAAAGATTAGGTTGATAATATTACAGAGCGTGTCCGAAACTAAATGTGCCACCAGTTTTAAATGCCTTACACAAATTTTATCTAAGTCAGGCCCTGTATTTTTAAGATTAGCAATCGTGGAAAACACTTCATTTGGTGTAGCTGGTAAGAGGAAGAATAATTGTGTCGTACGGCTTAAAGTATTATACAACGGCGCATGTATGTCGTTATTAGTATAAACGGAAGAAAAATAGTCCGAGAAAGCATCAGCAATTTCGTTGGGTTCAGAAAGAGTGAGACTATTGTAATTTATTTTGCCACTGTTTTTTGGGGTTATTCTTATTCTGTTCAAATTTATTTTCGTAGTACTTTTTTTTTCGCCTGTTTAAGTAAAACGTACAATAAATTACAGTACCTCTTATATCGTTTAGCCAGTCCAGTATTAAAGGGCTGACGTATAGTTTTTTTGTACATGTTTTCCTTCTTCCTCAGACTTTCTAAAAGACCATCCGTCATCCATGGGTTCTGCGGATATTTATATTTTTTCCCACATTTCACAGTGCGTGTGTTAGTCGAGACGGCCAACAAGAATAAGGAGCAAAACTTATTCAGTGCTTCTTCGGGATCAAACGTGGTATTAATTGGAAACCAATCAGTTTTACTGATGGTTTCAACAAAGGTATCTGCACTAAATACAGAAGTATAGTAGCTAGTATTGTCCTTATCTATTTCCTTGTTAAATGTAAGAAAAATTGGAAAATGATCGGTTATATCAGTATCAACAACCCCGGGAAAAGGCGATGGTGATATGTTAGATAACACGTGATCAATGAGCGTACCGCTCCCACTAGAAGCTAATCTAGTTGGACAGTGAATGAGTGATTCGAAACCATATCCAGTAAAGCAGTCAGTGTAAATTGTGCACGAATTGGAATCAGTATCAAGTAAGTTAATATTAACATCACCTACAATCAGAACATCCTTATTTTCAAAAGTTAGCTTTGACAATACGACGTCAAGACAGAGCAAGAAATCGTTAAGGGAAGATGACGGTGAGCGATAAATGCAACCAAGAATCAAGTTCTTGTTATAGTGATTAAGGAATGACCGGTCGACCTCTATCCACACTGACTCACAATGATTCACGTCAACTGCCAGATCAAATCTACGCGTGTAGGTGACATCTTAGGAAATAAAAATGGCGGCACCACCATGACTGTCAGTTGGACGGTGGCAATACTCTGCTTGATAAGATGGAAAACCACTCAGATTGTTGTCGGCTTCTGAAAGCCAAGTCTCCGATATGCAGATGAAAGTGAAGGCATGCTGAAGTGAGGCGATGAAGTTAGTAATTGCATCTATGTTCTTACGAAGACTACGAGCATTGAAGTGAATGAGCGATCGTTTTTTTACGGTAAGACGAGATTTTACGTCAACGTGGGAGAGCAAGGCCATAAAAAAAGAAAGGGAGAAAAGCAAGGAAAAGAAAAAAATTTACAATGCATCACGTGAAGATTCGAAGGTCGGATTCAGTGATAATGCGATAGACCCTGCTGTCATCAGTTTTGCGGGCTTTTATCTGGCAGTTTTCTGTCCATAAGTACTTCCACTTATTTTCTTTTTTGAGTGCCAGCGCCTTCGAGAACACCTTCTTGTTGTCAATGGTTAAGTGGTCGTTCACATAGATTGGCATGTTAGTGCCACCAGTGAACCCAATGTGATCAGTGCGAAGCCTAGCCCTTCGCGCCTTCCTGATGAACTCATTTTTCTTATCGCGTGAGCAGAAGCGAGCAATGATGCTCTTTTCATTTGATCTAGAGGCAACACGGTGTGCTGTGTCGATATCAGTGGTTAATATAGGGAGTTCTATAACATCGCCAATTCGCTTCAGAATGGCTCCGCAATCTTCACCCTGCGATGTAGGGATTCCCTTAATTTCCACATTATTCATTCTCTAATATTGCTCGAGATCAGCCACTCTTTTTTCTAGTGCTTCATTACGTGACAGGAGCGCCTTGTTTGAGGTTACTAGTTCTTCCTGTTTTAGTTTCATCGTGTCCAATTCTTTGCTCATGAACCGAACACTTTCGCAGAGCGAAACATGCTCACCTAGTCCTAAGTTTTCCAACTTGATGTTAATCCGTGCCACCAAATCAACGATCAGCGTGTCCAACTTATCATTCAGCATTGCCTCAAGAGATGCAATTTTTTTCGGACAAGGACTTCGCGACAATACTTGCCTCTATAATTGGCACAAAAACAAACTCAATGTTTGCAATATATAGTGGGGTACTGTACCGTCGTCAGGGGCAGAAGGACCGCTCGGAAGAACGCTAGCTCCTGGCGGTTCCGAAATGTTTTCGCACAGAAATACTGCGAGCCATTCATGACACCCATGAAGTAGGGCACATCGGCCAACGAGCCACGGTCCGCAAGCTACAAGAATGCTTCTGGTGGCTGAAGATGCAAAGCAATGTGCACTCTTAGGTCACCAGCTGCCAAGCGTGTCAACAGTTTAAGCGACTGCCGGGGTGCCAGCCTGGACTGTTGACACCTGTTGAGATACCCGAAGACATCTTTCACACGGTTGGCATCGACTACATAGGACCGCTACCCACCTCCACTGCTGGACATTGCTACATCATTGTAGCTGTGGACTATCTGTCCAAATACGTGGAAGTGGCAGCAGTACAATCCCTGGCATCCGCTCATTTAGTCGATTTTCTGCAACACAGGTTTGAATGGAGGCATGACTTACCAAAGAAATTGATATCAGATCGTGCCACAACATTTCGAAGCCGGGAACTACGAAAGTACATTTCCACGGCGGGGTTGCAACTTGCAGCATCATTACGCATCCGCGTTTCATCCCCAGGCAAACGGCCTTACTGAGCGAACAAACCACAGCATTCAGGCAAG
The DNA here is from genome assembly GCF_013339745.2 of Dermacentor silvarum. NCBI lineage: Eukaryota > Metazoa > Arthropoda > Arachnida > Ixodida > Ixodidae > Dermacentor > Dermacentor silvarum. The sequence goes on along the minus strand of NC_051158.1, from coordinate 162,773,602 downwards.
ACTTGCTCCATATACAAAAGTAGAACAGAAAGGAGAGGCCAATTGGGACGTCCACCTTCCGGCAGCTGGCGATGCGGTTAACACAGCGCTGCAGACGTCGATTGCCTCAGGCTAGATGCTCTCGTTAGCGTCACACGCTGGAACAGTCACACATTCGCCTGCCAGAAGATCAAAGCTACGGCGAAGGAAAAAGCCCCACAAGCGCAAGAAAAACTGAAGAGCTGTTATGACCGCCGCCGTCGACCTGCCCCTGCGTACAGCATCGGAGACGAGGTGTGGGCGCGAAGAGGCGGTAACTGTCCGGGCAAGAAGCTACTTGCAAAATTGGAGGGGCCCTTCACAATTACCAAGCGCGTAGGAGACAATACATGGCGCGTTAGCACCTCGGATCCAAGCTTTGGACTCCGACTGGCGGAAAAGAAATAACTTCGCCATGCACGTGTTGATTGTATTGAACTGTCGCTTCTTTTTTTGTTTGCCAGGTCCGCAGCGCGGCCGAATGTGATGTGGAAGAACGGCACCGGGGCTTGGCTGCCTGCGGAGTAAGCGAAGTGGAGGAAGAGGAGGTGGGCAGATAATAAAACAGCTGGCCCAGGAACGAGTGCTGTCTCCGTGTCTCCTTTATTTGGCTGCAATCTGATCCACACCGCTCTCTGCCTGTCTCTTAAGGTTAGGCCTAACCTTAAGAAACAGGAAGAGAGCGGTGTGGATCAGAGAACAGGGATAGCCTATATAATTGACATTAATCGGAAAAAAATGACAGCAGATCCACGAGGTGAATGATGATGAGTGGGCGAAGCTCCGGAGGAATCATCGGATCTCCCGCTTAAGGGGACGCTAGCACAAACGCGTTAGAAACGTGCAGTACTCTCTAGTAAAGGGGAGCGGCCACAGCGTCTTACGCAGCCATTTACACATGCCGGAACGTGCACCGCGTTTGCCGACGCCATCACATGACTGCTGAGAGAGTATACCCCCCGTATTCATAAACGCTCCTCGACTTGAACTTGACTTGCCACCGCTTTGGGCAGCGCGTTCGAAACGCGTTGAAGGTAAGGTGGAGAGGCCACAGCGTCTTACACCAGCTTCTTACACGGGCCGTAACGCGCTAGCACAAACGCGTTAGAAACGCGCTAGAAACGCGGCCTTTCGTTAATGTTGGGTATTTATAGCCATCGTGGTGCGTTTGTCCATGTCCGCTTCGTGGCGTAGTGGGCTAACGCCGCGCGCTCGGAAGCGAGGGGTCCCTGGTTCGATTCCGCGCTACGGACACAACTTCGGAATTTTTTTCTCATTTTTCTCAGACTGGTTACAGACTACTACTACTACTACGACGGGGACGGAACGGGTGCCGCCATAAGGAGCTTCGCCCCTAAAAATGGAGCTGGGTAGGCCATCTAATGTGTAGGCTGGATAACCGGTGGACTATTACAGTTACAGAATGGCTACCAAGAGAAGGGAAGCGCAGTCGAGGACTGCAGAAAACTAGGTGGGGTGATGAAGTTAGGAAATTTGCAGGTGAAAGTTGGAAGCAGATTGCGCAAGACAGGGGTAATTTGATATCGCAGTGAGAGGCCTTCGGCCTGCAGTGGACATAAATATAGGCTGATGAAGATATATATGAACGAGAAAGTAAAACAAGGAGCTTGATTTTTATTAATCATATCATAAGCCAACAAAAACAGACACCTAGAATAACATGGGGATATTACTTAAACTCACTAATCGAACTTAAAAATGATAAATTAATGGAAATGAAAGTGCATGAAAAAAGTCACAGGCCTGCGTGGCACACGCAGCACAGTCACAGCGTAAGCTGGTGGAGCGGCTCAAGAGTATCTCCAATTTCGGCACCACGCATAACAGGGCCTTCGCTGCAGTCTCTTCGCCTCGTTTTGAGGAGAACGATCTGAAATGTCCGCCCAGTGTCGACGGCGAGCTGGGGCTTGTAATACTCTCTGCACAGCAGTCTGCTGAGTCCGATGATGGGTGGTTGTAATCGCGCACGTAGCTCTACGATTCACTTCTTCAGCAGCGTTCCGTACATTGCCAGGACACGCCATCACGTGTACCGAAGAGGTATCCAGAATACGTGACGCACATCTCACATCCCTTGACCCGTGGCACGGTACGTTGTTGTTGATGATGATCATCATCATCACAATTGTTTACTGGAATCTTCAAAACGGGCTGGTGACAAATAGTCACTTAGCGTGCTTGAGTTAACCAGGTCCCAGGTAACCAGGTAACCAGGAGCCGGGCGCCGGAAACGCTGGCTAGGACATCAACGGAGCGCAGTCCCAGGTGTCGGCTCGAAAGCGGCGTGTTGATGAGCGAGCGGGGACCACTTAGCTAGGCCTGCATCTCCTCACGGCGGCTCATTGGAACCCTTTATGGGTGTTTTGTGGCATTGGTATCCGTCATGGACGCGATTAGGGCTAAGGCCCTTCGGAGCTGCTGGTCGCATGTTCGAAGACGACCATGCCGTGACACTTAGCGGATGCAAACGGATTCGCTAGTTTTACTATACTCGCCCGAGCGGAGAAACCTCGTTCGAAACAGAAAGCTTATTTTGTTCAGATGAACTCAATATTTTGCGGGCGGAATAAAGGAAATCTCGGGGGACCATGGAGCGCTCTGTTCATACGAGCATCGCCCACTTTCACGCTGTATCGGACCGGAAAAATTCGGTCGAAGCGAATAACTTCATTCAAACGAACTGTATTGTGTTTTTTTTTTTTTCGTTGCCGCATAAAGCTATGCGGTAGACGGGTGGTTCAGCCTCGTGCCAGACGGCCGACGCTGCGGCGGCCTCTACTGCCTTAACTCTAAGTCTTTGCGGAGTGCATTTGAGCGACTTTGAAGAACGAGTAAAGCCGCCTGGACTTGCTATTGGTGCCATCGTCCACGTCCCTGCCTCCTGTCTCGGCCTCAAATTGCAGCGGAGGCCCCTCCCTGTTCGCGGTCCGATGCAGCAGCACATGGCAGCCGCAATGAGGGAGGCCCACCATCATACATTCCCACGAGGATGCGTCGGTGCGAGGTTCATCGTGCAGGCGCGCGCCGCTTCGAGGAAGTCTTGACCCGCTGTTCCCCGGGTGGACATTGCTGCGCGCATCTTGAGTGCAAGCCATCTTCAGCCCCCGTCATCGTCAACCACTGTGACAGCTGCCATATCTGGGCGGCCGCCACACAAGACTGTGCTGCCTATCAACGTGGATTCGGCCATTTCCTGCCGGAGTTTACCATCGCATCTGCCCGGATATTTTGTCAATGCCGTGGTTCCAGCGATTTCTCCGCCGTAGGGCAACATATAAGGGTGGAGGGATGTGTGAATCCTCGGGTCCCATGACCGCCGCACGCGCAGCGAACGTCGCGGCAGACGCATGCGCGCTAGGGAGATTTGGGAGAGGGGAAACTTTTCTTCCGCAGGCGGCGCATGGGAATCGCAAGCGCTAGCAGCGCCACCGTGTGGGTCACGTGAGATCCCGCTGACATCGCCCGAGTCTCTTTGGTCCCCAGCAAATTGCAGCAATCGGCGATAGCGGAAGTCTCCGCCGCCGCTCCCGTATTCCCGCAAGTGGTTAGTCAACCGCGTTCGTGCCGCGGCCGCCCGTAATCCCCAGTTGGTAAGTCGGAAGCCCTTCTTTACCTAGTGTATTATTCTCTTCGAGGGACCCCTCAGCGATGTCAACTATAGCTAGCTGGCCTGCTCGAAGTGTTAGTTGCAGTCGTAATAAATGCTTTCCGAGTGTACACGTGGTTGTCGTCTATTGTTTCCTCGAGCTTGTACCGGACCGCGGTTGATGCGCAGGCATGCGCCAACCGCTGGACTCGTTGTGTCGAGGCAGAGGGCCATTGGCATAGCCCCTTATCCCGACAAGTTACATGCAGCATGCAATTGCTATATGCAACTTACATGTCGGGCACGCTGCGTTTGCAGGCACATTAACTAGATTGCGCCACCATACGGCAGTCAGCGCGATGCCGCGTTGACTGCGCGCCTCGTCTGAATTGCATCTTGTCGTCTGCGCCTGCCTAGGGCACGTTTATAACTACTTTTCCGCTGCCAGATAGCAAGTGCTTGCGTGGCTCCGTGGTAAAGTGTCTGACTCCCATGCAGCGGGCCTGGGTTTGATCTCGGCGGGTACCAGCTACTTTTTTTCGCATTTTCGGCGATAGCGATTACGGTCACCGGTGGCGGCGGCGGACACCATCGCGAACCGAAATGGCTATTGGAATGAGCCCATAACAGCTTACGCTGTGAAAACAACTTGCCGTAGGTGGGGAACGAACCCACGTCTTCGCATTACGCGTACGATGCTCCTACTTTCATCCACTGTCATTTCTATTCATTTGTCATTTCTTTAATTCCATTAGTAAGTACAGTAATTTCCCCTACGTTATTCTTGGTGTCTTTATTTGTTGACTTTATATATATATATATATATATATATATATATATATATATATATATATATATATATAACCTAACTGTGCGCTTTCTCTTTGCGTCAGAATTGTAACGGCATGGTAATGTTCCAATCGCGCAGACTAGTGTGCAGAAGCGGGTGTATTGTCTAGATAGCTTTGCTTGCTATAACGAATTGCAACACAGTTAGGCAGACCCTGCCAGCTTGCGCCATTATTTTCCAACATGCAGCAAACATGGTAGTATATGTCGCTGTGGGGTTTCCGCAACGACGCACGGCGTATCTCACATCACGTAAACATGCCTCCACGTGTTAATTATCGGAACGCCCGCCGAGGAGCTCCCGTGCTAATCTCAATGAAGCAAGGATGGTCAGCATACGCGTCAAGACCACTCCATAGTCCAGAAACAGGAATGAGAAATTTGGTTAATACACTGCGCGCACTTTTAAGAAACTTCAAACTATATTGCTATTTGAATAAAGTTAATAAAATAATTTTTCCTGCCCCGCAACTTTGTGTTTGCGCCTTCCCATTGCAATATGTCGTCAAGCAAACATCAACTAGCTAAACAACAAGCACTCCTGCCCAGAAGTTTACATTGGGGTGGTATAAAAACCTGTTCAAATTGCATGACACACGCGGAATACGAAACAGTGTACAACCCAGTTTTAGAGTGGACTTCTAGACACATTTAATTATTAAGTGGAAATATTATATAATGCATTCGCTTATCCCAAACATTTGAATAATATTGTAACCTGGACGTCTGAATTTTTTATTGCGATAGCAATTATATTGACACTGCAACCGGATTTCTGCCGTCGGCGTCGCCGTGAGGTTCCGTATAGATTCCAAGGGCGATACAATCGTCGCCGCGCGCCTTATGCGCGAGTGAAAGCGCGCGGGGGACGCGCGCTATCACGGAGAGCGAACGCACGGCGGAAAGCAATCGCGACCGTCGCGCCAAAGGCCGTGGGGGTATGGGGGGAGGGAGGCGGGGCGACGCTGTGCTACGGCACCAAATGTGTATCTTGCAACCGTGCGCAAGGAGAACTGGCAACGCAATCTCCCACGCGAAAGCAAAAAAATGCGGGAAGGCAGCGCGGGAGGGAGGGGGGGGGGGAGGAGCAGCTTCTACTCTGCCAACAAATACGCTTGCACTGGCTGTGGTGGCGGTCGCCCGAACCGTCTCTTAACTACACGCGGTTCTGACCTTTGTATTCGCCGCTCAGTCTCCGCACGATAGACCGCAAGCGATAGACTGCACGATTCTTCGCCCGCTGCGGCGGCTTAAAGCGTTTTGACAGTCGTTGTCTGCGGTCATTCATTGTGATCTATTCATGTTTGCTTGTGCGCGATGACACCACGCTTGTCAATTCAGTTAGAAAGTGAATGTGTCCAAGTTTATGCAGCCGATAAAACTACTATCCCTACTCCGAATAGCTCTCTGCTAATTTGCTATCGCAATTGAAGCTTCGCCTTTCGGGCGACACTGCGACATTTTTTAATTAGGACGTATGCACAACATATATATATATATGTATACATATATATATATATATATATATATATATATATATATATATATATGTGTGTGTGTGTGTGTGTGTGTGTGTGTGTGTGTGTGTGTGTGTGTGTGTGTGTGTGTGTGTGTGTGTGTGTGTGTGTGTGTGTGTGTGTGTGTGTGTGTGTGTGTGTGTGTGTGTGTGTGTGTGTGTGCGTGCGTGCGCGCGCGCGTGCGTGTGTGTGTGTGCGTGCGTGCGTGCGTGCGTGTGTGTGTGTGTGTGTGTGTGTGTGTGTGTGTGTGTGTGTGTGTGTGTGTGTGTGTGTGTGTGTGTGTGTGTGTGTGTGTGTGTGTGTGTGTGTGTGTGTGTGTGTGTGTGTGTGTGACGCGAGCAGGAGCTTGCGGACGGAGACAAACATTGTCGCTCGTACACCAGCGTTAATCGTCGTCTTCCTTCCCTTTCATACATGGGCCATCTGTCCACCATTACCCATTCCCCCTCCCCCCAAGAGAGGGCGTGCAGCAAACCACACAAGCGGGAGCAATGGCAGACTGCAAAATAACGAAATATACAAAGGTTCAGTCGGTTTAATGTCCCGAGAAAGGGCGTGCAACAAACCATACAATAGGGAGCAATGGCCGACTGCAAAATAACGAAATGTAGAAAGGTGCTGTTGGTTCAAGGTCCTGAAAGAGGGCGTGCTACAAACCACACAAGCACGAAGCATTCTTCAGCACGAAGGCATAGATGACGATTTCGTGGAGCTGCTGAGGGAGATATATAGAGACAACCAAGTACAAGTGGTATGGGAAGGTCGAAAAGGTAATGAAATGGTGGGAATTCACCAAGAATTGAAGCAAGGATGCCCTCTGTCACCATTGTTGTTCACGCTTTACGTTAAGGGTATAGAAAGACGACTGGAAAACACCGAATCAGGTTTTGATTTACCCTACATGCGTAATGGACAAAGGGTGCAACAGAGGGTCCCTAGACTTATGTATGCAGACGACATTGTGCTACTAGCAGACAATAAAAAAAGTTGTCGCAGTTTCACCTGAAAGGCGAAGCATCAATTGCGATAGCAAAATTGTAGAGAGCTATACGGATTAATGATATTAGCTTTATCAGCTGTATAAACTTGGACATGCAGCAGCACCGGCAACACACAGAACTGTTGTCGACGTCGTCGGCGTTTTGCCCGCGTTCGCTCAAAATGCGTGCGGCGTTGGTGAGTGTTGCCGGAGCCTCTGATATAACTAGGCACTTAGTGCCACAGCTAAACGTCGCCTCCCTTCCCTCCCCCTCCCCCACGGCCTCTCGCGCATCGGAAGAAGGCGCGTTTGCTCTACATATATGATGATTGTAAAGGAGGAAAGAGACGCCTACTTCTGCAGCCCTTAAGCGAGCACGGCGCAGAACGCGCGTTTGTTCTCCGCCGTGCGTTCACTCCCCGTGAAAGCGCGCGCCCCTCGCGCCCTTTCACTCGCACATACAGCGTTCGGCGCGCGGCGACGATTTCATCTCCATTGACGTCATACGGAACCTCACGGCGACGGCGACGGCAGAAATCTGCTTTTGAGTGTCCATATAATTGCTATCGCAATAAAAGATTTACAGATACTTGCGAATATCTGTGGGAATGCAGCGACAAATCAAGGCCTTAAGTTTAGCACAGAGAAATCAGGAATTATGATCGTTAATGAAGAGACGGGTAACTACGGGGTGTCAATTCAACAGCAAGTAATACCCATAGTCAAGCAATATAAGTACCTCGGCGTACACATAAACGAAGCAAAGAATTACTCAAGCAACCACCAAGATAATCTGAAGTTGCTGAAGCCATAAAACGGCAGCCGTCCTTTTTGCCGTCTCATGCGGTGTAATCGCAGTTGTCCTCGCAATAGGCGCAGTCTTGACTAGTGGAGTTGAAGAGGTCTTTGTTGATGTTTTTTTTTTTATAAAAACAACGTATTTGGGTTCACCTCGTGTTTAGTTGGCTAACGAGTTCACGTCTTGTTATCACATTTGTGTTTTCGGATGCGCTCTTCGTCATCGCTTGTGCCAAAGTCGCCGTTGTGGTCGCTGAAGTTATTGATGCAGTTTATTTTGATCTTTCTGATGTTGCTGTGTAAGCTGCTGAGGTAACATTTCCATCAGAATATGTGTTCGACTTGTTTCGGAAGTAGACGTGGTGATCTGTGGGTAGCTGGTACGCTGCTCACTTTTGGGAGACTTGTCTGGTGACAAAAGCATTGTGCCAGGCTTTACAGAAAACTCATGAGGCTGCTGCAACAACATGACGAATGGGCACTATTGTCATTTGGCAGGGTGCGACGCTTAGGACTTGCGACGCTTTTGCTGTGGCAGTGGTTCCTTGGGGTGTTGTACGCAGAATAAAGTTTGCATGATCTGAAGTGCTTTGGTCTCCAAATGTACACATGGCTCAACCGTAGCTGCTGGAAGTGCACCGTCCTTCCTTTTGAAAAGAGCGCATGCTGTTGGTGGTTTTCTTGTGTTGTCTTGGCGGGGAGGCAGTCTGCTTCATCTCACCGCTGGAAGTAATAGCTGCGCTCTTTCCTTGACTGGTGTGAATGGTACCGTAATTATGAGTTGGTGCTGCTTGGAACCCTGGATGTTCGATCACTAGACAATGCCGCCGCTGACGTGGCTTCATCCCGTGTGTAAAAGAAAAATTACGAAAGGACGTTCGTCACACTCGTTTGTCGTGCCGCGCGATGAGAAAAAGGACGCAGGAAAAGCTAGTCTGACTCGGGATGCAAAATGCAAACAACATTTATAACCAAAGCCAAACTACACCGGGACAGGACGTTACGGCACAAACACACATAACACGCTAAAGGAATTAAAGCTGGTGGGAGTCCAAAAAAACACACACTTAGAAAGATGTAGCAGCTCACAGTACGTGGACAGGTTCCGGGAGTGAGAGGCGATGACGTGACGACGTCGGACGCGCGTCGATGTTGGACGGTGAGGAGAAGGCTCTTGAACTGGAGACGACCGCTCAGCAGCCAGCCTGCATCCGAGCCGCAGTGCACGCTGCAGGAACGGTCAGCCTTCCCAGCGGACAGCTTGCGCTCGAGCCGCAGTGCTCGGCGCAAATGCGGCCATTAGCCAGGCCACGAACGCTGCTCCGCCGAACAGCTGGCCAAGGAGACGCCTTGCCCGCGATCCGCAATGCTCGCGGCAAGTGGTAGCACAGCAGGCCACGCCACGCTCCGAGCTGCAGTACTCGTGCTGGCTAACGCCTTGGCCAAGGGCAACGGTCGGGCGGCAGCTCCAGGGACGGCCGCGTTCCTTGGAGCCTTGATTGTCGGCGTCCGACACGTCGGCCTGCTGTCTTGCGTCTCCCGTTGACTAGGTGCGTCTCTCGCCACGAAGCATTTCGCCACGCGCTCGCCATACGTGGCCCAATCGTGGTACGACGCATCTTCGAAATACCACTGGGCCATCGCTGATTTGGCGGGATCACTCCAATGCGTGGTCCACTCGCGAAAGAACGCGTGCACACTTCGTCTTCGGCGTCGTTTTCTTTCATTCATCACACCGTGTTTCCAGTGATAGGTATGTCCCTCGAAAATTGGAGGTGCCATGTGCAACGAAGCTACTGTGTCCTCAACACTTTTTGCCTGAAAGTATGGCTACCATACTTCCCGAACTCATTCACGCGTGACTTGTGTAATCTCGACGACAGGGGCTTGGCAAAAAATTACAAAATCGGTAAGTTAAAACGATGTGTAATATATTTTCAAATACCAATTCAATGTTTATCATTTTATTGCTAACAATATAGTGAAAACATGTAAACAAGAAGCACGATTTGTAGGGTCTCGTTATCACAGAAGCCTGCCGATAAATATTGCCATCAATTGCGAATGTCATTTTGTTTACCCGTGCAGACTGGGATCGCAAGACCGCAATGACATTCGGTATGAATCTCACTTACTGCAAATGACATTACATGTGCCGTGTGACAGCGATGCATACGAGCAATAAATATTTATTTTCATTCATCAAAATGCATATGCGTTTGATGGCGGTGAGCTGTTCTCCCGGCGCATGTATCTCCATGTTCCCCAGTGAACTTAAAGAAGCTGGATGTATTAATACGGTTACACTGCATGCATTTATAAGAAGCCTAGATGAACCATTTACGCGACCTCTACAATTAGCCGACTTGTTCTTGAATGGGCGGTGAGGTATGAAGCGCGCCCGACCCCATCTTCCAGCGTTGCGCGCGCTGCACAGATCGGCTGGGAACAGCTGAGCAGGTCGCAGCGCCCCCCACCAAGCAGCGGCTATAGGCAAGAACTAGCACCTATGCGAAGGCCGTAAGAAGCGAGCGCGTGCCAGTCGAGCCCGGCCGTGCCTCAGCGAAGCACCTGTGGTGAACAGCCATGCCGCAGGGCTTCGTTGCCATTCCCATAATAGACAGGGAATTGACAGATCATTGTCATGACTGACTTTATGCGTCATTATCGCATCGACTTTATCGATGACGATGATGATGATGATGATGGTTTATTGGCATCCCCTTTGAAACGGGGCGGCGACAAATAGTCACCTAGCCTGCTTGATTTAATCAGGTATACATGTGCTTTATCTAGCATCTTTATATACCTCTCATCATTATTTTTCTTTTTCAAAAATTTACCTTGTACCGCTACCTATGATTTTAAGAGATCAGGTCGTATCCATCTTTTCCCTGCTTTTTTCCCCCAGTACTCTAATCGTCTCTTGCTTATCTCTACGGCTGATCTGTTGATGTTTCCTCCCACTTTAAACCAAAGCGCTTTTGGGAGTTGCACGTTACCTACGGTTCTCGCTGGGTGGATCCCGTCGCATTCCATCAGGATGTGCTGAGTGGTCTCTGGATCTTTACTGCAGCGTACGCCATACACATGCCTCATCTAGTTCCCAATATTTGCTGCGGTATGTTTTGGTCCTTAGGCAACCGGCTCGAGCCTCAAATAGCACGGCAAGCCTTTTGTGTTATCGTACAGATTTTCCCTTCTAATTTCTTTCTTCTCATTCTTGTAAATCTCCATGGTCCTTTTTGTTTCCATTCTTTGCATCCAATTCACGGTCTCTATTTCTCTCCGACTTTCTGTCTGATGACTCCTGATTGTCTATTTACAGTTTCGATGATCCTGTACTTGGGTGCCAACTTCCTTGACCTGTTCCTCCATGCAGTACCATCCTCTTACGAGAATGGCACTGCAGCGCCCCTGGCGACTGCTCCCCGTATGAACTCCCTCGTGCGTGCGACCCTCTAGAATGTATTCGCTTGTAAGCTTTCGCCTCATTGTCGCTAGTGGCGGCAAAAAAAGTGCAAAATTTAATAATTCACTGGATGTTCGTTTGTCATTACACATTTATAGCATTCAAAACGGCAAACCGATACTTCAAGAAATAAAATGTTTGTTATTTTATTTGTTGTATTTCAAAGTATTCCATTGAGGGAAAGTGTAGGTACAAGAATGCACCGCATGTGCCCTGTTCGCATTCGACGGACGATATAAAGATAATGCTCGAAAGAGGAGACACGTCCTTGACGCGCCAGAGAAAGGCATGGCAAGCCGCTCACGGCAAGTGTGCAGATAGACAGCAGGACAGTGACGGTATTGCTAAATTGCAATAATACGTTGATAACAATACGCGGCGCTGGCGCGTTTTGTTGCGCAGTCCTCTGTGCTTAAAGCGTGGAAGCACTCGGCCGCGCAGGGTGCGCTCATGTTGTCATACGCGGCTTTATCTCGACATTTCTTTTTGCCTCCTGTAATTGTACGTTCCTTGCTATCTCCGTTCATTGACTGCCAACGAGCAAACTCGGGTAAAACTCGTGCGAACGAGAAACTCGGCGCATCCTGCATAGCACCCCATGCCAAGAAAGAACTAGTGTCCCCAACACTGTTGCAGGATAACGAAGATTGCCAGGTGGGCCTGGTCATGAACTGGTAATTCTTGCAGTGCAGATTCAGGTCGGCGTTATCAGGTGTACTCCAGCATTTCAGATTTAAGAACTTCCTCAAACAATATTTACTTTTTTCAACTTGGCAGGGAACTGCTCACTGACGACATAGCAGCCGACTCCTATATCTACTAGGCCAGTGACGTTTTGGCCATCGATGAAAACGTTCAGGGCGGTGGTTCTTGGTCTTGCGTTGTGGTTAGGCCGTGGTTGTCGGATCACAGTTGCGTGACGTTGTCCCAGCGCTGAGGCGCGGCGTCATTGAACTTTCTTGAGGCGGTATCTGCTTGGCTTCTAGGCGTCTAGATGGCAGCGTTTCGTTGCGGCATCGATCAGGTGGTTTTTGCAAAGTTGTCTTCTGCGGCGTAGGATTTTCGGCATTTCGACCACCAGCAATCGCACCTCCATCGGTTGCTGCTTTTTGTTTTCAGGATATGGGCTTACGGACCGAGCTGGGCCAGTGTATGGTCGGCACTACGGTGACAGGTAGCGCCCTGATGGCTGCGAACGGGAAGGTTGTAGGGTCCACTGCGTTGCGGCGAGGTAGTCGGCAAAATCAGGATGCCGTTCACCTTGCTGTGCGCGCGGCGCGTTGACGGCGGACCCTTGTAGTCCCAGGTCTCGCTACGGGCATCAGCGGTAGATGTGTCCGCGGAGATAGCTGAGCAAAGCTCGCCATACGTCTGTCTTCCTTGGGCAGTTGCGTTGGGCGACGGACACACGTGCTGGTGGCGCTACGGGACCGTGGCGCTATTGGATCTTGCAGCCGTTGGTTGCGCGAGTTAGGGGATGTTGAGGTGGCTTAGGGAAATTGGAGGTTAATTTACATTATTTGCAGTAATAACACAGGCTAATGAATAGTCACAAAGTCATCGACGGCCGGCAGCAAATCGGACGCTGCGGCCCGTGGCAAGAAGACACAGATGTCTCCTCTCCCTGTATCTCGCTTTTAACCTCTTCGGTCTCTCGGAGTCGCGTAATTTTCGGCAAATCTTCGAGCCAGCTCAGGTGTCATCATTTTCCTCCAATGGTTGGGGGCCCGTGCAAGTGCCGTCCCATTCGGTCAATGGGGACGCTCAAAGGGCTCCATTGTCCGATGGTTGACTTGCCTCCGGCGTTGCCTCCTCGCCTGGAAGCGCTCAGCTGGAGGAGACGGGTTGTTCTCGAACGACCTTCCAGAGCTGCAGAACGACTTTGCTCGGGACCAAGGTCAACTACCTTCCGCAGGCACGCCGTAACGTTGTATTGGTGCGCCTTTAAGTCAAGCAGCAACTGTTCTTGTCAGTGTCTGTTCCAGGGCCGTAGTACTAATAGCGCTGCTACGCTCAGTGTGCCCTTCTTTGCTAGCCTATGATGGGAAGCAGGTTGGGGGCGCGAGTGCTCTCAGTAGAACTTGTCAGGCGCACGGTTGAACAGGAGCAACACATGCGACCGGTTCCCTTGGCAACCAACACGGCGATAATTTCTTTCTCCGCCGCCAGGTGCCGACAGCATGATAGTGACTCCCCGTGCTTGTGACCTTTTCTGGTCGCCGCAACTAGCCGAGTTTGCACTCCTAAATAATCTTCCTCCGTGGCCTCGGCTCGCGATAACTGGAATGCGACGGCGATTGGATGTGGCCCGGGAACTTGAGTGATGCCAGGAAAAGAGTTCGTATCTAACAGCGTGAAAGATGAGCATAGCGGTAGCGGCGTACGTAGCTTATCGCTCCCGGCTGAGATTGTTCAGGAAGTTCTAGCGAGAGCTGGGTTTCTTCACGGACGATATCGGAGATCGAGGCCATTTGAGGCTACGTCGAAGGGGTCATTTTACACAGTTCTTCGCGTACAATTGCTCTGGTGGTCTCTGATTGTTTGTACTTCTGACTTCGGCGTCAGCACTTGGTGGTTACATTGCCTAGTTCACATTTCCAGCGTCTTTTCGATGGTTGTGGCCTCTGTCATCAGTCCGGAGAAGTGTTCTAGTTTCACGCCGCGCATCAAAAAAAGGACCTTCTTTACCTTCATCATGCGTATGTTGGCGTGGTGAAAAAGACTGGTCATTTCTTCCGTGAAGATTGCGAGGTTGTCATTGGGCAGCTACACTCGGGATTGCAGTACAAGTTCGACCCTTTCTCTTTTAACGACGCTCGTAAAGGTCTTCAGGAAGTTGCTTCGAAGCAGACCCCACGTTGCTGGAGTGGTTTCCTGGTTCTGTTTCCTAAGGTTAGTAGTTTCCCAAGGATACATGTTTAGTATCCTTACTTCGTATAGCTGTCCACTAATTTGCTGTCGCAATCGATGATGCACCTTTCGGGCGAAACTGCAACTTTCTTTAAGGTTTGTGAATCAGTGTCGTTTACATTAAACCCAAACGCGGCAGTTCCCATCTCTACAACTTTGCATACATGTCTATTGTCGACGCAGCGGTTTTTTTTTTTTTTTTTTTTTACAGCGGTGGGCACAATGAACTCACAGATCCAAAAACGTTTTTAGCTTTGCGATTAGCAAAACGTTTCACGTAAAATTTTCTTGCGCCAAGCATTATTCCTAAATTGGCTTTATGAATTCCACGAACAGTTTTTCGTAGTTAGCTTGTGCACATACCTTACGAGGTGGAGGATGTCGGGAACGACGTCGTAGCTGTATCCTGTTACGCCGTCCGTATCGTAGAAGCTTTTTGAACGCGGTTGGACTTGCGTCGCAGATGCTGTTGGTAGCGACTGGGGTTGCGTCTTGAATTGCCTCGTAACCATCCTCAACTTGTTGCCAAGAAGGATGTTTATCAGCACCAGCACTCCAAATAAAGTACTGCAGAAAAACAAGGTCTCCCGTTTTCAGGAAGACCACAGAGACGTTGCTAAAGTAAGTAAAGTGCTCCCTTGGAGTTAAATACCTTTAAAAAATGCATCAGCAACAGCACGCAAAGTTCAGTGGGCAGACATTGTAGTCTTGAAAAATATCCCGGTATATTGTGTGCTCCATCTTTATTTATAGAAATATGCACGCAATCATATAAGCTTTGAATGTTTGGTACTCGATTTTAGCAACAAAGCGACATTGTGTACATTGCGCCCTACTTTAATGCGCGCGCCTCAACGGCAAGGCTGCCCAACACATTTAGTATTCAATGTCTAGAAGTACAACATAGGGTTCTTTAATAATATCGCCCAAGCGTCAACCGCATGGAACGTCAGCGCCTTATACCGGTGGGAAGTGTGGTTGATTCGTGACAGTGCGAACAAGCGCACTAAGCACACTTCCGTGTGACCGTCGCTTTCTACGCTGTTAAATTCAGGAGGACACACGCCCTGCCGACGTGGTTTTCACCATGGTCCTGCTTACAAAAATAAAAACGATGTCAAGGAGAACGCGTGTCCGCATAAAATGTGCTATCTGCGATGGGCATGTCATTTTCTGTCGTACTACTGGACCTGGGCATGCACATGGATCTGAAGTGAAAACGGAGGGAATTTATCAGCTCAGCGAGGCATTGTCTGTGTAGTATTGGGCCGCAAATATAACGATGATGATGATGATGATCATGATCATGATGATGATCATGATGATTTATTGGCATCCCCTTTGAAACGGGGCGGCGACAAATAGTCACCTAGCCTGCTTGATTTAATCAGGTATACTATACATGTTCAAAACGTAGGGCGGGTGCCCTCCTGAGGCGAACAGCGTAGCACACAACGCTCGTACTTGAGAGTGTCTTTCACCCTTGCTCGCACTATTGCCGTTCTCACCACTCGCCATTGTTCTGCATGAGGTGCTGACATTCCGTGTGGTCAACACTCGCACAATATTATTAAAACTCCGGAAGGTTGAACTTGGTGCGGCATGTCTCCCGCTCTTTCTGTAGACAAATAGTATATCCGGATCATGCGGTACGTGCTATAAGACAAAGCGCTAAATTTTAATTCGTCCTTTACTTATGGGGTGCAACACGTATACTTAATATATTCAATTTTTCATGAATTATAGACGCCGCTCGTTTCATCTTAGCTTGTGCGTGGCATAAAGGATGAAAACTACTTTTCGAGGCACATAGCTTTCAATGAAGAGCTCATGTTTTTCAAACATCTTGTGAACAACGAATCTGGCGCGTGAAAATCATAATTCCCACTGCCGTAAATTCTGCCCTTTCAATTCTCTCGTTGCTGCAAAATTGTGAGCTTCAATGGACCGTATGGAGGTACTGTCAAGTAAATAAAGTACGACAAAGAAAGTGCCGGATCCCACGCACTTGTGGGAATCAGTTGTAAGCGAAGCTCCCTTCACTTCCATACCATATTCACTTCTACGTTGCTCAACATTACTCGCTCAGTGCACGCCCTGGGCCCATTTTTATGATGATGATTATAATGTTATTTTTGTAAAACATAGCACCTACCTACAACGGTGCATGTGATAAAGGTCGGGTGGTCGTGCACTTAGTTATTATAAAAGAAAAAGAACATAATAAGGTGAAACTGCGAATAAAAGACTATAAAAGAGACCAAATTAATGAACAAGTAAACTAAAACGAAAATATAAGGAAATTCATCGGAAAACTTTTAATGACAGGAATTTAGAAAAAATATGCTAAAAAAATAGTCACGATAGTAGCAGTTACCGTGGTATACATTTTGTTGCTAGGATGAAATCACTCACTGCGGCAAACACGCCCCTGTGATACACCAAAGAACACATTTCACACTAAAATGCCGTCGGCAATGCAGGGCCTTCAACGCTCGCGATATCGGTAGTGAAAACGCTTTTCCCACTCCACATCCAACGCCTAAACATTCGCAATATACACTCGTAAACATCCTGTAATTTTTTTTTTCATTCCCGCGCAGGCGACTGCTTAGTGTGCAATATGAACTATTTCAAATGGGGCTTTTCTTCTGTGTATCTTCCGCCGCCTCGTCTAAATTTGCGCCACGAGAGCATCCTTCATAGTTCTCTTAATTAAATATAGGCCATCTTGGACCACCGGTTTTAGTGGTGGAGACATTAAAGAGAACATTCTATGAGCGCCCACAGCGCAGGTTGTGTATCTCTGTTGCAAAACAAAAAAGCCTCATTCTTCGGTCCGGCTCCTTTATAGGAAATAATATTTATTTATTTATTTATTTATTTATTTATTTATTTATTTATTTATTTATTTATTTATTTATTTATTTATTTATTTATTTATTTATTTATTTATTTATTTATTTATTTATTTTGTCAAGGTGTTTATTGACAGGATTGAGAGGTCGAACTCGGTGTGGCAGTCAGAACCCTGCGAGCAGTCAGGACAAGCCCCGTGCGTAAAAGCGCTGGTGATGCGCCTGACTGACCGGCACTTCTTCGTCGTATTTCATACACCGGAGATGCACCTGGCTAACCGGCACTTCTTCTTCGTTACATTTGTCCCCCGGAGAAAAAGACGCCATCCTGGCGATCTAAGCATACGGTAACATAGAGGGATCGTAGAAGGGCTTCAGCCGATCTACGTGAACCGTTTCGCGACCGCGACGGCGCTGATCAGAGGACGGTGACACAGGCTCGACGACATAATTCACGGGGGAAGTTTGTCCAATTACACGGTAAGGTCCATGATATCTTGGGAGCAGCTTAGAAAAAAGGCCGGGAGCTATAGGTGGAACCCACAGCCAAACCAATGAATCGGGAGGGAAGCTTGGGGTAACAGAGCCACCACGACGAAGCTTCTGTTGTGTCTGATCTGCGGTGGTAAGACAACGGGCGAGTTGTCTGCATTCTTCAGCATGCTGCGCAGCTTGAGACACAGGAACACATTCCGATTAATCAGGCTGGTAGGGTAGCATGGTATCGATGGTGCAGGAAGGTTCACGGCCGTACAGTAAGAAAAACGGAGAAAAACCAGTGGTAGCTTGAGTGGCAGTATTAAAGGCGAACGTGACGAACGGAAGCACAGCGTCCCAGTTGGAATGGTCGGACGCGACGTACATGGCGAGCATGTCGCCAAGAGTGCGGTTGAAACGCTCCGTCAGCCCGTTCGTCTGTGGATGGTATGTGCTAGTGGTCCTGTGGATGATGTGACACTCCTTCAGAAGTGACGTCACGACTTCAGATAGAAATGCGCGGCCTCGATCACTGAGAAGTTCCCGAGGGGCTCCGTGACGAAGAACAAAATGCCGCAGTATGAAGGATGAAACATCTTGAGCAGTTGCAGATGGAAGTGCAGCGGTTTCTGCATAGCGTGTGAGGTGATCCACTGCAACTATAATCCAGCGGTTGCCAGCACCAGTACAAGGAAGCGGGACGTAAAGGTCGACTCCGACCGGATCAAAAGGACGGGATTAGCAAGGAAGCGGCTGCAAGGGTGCGGCAGTGGAAGTAGGGGCCGACTTTCGGCGCTGGCAGTCGAGGCAGCAGCGGACGTACTTCCGAACGAACTTGTACATGCCAGGCCAGTAATACCGGAGCCTAAGGCGGGTGTAAGTCTTTAACAGGCCACCGTGTGCACATTGGGGATCAGTGTGAAACGATGCGCATCAATCAGCCCGAAGATGACGCGGTATTACTAGGAGCCATTGCCGATAGGGGAGATAATTGCGACGGTATAGGAGTTGGTCGCGAATAACAAAGTGATGCGCCTGCCGCCGTAGAGTCCTAGACGCCGGAACAGTGGTAGGATCTGAGAGAAACTCCAAAAGCGAAGAAATCCACGGGTCTTTGCTCTGCTCAGAGCGCATGTCATCGATGGCAAGTGCTGAGAGGACAAAGTTGAGTGAGCAAAGACTGTCAGGATCAGGGTCAGGTGATATTGGCGAGCGGGAGAGAGCGTCGGCATCGGTGTGCTTGCATCCAGAGCGGTACACAACCCGGATGTCGTACTCTTGCAAACGGAGTGCCCACCGTGCGAGGCGGCCAGAGGGGTCTTTCAATGAGGAGAGCCAGCACAGCGCATGGTGGTCCGTTACTACATCAAATTGGCGGCCGTATAAATAAGGTCGAAATTTCGTAAGGGCCCAGAGTATGGCTAAACACTCCTTTTCTGTAACAGAGTAGTTTAGCTCCGACTTTGTCAGCATGTGGCTAGCATAAGCAACGACGTATTCCACAAGACCACTTTTGCGTTGGGCAAGAACCGCCCCAAGGCCGACTCCACTAGCATCTGTATGGACTTCAGTTGGGGCATCGGGGTCAAAATGCCGCAGAATAGGAGGAGAGGGGAGCAGATGGCGAAGGGTCGTGAACGCGTCATCACATGGTTTCGACTAGGCGGATAGGGCGTTGTCTCCAGCCAGCAGTTGAGTCAAAGGGGCGATGATCATGGCGAAGTTCTTCACAAAGCGGCGAAAGTAGGAGCAGAGGCCGACGAAACTGCGTAGTGTCTTCAGATTAGTGGGCTTGGGGAACTCGGCAACTGCACGGAGTTTTCCAGGATCCGGAAGCACGCCTTCTTTGGATACGACGTGGCCTAAGATGGTAGGCTTACGAGCAGCAAAGAAGCATTTTTTGATGTTAAGTTGCAGGCCAGCCTTAGTCAGACAGCTTAATACCTCTCTTAGTCGTTGGAGGTGAGTCGAGAAATCAGGTGAGAAGACAACGACATCATCTAGGTAGCACAAACACGTGTGCCACTTGAGACCGCGCAAGATACTGTCCATCATACGCTCGAACGTAGCGGGCGCATTACATAGGCCGAATGGCATGACATTAAATTCGTATAATCCGTCCGGTGTAACGAAGGCGGTTTTGGAGCGGTCAGCCTATGCCATGGGGACTTGCCAATATCCGGACCGCAAGTCCAACGAGGAAAAGAACTCGGCACCTTGCAAACAGTCAAGAGCATCGTCTATGCGCGGTAGGGGATATACGTCTTTGCGCGTAATTTTGTTAAGACGTCTGTAATCAACGCAGAAGTGAATAGAACCATCTTTCTTTTTTACGAGGACAATAGGCGATGCCCACGGGCTATGGGACCGCTGAATCACGCCACGCCGAAGCATATCGCTCACTTGTTCGTCGATGACGCGGCGTTCAGAAGCTGAGACACGGTAAGGACGCTGCCGGAGTGGGGCGTGCGAACCGGTGTCGATGCTGTGCGACACTGCTGTGGTGCGGCCGAGAGAATGTTGATGGCAGTCGAAGGAGGCGGCAAATTCGCGTAGCAGGCTGACAAGTTGCGCGCGTTGTGTGGTTGTCAAATCACCGGAGATTGACGGTTGGAAGCACTCCAACGGCGGTCGAGTCGCATTGTCGAGCGCGGCGAGGGATGTCGAAAGCGCGGTGTCGGGAGCATCGAAGAGCATTGAAGAATCCAAAATTTGAGCGTAACCGAGGCACTCTCCGCGATGCAAAGTAACCGACAGGAAAGACACATTGCACACACACATCACACCACGGCCAGCACTGATGGCGATGACGGCAAAGGGCAGCTGAAGGGAACGGCGACGGGCGAACAAGTCACATGGCGTGAATAAGATGGTTGCGTCACGTGCAGATACGCAAGATACAGAGACGACGGTGGCGGACTGAGGAGGGATATCGGTAACTTCGGCCACAATCATTTTTGTAGGCGTCACAGGATCTTGGTCCATGGCTGCAGCGGAAGGAAAAGACAACTCCACCTCGGCGCGGGTGCAGTCAATGATGGCATTGTTAGACGAAAGGAAATCCCAGCCTAGAATGACATCGTGGGAGCAGGACGGCAGGCCAACGAACTCAATGACATGAAGAGATTCCGCGATTACAACACGAGCAGTGCAGGCTCCCAAAGGTTCGATAGGCTGTGCGCTCGCAGTACTCAAATACAGTCCGGAAAGCGACGTCGTTACTTTTCCTATCCGTCGGCAAAGTCCTGCGCGTAATACCGAGATTGCTGCGCCCGTATCGACCAGTGCGAATGTTGGAATCCCTTCGACGTATACCTCAATTACGTTGCAGGGGTGATTTCGAGGCCTTGGGTAAAGCGAAGGGGACGCAGTTCTCGCCTCGGGAACTGCGACACTTAGTTTCCCAGACGCAGAGGGCTTGGCCGGCGTCTCATCGGTGAGATGGAACAGCGGCGTGGGGATGGCGAACGACGAGTAGTGTAGGGAACAGGGGTTTCATCTGACGGGACAGGGGATTGTAGCTGTCGAGGGGCGTAACTGTTCATGGGTCGGCGGTAATCATAAGTAGGCTGCTTAAGGCGTCGACAAAAGCGGGCAACGAGTCCCGGAATACCACAATGGTAGCAAATTGGGCGGTTGTCGGCTGTGCGCCAAGGATTTGGCTGGCGTGGTGGCTGTGGTGCAGGCGGCGAGAAGGGAATCGGGGGCGGTCGCGCAACAGCTTGGAGAGGTGGAAGTGGAGCGAAGGGCGGCCTTGCAGCGACGTCAGCGTATGTCAAGGGCACCGCGACTGTAGGCGGTGGAATAGCAGCTGGCAGGCACTCAGCGACTTGCTCCTTGATGACGGTCTGTAACCCCCGTGTCAGTGGGGAGTGTGGTTGCGCGTTCGTAAAGGGCACCAGGGAAAGCTGTCGAGCAACTTCTTCTCGCATGAACTCCTTTATCTGGTGCATTAGAGGCGACTCGTCAACACCTAGCGTCAGACCTGAGACAGGGGCGAATTCTGAGGGCGGGTGTCGTGTGACAACTCACTGCCTTCGAAGTTCGTCGTAACTTTGGCACAGCGCAATGACGACAGACACTGTGATCGGGTTCCGGGCGACCAACATCTGAAAGGCGTCGTCCTCAATTCCCTTGGGGATATGCCGGACCTTATCGGCGTCTGGCATCGTTGCGTCGACTCTGTTGCACAGATTAACCACGTCTTCGATATAGCTGGTGAAATTCTCACCTGGTTGCTGGGCGCGTCCGCGCAGGCAATGTTCCGCCTGAAGTTTACGTACAGCAGGACGACCAAAGATTTCCGTGAAGTTGGTCTTGAACGCCGACCATGTCGAGATGTCGGATTCGTGGTTACGATACCACAAGTGCGCAACGTGGCTCAAGTAGAAAATTACGTTGTTGAACTTTTCCCTATCGTCCCAGTGGTTGTGCCTGCTGACTCTGTCGTACGAGGCGAGCCAGTCCTCGACGTCCTGATCACCGGTACCCGCAAAAATCGCAGGATCCCGCTGACGCTGCACGCCAGGACAGATGACAGTTGGTGCCGTGACTGCAGCTTCTTGGGCTGGATCGTCCGGCATGGGCCGAGATGATTGAAGGGTTCGGCTTCGAAGTTCCAGCGTTGATGGAGTCGTGCCCAGCACTCTCCACCAAATGTCAAGGTGTTTATTGACAGGATTGAGAGGTCGAACTCGGTGCGGCAGTCAGAACCCTGCGAGCAGTCAGAACCGGCCCCGTGCGTAAAAGCGCTGGTGATGCGCCTGACTGACCGGCACTTCGTCGTATTTCATACACCGGAGATGCACCTGGCTAACCGGCACTTCTTCTTCGTTACAATTTATTTATTTATTTATTTATTTATTTATTTATTTATTTATTTATTTATTTATTTATTTATTTATTTATTTATTTATTTATTTATTATACCCTCAGAGCCCGAAGGCCTTACAGACAGGTGCGGAGGTAATTGGTGACAGCTTTGAATTTGGTGGCGTCAGAGATGGCAACGACGGTGGCGGGAAAATGGTTCCAGTCATTCGCAGTTCTATTAAATGCCTAAACTAGACATTGGTGCGGCTCGGAGGAACATCAACTTTGTATCGATGATCATTGCGGGATGACATGTATGATGAACGATGTAACAGGTGAACTTTAAGTATGTGGTTAGATAAATATACGTTGTGGAAAAGACACAGTGACAGTAGTTTGCGGCGACAAGCTAATTCTAATAAGCCAATACACTTGAGGGACGAATACAGTTGAGTAATAAGAAATACACAATACACTTGAGTAATAAGAAAGAAATGAAGCGAGCTGCTCGGTACTCAATAGACTCAACAATATCGGTTAGTTTATTGGTAGTGACAGAACTGTACATTGGAGAGTTCTGACGTAATAGTTCAGCGGAAACCCGCTAGGTGGAGAGAAGAAATTAAAGGGAAAATGAGACATCCACCCAAATGTAGCAATTGCTACAAAGGAAACCCATACGGTTTCCTCGAAAGAAAGCCGCGCAGTTGAAGAAAAATTCGTCCTGGTCCGGGACTCGAACCCGGGACCACCGCCCTTTCGGGGCAGCCGCTCTACCATCTGAGCTAACCAGGCGGCAAGCAGATGGCAGGGCGAAGAGTTCTATTGCGAAGAGTTCTATTGAGAGTTCTATTGAGAGTTTACAGAACTTCCCTTAGACGGCAGCAAAAAAAAAAAAAAAACAGCTAGTTAACCTCCCGGGTGCATTAATGTATGACCATTTCAAGCCGGCCAAATTCATGGTTAAGGCCGCACATACATATGCGCAAAAAGATAGGTATTTGCAGTGAGATAAAATATGCGCTTAAACATTAAACTGTATTTTACTTATGTGTGTTGACCAATACCAGCCAAGAAACATGGTCCACCAAAACTTTCGATGGAATGTGATGTAAATTACTTCCAATTGAGCATCAACGACTTCATTACTAAGTTTCTTCACGCACGCTCCTTTGCCTGCTGCAAACCAGACGTCTTTGAAAATCAAATATTCACAGGCCCATGAAAATGAGTGCACCACAGGTTGCTTCATTGAACAAGGCTTGGCAGCGACAGCGGCAAAGAGGAAAGTGGGCTCAAAAGCTGTTTTTTGCTACGTTGGAGAATATCGCCGCTCTGTGGGCTTTAGTGACACGTGTCATCGCTACTTTACAAGCCATTGCCGACATCGGACACAGATGTAGGCACTGTTGTTGACGCAACGGTCCCGCGGAAAATACCACGTTCGCCACCAGGGGACGAGCGGACGCGTATAAAGGCCTACGGAGCTGGCATCTGGTTTTACTTGGAAGTTACAGCGGCACCGAGGAAAGCGGGCTGAAAAGCTGTTTTATTGCGATAGCAATTATATGCACATTTTAACCGGATTTCTGCCGTCGGCGTCGTCGTCGCCGTGGGGTTCCGTATAAAGTCCAAGGGCGATAAAATCGTCGCCGCGCGCCGTATGCGCGAGTGAAAGCGCGCGGGGTACATGCGCTATCACGGAGAGCGAACGCACGGCGGAAAGCAAACGCGACCGTCGCTCGAAAAGCCATGGGGGTATAAGAGGGAGGGAGGCGGGGCGACGCTGTGCTGCGGCACTAAATGCGTATCTTGCAACCGGACGCAAGGGGCACTGGCCACTCAATATCCCACACGAAAGCAAGAAAGCGGGAAGGTAGCGCGGGAGGGAGAGGGGGCGCAGCTTCTACTCTGCCAACAACTGCGTTTGTACTTTTCCCGGCTGTGGCGGTCTCCCGCACCGTCTCATATCTCCACACGGCTCTGACCTTTGTACGCGCTGTGCATTCGCCGCTCAGTTTCCGTGGAAGCGATAGACCACACGAACCTTCGCTTGCTGCGGCGGCTGCGCCTGCTGCCAGCGTTTTGACAGTCGTCTGCGGTCATTCAGTGTGATCTATTCATGTTTGCTTGTGCGCGCTGACACCACGCTTGTTAATTCAGTTAGTAAGCGAATGTGTCCAAGTTTATGCAGCCGATAAAACTACTATCCCTACTCCGAATAGCTCTCTACTAATTTGCTATCGCAATTGATGCTTCGCCTTTCGGGCGAAACTGCAACATTTTTTTTTTTTGCTACGGTGCTGGTCTGTGGATAAGTTCATATTTCATATTTTGATGCGATTACTTCTTGCTGCTGTTGCTGCCAAAATACTGTTCAATGATGCCTAGTGAGCTCGAGAAGTTGCCCGATGAACTTCTCAAAGAGTTCAAGAAGGACATTGCCGCGATGCGCAGTGTTGTTGAGAGGGACTTGCGTAAAGAATACAGGAAGCTGAATACAGGCGTTTAATACTGCAGTAAGCAGTATGACTGTGTGACTGCTGAGTGTAAGGCTCTGAAAGAAGATAAGACGGCCCTGAAAGCCGAAACCTCCGCACTGTCCTCCGAATGAGAAGCGCTAAAGAAATTAGTCTCTGATTTTGACCACCGCTTACCAAACCTAGAGCAGTATTCCAGACGGAAAAAAATCTTGAAATCAAGGGGATCCCCGTAACAGAGAATGAAAGTCTCACAGACATGCTTGCGAAAGTCGGTGACGCAATAAATGAGCCTTTAGCACCAGGGATGTTGGCAACTGTCACGGCCTTCCAAATAAGAATGCTGCGTCTCCTGTCATCTTGATTCAGTTCCGCTCTCGTTCGAAACGCGATGCTATTCTTCAGAAATCAAAACGCAATAATGTTACTGCAAGCGACCTGGGCCATGACAAAGGAAGTCTGGCTTACATCAGTAAGCATCTATGCCCTGCCCTTAAGAAATTGATGGGCATGGTTGTGGCCGAAAAGAAAGAAAAGAAATGGAAATTCATTTGTATAGAATGGTCGCCTTTTGGCACGGAAAGATGAGTCTGCGCAGGTGCTGTGGATTTCTTGCGCTGGTGACATAGATAAAATCATTTAAACACTTCGGCCAATTATCAATACACCACTAGTATCCACATGTCATCCACGTTTCTTTTTTTTTCGACTGCAGACTAGAGCACTGCATGGGCCAATTTTTTCAGCCCAAGCCCGGCCCGGGCCCGTTTTTACGTTGGGCGGTCCGCCCGAGCCCGATCAAAACATTTATGGCGAGACCCGGGCCCGGCCCGGGCCCGGAAATAATCTACGTTACCCGCCCGGCCCGGCCCGCCACCCCTTTACCTTAGGCCCGAGCCCGGCCCGAGCCCGGCTCGAAACTGGTCCGAACCCGGCCCGAGGCCGAAAAATACATGTTTTCTTAGTTGAGACGCCCGAGAATAACTCGCTGCACGTTACATGCACACCACCAAAAAGCCCGGCCCGGGCCCGCGTCAAAAAAACCCGAGCCCGGCCCGGGTCAAAAAGCACACGCCGTGCCCGAGCCCAGCCCGAGCCCGTGAAAAAACTGCTCTACCCAGCCTGGCCCCGCCCACGGCCGGGCCGGGCCCGGGCTTTCGGGTAAGCCCGAGCCCGTGCAGTGCTCTACTGCAGACGTCAGTACTTTGCGCATGCACAACAGGAATGACATGTCTTTTTTTAACACTCAGTCGTTACGCAACAAGCAGGAAAAAGTTGAAACATTCCTTCCTAGTGTGAACTATATTTTTGATGTCGTAATGATAACTAAGACGTGGTATCGGGATCGTTAGAAAATAATAGAGTTACCATGCTATAATATGCATGTGCAAAACCACTGCGATAAAATAGGTGGTGGGCTACTGATTCCAGTGAAGGAATCCTTTCAAACAACGCCTATTTACAGCAGCCAACATTACAACATTGCCTCTTTACTGCAGCAAACTGTAATTACGAAATATTATCACGGCAGTGCAACCAGCATGTATTTTCCGTTGTTTATGGCCCTCCTAATGGAAGAATGTCACGATTTCTCAATTTTATGAATGAGCTCTTCTCTTGGATTACAGTTAATAAATACAATCTAATCCTGGGTGGCTATCTCAACGTAGAATTATTGTCCTCTTCTTCCCAGCTAAAGCAACTTCAACAAATACTAGATTTTTATGGTCTTAGAAATTTCATTTCGCAGCCAACAAGACTACAAAAACCATCAACATTATTTGATGTGTTCGTGACCAATGTTACCTCTGAATCGTTGCACTCTGGTGTAATTTCCGTCCAGTTAAGCGATCACCTCCTGATCTTCGTTCTGGTAAATTGTTTAGCCGCTCGAAAGCGCCATTGCGCCTCTTTTGAAACATATCAATGTATTAACAGCGTAACACTTGCGTAACACAGCGTGCAAGCTTACCAACTGTTAACCTAACGATGCTAGCTTACCAAACTGGACTGGACTCACATTCTTAAAATTACGGATCCAGAACAACCGCATGATTCCTTTCTTTCAGCAGTTAAGTTAGTGTGTGATCAATCATTTCCGTTCAAAGGCCTCGGAGAGCACGTAAGCCGTCGATCGACGGAGAATGTTTAAAAATTATAGAGAAAAAGAATAATTTTTATAATCGTTCTGTGCGCACTAAATGTTTAGATACACTTTTAGTTTTCAAGAACTACAGAAATAAATTAACAAATTTTTGTGGCAGAAAAAGAAATACTACATGCACAAACTATTTAACAACCCCGGTTTGAAGCGCAGTGACCTAGTTTGGAAAACATTAATCATGTTCTGAACCGTAAACCTCTGGCCAATGAGCAAACGGAAATCATCGTCAATAATAAAAGAATTGCAGGGGAAGAACTCGCAAATTGTTTTGACGACTACTTTGTTTCATTGGTTTGAAGTGTTCATGATCCTACGTCTACAAAGAATCAGCGGTCACGAACGCACCACAGCGCATTTTTGCTCCCAACTGGTGCTCACGAAATCCGCACTTGCTTCTTGGCGCTAAAGAATTCTAAATCAAAGGACTTGCACGGACTTCAAACTCGGCCACTTAAGTACGCTGTTAATGAAACTATCCTATAGTGCAGCACATTTTCAAATTATGTTTTACAAAGAGCGCTTTCCGCAAAAGTGTGCAAATTGCCAGTGTTACAGTTATTCATAAAGGCGGAGACAAAAAGAACCTAACTATCGGCCCATTTACATTCTTCCGTTCTTTTTTTCAAATATTTCGAAAACCTCATTTATCAAAGAATTTTACGTTTTTGCGACAAGTACAGTCTAATTATCAAAAGCCAACAGCTCTCATAACTCAAGAAGAAATAATATTCGATGCCTTTGAGCGGAAAGACCTTGCCCTTGGTATTCTTGTCGATTTTTCAAAAGCATTTGGCCTGGTAAATCATCAGACGTTGCTCGCCAAACTTGATATTTATGGCTTCCGTGGGACGTTTCTACAATTATTTAGATCATACCTTCAGTATCATTTTCATAAAGTCGTAATAAATAATAAAGCATCAGACATTAGGCCTATACTCGCAGGTGTACCACAGGGAAGCATTTTGGGGCCAGTATAGTTTACTCTCTATAAAAATGAAATTGTTTGTATTGATAACAATACCACCTTTATAATGTATGCAGATGACATTTTATTATTTTGTGCTCCAACGGTTTCCTAACTTGTAACGCACGCTACGAACTCCTTGGGATTGCTTTATGAATGGTCTGTAACAAATTCGTTATTGATAAATATTGAGATAACAAAAGCTGTTCTTATCAGATCGCGTAACAAACTTCCCTTTGATCGCAGTCTCGTTCTCAGAGCTGGCATTTTTGTTGTTCATGCAGTGCCATATCCAAAAAATATTGGGGTTATATTTGAAGAAGCATTATCCTGGAATCTTCAAGTAGATCCGGTTACACAAAAACTATCAAAAATTGCTGATGTACTCTCGCGATATATAATGCCACCATATATCAAAAAGATTTTTTATGATGCTTTGTTCACATCCTTGTTAAGTAAATTGGTTTTGGTGTGGGGAACCACAACGTGTTCCAACATAAAACAACTCCATGTAATTCAGAAGCATGTTGTGAGTCACATTATCAATATGTGATTCGGAACTCACACTACTGAGGCTTTTAAAGCACTTGGCATAACTCCACTGCCAAATTTCTATGAACAAACACTGATTAGGAGGCACAGGTCGTATGTCCAAGCAGGCAATGCATTTCTTCCAACTTTGGCAAATCTACCGCTACAACAATACACTCATGACACACGGACTACCACAAACTGGCATTCACCGAAAGTTCGCACAGAATATGGCCGACAGAAACCATCACACGCCTTACTATGCCTATTATATTGTATTTAATACATGTGTTACATGTATTAAACATCTATTAAACATGTATTAAACATGTATTTAATAAAGAATGTACTGCTTCTGCTTGATGTTACATACAGTATATTGTCATGTTTTAACAGAGGAGCTGTTTAAGCCGGCCGTAATGTGTGCCGCCTGCCACTGCGTGCCTAGCAACCACCCCGTGGAGCGTCGCGCGCTATGCCCGGGAAAGAGAAAGAGAAAATGAGAGCGAGAGAGAGTGCGCGCGTCGCGCGCTACGCTCGGGAGAGAGAAAGAGAAAATTAGAGCGAGAGAGAGAGAGGCGGAAACAAATTGTAGCAGCACCAACGAGGCAACGCGCATAGGTGCTGCCGACGCCATCCGCGCTTCTCCGTTTCCCCGCATTAGCGCCGAACGCTCGCAGTGTCCGTGATTGCAGCAGGCACCTCTGGCGGCGGCTCGGCCTAGCTCCCATCAGCTGCGCACTACTTCGCATGCGCCGTGACGTCATGCCAGCGTGTCGTCTGCTGCGAGCCGCCCGTACACTGTGCGCAGCTTTCGCCACACTTCCCCTACGTGTGCTCGGGCTGCAAGTGCTTCGCGAAGCGTTCCCCGATGCCACGGACCACGAGGAAATGCTTATACACTTCGTATAACTTAGCATCACTTGGCATTACTTCGTATAACGTAGCATCACTTCGAATAGCCAGGAGCAGCTAGGAACCGATCAGCTCCTCTGTGTCTTTAGCTTTGCGCCATTAGTGCAAGCTACCCCGCACTTTTTCATTTATACTTTTTGTATATGAAGTCGATTTATTTTTACCACACAAATTCCACATGAGATGTGGTTGGAAAGGTGGGAAGGAAAGCTACAACATGTAGCTTGACTGGCCCCACCTCGCAGTACCCGGCAGCGGACACTTTGGCAGAAGTAAGACATGTACACAAAGACTGTTACAGCTGTGATACTAGTTTGCTAAAACAATAGCGGACACTTTAGCAGAAGCAAATAATACATGTACACAAAGACTGCTAAAGCTGCAATATTAGTTAAACAATAGATACAAGATGGAAACTACTGCATTGTGCAACCATGCAAATGAACTAAAAAGCGAATGATATCAATCATTACTCAAAAAGCGCATACAAGTCATTTCTCGAAAGTACACGCAAATCTTTATCGTGAGGTGGAATTTGTTTAAAGCCTGTGGGACACTCGACTGCATCATCTGAAATTCATAGTTGGTGCGATATTTTCGTACATGCTAAAGTTCTATGCGCCTCAGTGAGCGTAAAGAAATGTTGTTTTGCAATTTTGACAATGCTCTCAGATTGTGTGTCCTCACGTATTTACCATTTAAGGCTCAATAGTAGCTTAAACTCGTACAACTTGTGGCATTTCAAGATTCTGAGTTCAGTATACAACGGAGATGTGTGCGCATCATATGGCTGCTTTGCAATCGCTTGGACAGCATTTTTTGTGCATTATGATTAGCTTATACAGAGCTTTCTCAGTGCTATTTCCCCATACGAGATGGCAGAAACGCAAATGTGATTCAAACAAAGCAGTGTAAACGAAACGGTTATGGTAGACTGGGAGAAAATACATACACTTCCTTAGCATGCCTAAAGCCTTCGAAAGTTTGCGTAGGTAGTTTGTGTGGTGGTCCCAAAGCATAAGTTCGTTAAACATTTCTCCCTGGGATTTAGCTGCAGGAGATATTCCAATGATACAGCCTTGTAAGTAGAGGCCGTCACCGAGGTTAAATGGAACGGATTTTGGGCAGAATAAAACAGCTTTTCTTTGAGAGCAATTTACTAATAATGAGTTTTCGAACGAACATGCATTGAGTTTATGCTGAATTAGATTTCCACGTAAAGGTCATTCGCACCTGGTCCTGCAAGATATATACTTGTGTCGTCTGCATACATTATGCAATTTGCTGAGGTTTCAATGTTTACAAGAACATTTACATATATATATATATATATATATATATATATATAGCGAACAACAGCGGCCCCAGTATACTGCCTTAGAGAACACCGCCTTTAATTTCAAGGGCTGTTGATAATTCTCGGTCAACACAACCTCACTGATACCTTCCTGATCAATAGCTACTTATTAAATCAGCTCCAATACATCGAATTCCATAACAAAACTGCTTTTTAACATAGTTCTATGATTTATTTGATCAAACGCTTTCAAAAAATCAATAAAAACACCATCTGTTAGCAGTTTATTCTCCATGTTGCGTAATATTAATTCTTTTTGGTGTAATAAAGCCACTTCCGTTGATATTCCAGGTCTAAAACCGTACTCAGATGATGTAAGAAATGAATGTTTATGAAGAAAAGTAAAGAGTCTTGAGTGAATTACGTTTTCTTATTGGCCGCTTTTAATAATATAGCTATCTTCATTTTCTGAGGAATTATACCGGTACTTAAAATTTTAATTTGAAGGACGCTTAAGCTTAACCTTCAAAAGTGGAACGTGATAGCATTCAAATATCCTTGACTATTTCTCACACTTCCCGGCAACTGCAGCTTATGTAACCGTAATGTTTACCGGGAAACGCTGGCGGTGAACGCTATGCACGAAGGCGCGCTTTCTGGTAGAAACGCGGCCTCTTTCATGGGCCGGCCTTCTTTTAGTGTTTGCACCTTTAATATTTCAGCCTGAGAACATTTAGCATAAAACGCATGCGCTGTCGGTGTTTTGTTTCATGACAATTGTTTGTGGGCTGTCACTCTCAAAATTCCGAGGAATAACTTTGTAAAGAATGCAAGACAAAGTGTGAGCAACTTTAGTGGTAAAATATATTTGGAAAGCCTGCGTGGTGGGGATTATTTTCTCGGATTATTCACGACGACGCCGGATTTTCTGCGACACGGGGCCCTAAACGCTATCGCGTTAGAAAACGTTATAAACCTGGGTTGCACAAGCAGTGAAAATGTGAAGGACGAATATTACTGGTTGCATTTTTATATGATCAATGTCGCCACATCTGGTTTTTTTAAGCGCCGAAACACTTCTGTACTGTCTGTTGGAGTGAAAAATGTCACAGTTTCGCCCTAAGGGCGAAGCAATGAATGCGATAGCAACACAGCAATGTCATACGAAGTAAGGTGAGCGGCTTTGGTAGCAACAACACGCAGAACTGTTGTCGACGCCATCGGCGTTTTGCCCGCGTTAGCTCAAAATGCGTGCGGCGTTGGTGACTGTTGCTGGAGCCTCTGATATAAATAGGCACTTGG
The DNA here is from genome assembly GCF_013339745.2 of Dermacentor silvarum. Classification (NCBI taxonomy): domain Eukaryota; kingdom Metazoa; phylum Arthropoda; class Arachnida; order Ixodida; family Ixodidae; genus Dermacentor; species Dermacentor silvarum. The sequence continues at coordinate 162,741,652 of NC_051158.1, read as the reverse complement.
TGCCGCAGCTAAACGTCGCCTCCCTTCCCTCCCCCTCCCCCACGGCCTCTCGCGCGTCCGAAGAAGGCGCGTTTGCTCTACATATATGGTGATTGTAAAGGAGAAAAGAGACGCCTTTTTCTGCAGCCCTTAAGCGAGCACGGCGCAGAACGCGCGTTTGTTCTCCGCCGTGCGTTCACTCCCCGTGAAAGACGCGCCCCTCGCGCCCTTTCACTCGCACATACAGCGTTCGATTGGCGCTGAGCCGTGCTCCCTCAAGGGCTGCAGAAGATAGCGCCAACCTTTCCCTTTCCCTCAAGAACCACTTACCTACCGGCGACGATTTCATCTCCAAATGACGTCATACGGAACCTCACGGCGACGGCGACGGCGACGGCGACGCCGACGGCGACGGCGACGCCGACGGCGACGGCGACGCCGACGGCAGAAATCTGCTTTTGAGTGTCCATATAATTGCTATCGCAATAAAAAAATTTACTCGGAAGGAGGCCTCAAATAGTCATGTATAACACAGGATTGTGGTAACTATGAGGAAGTGATGTGAAATAAGGCTGTTTCACATGGCGCGATTGGGGCGAAAAAAATCGTTCTGCCGCGCACGTCGCAGAGCGATTTTCGCTGAGAGCTTTCACATGCGTCTGTGACATCGCGTTTTCCGTCGCAGCGACGCCGAAGGTCGCCCCCTGCTCACGAAGCATTCAAGCCTGCATCGCTAAATAAAAACAACGTTTAACAACAAAAATCTTTTTATTATTTGAAAATAGAATGAGTACACTATTTTTTAATGTTTAAATGCGTTGAGCCTTTACGATCGCTTAGTCTGCAACCGCGGCGAGTGAAACGCTGCACAACACAGCAAGTATGAGCGTGTGGCTAGTGCGGCGTCGGTGGGGTGGTTTCGTGTATTACCCCGTTGTTGTGGTACTATTGTGGTAATATATCGAAGCCACAACTCTTCTCCTGGAGGAGTATATGCTTCTGCAGAAGAAGCGACCATTGAATGTGTAAGCACCTGGCACAATTTGTAGCGATAAAGAGGTTCATGACGGTGACGATCAAGTGGGTACTTGCCGTATGTTGAAGGCGGCGTCTGCTCCTGACCTGGATAGCGTGCAGCTTCTCAATTTAAACGAATTGTGTGAGCTAGAGAAAACAAAAATTGTTCATGAAGCTCCTGAGCCACAGGCGCTGGTGGATACGCTCTGTTAAAACATCATTGAAACTGGTGCGCCACATTGCTCCGCTGAGCTTCCAACACGCGGTAAAACAGGAAAGCGCCTATTTCGACGGCGCTTGCTGTTACGTCACGTTGCTCCGCCCACATCGCGCCGATCGCTGCGACTCAGCGACGGAAATTCCAACATGTTGGAATCCCGTCGCGGAGAGCCCGCGACGTCGCGGCGGTCGCTGAGCGACGGAATTCGCTGTGTCGCTGTGTGAAAATCGCGCCATGTGAAACGGCCTATACTCGTTAAATAAAAGTTGTCGCAGTTTCACCTGAAAGGCGAAGCATCAATTGCGATAGCAAATTTGTAGCGAGCTATACGGAGTAATGATATTAGCTTTATCAGCTGTATAAACTTGGACATGCAGCAGCACCGGCAACACGCAGAACTGTTGTCGACGCCGTCGGCGTTTTGCCCGCGTTCGCTCAAAATGCGTGCGGCGTCGGTGACTGTTGCCGGAGCCTCTGATATAAATAGGCACTTGGTGCCGCAGCTAAACGTCGCCTCCCTTCCCCCCCCCTCCCCTACGGCCTCTAGCGCGTCGGAAGAAGGCGCGTTTGCTTTACATATATGATGATTGTAAAGGAGGAAAGAGACGCCTACTTCTGCAGCCCTTAAAGGAGCACGGCGCAGAACGCGCGTTTGTTCTCCGCCGTGCGTTCACTCCCCGTGAAAGCGCGCGTCCCTCGCGCCCTTTCACTCGCACATACAGCGTTCGGCGCGCGGCGACGATTTCATCTCCATTGACGTCATACGGAACCTCACGGCGACGGCGACGGCGACGCCGACGGCAGAAATCTGCTTTTGAGTGTCCATATAATTGCTATCGCAAAACATTTCCTAACATTTCTCCGTTTAAAATTTTGTTATCTATAGTTCACTCTTTCAAATCCGTCCTCGAATTCCGAGAAAAGGTAAGTGAAGAATGCTGCTGCCATAAATGTTTACTATCTTTGATACCATCAAACATGTTTAACAAGAAGTCGCGTTTAGCGTTACGAAGTGTTTTATTTAGAAGTTTTCTGGATTTTTAAATGTCTGTAATGCATAGCGATTTCGATTTTTCAAAAATGTGTTATACAGTTTATTCCTTTCGTTGATAATTTTCAACAAGTGTGACATCGTCTACGGTCTACGTGCGCGTCTCGGTTTCACAATCTTCTTGGAAGAAAAATGCTTTTTATACAGATATTTCCATAAAGCTACTGTACGCCGTTTCCGCAGAAAAAGATAAGAAACGTCTCAATTGGTTGGGCTAATTTCGTTCCTAAACCGACCTAAAGTGGCTGCATTTATGTCCTGAACAAAGGTGGGTGGTATCGCTTTGTGCCCTTGCCCTTTTTGTTTCTCAACGATTAGATAAATGGGCAAATGGTCACTGATACATACTGCAATGGTACCTGCACGCACACTGTCTTGTGGCAAGTTTATCAGGAAAACCTCCATAAGCGTAGCAGTGTTTCAAGTTACGTGCATAGGAGCAGTGAGCAGATTAGTTATGAAATATGAGTCAAGGAGAGTGTATAGTTCGGTTTGTTTGAAAGTTATCTGCAGCATATCGATATTTATGTCTCCGCCAAGCACTAATAATAATATTATGGGTCAAAACATGCATACCTTAAATAAATAACTTTTATACTAGGATGTTTTTTTTTTCATTTTATCGCGGCTTTTACTAGCCATCATTACCCCGTTTACATTTTCAATCCGCGCCCATTTGTGTACATTTAGTTCGTGCACATGTCATGTGCACTAATTTGTTTCTCTACATTTTGTATCGCTAACTGTTGTGTTAACTTCTATTTGTGAGCTGTACGTACAGACCCTAAGGCTTATTTTTTTTCTATTTTGTAGGTATGTTGTCCGCAAGGTCCAAGTTTTCTGTCGGGGGCGCAGGCCCCTAATCAAGCCTTTGCATAGGCTTTTTGTCTGCACCCCTAGACATCCGTGTGATGCTCAATAAATTTGATTCTTTCAGAAGTCATGCCAGAAAAGGCCACCATATTCAAAAATTGCTTCAGTGTGTTTACATAGCATTTCTTTATGCTATACGTAGCGTTTCTCTAGGCTCTACGCCAGACTTCACAAGCAAAAGTTTCGCGATGGCCCGATGCACAGCGTTAAACGTCCATAACCCCTTTTCCTCTATACAAACTTTCTATCTCTCTCGCAGCTTAGATTATGGTAACATACTTGAACTACTTTATTGTGATAGGTAAGACGTGCAGAACAGCCTAACTTTGTAACGGTAAGCTTTAAATGTCAACCGGACACTTAAGCTGGTTAACCTCTCGGCCTTTCACCTCTTATTTTTCTTCCTTCCTTCTAAACGTCGTGTTGTGAAAACGACGTAAATGAACCATGCTAGGTGAGGAAAGTAGTGGAGCAGCGATTGCATACACCCTTTCTCAGTGCATTTATTACTAATTTCAATTGTGCTATCATATGTTGGGACATCCGGGTATCACAGATCACAGGGTGCTTGGTTGAATGAAAATGGTTTTAATAAATAAAAAAACAAGAATGCGCACAGGAAGCAAGGCAGGGCCTCAAGTTTGCCGCACAGGAACTCACACATGGCGTCCTTCGAACACGCACACGGTCTCTCGCGCTCACATTCGCACAGCCTCGTCCTAGCACGACCGCAAGCACACTCAAAAAAAGAAGAATCCCACCACCACCACACCACTAGGCTCGTCTGGGACCGCAGATCGTGGTGTGCAAGGTAGGGGGCGCTAGCTAGCAGCTGGTGAGATACCTAACACATAACGCAGTACCAGAGCCGCTTTAACACAGCAACGGTTCCACGAAAGTCGAGCTGCACTGAAAGCATTTTACTCACTCACAAGCTTTCGGCAGGTTAGCATTATTGCCAATGAACTGCACGCACTTCAAGGCGAGACCGTGTCTGGAAATATGCAAGCGAGTATAAATAATGTTTCGCTCACCACAAACTTGCTTTCAGCCAACGCCACCGATCTGATGTTGTAGCACATAATTTGCTGGCTGTGTATCGAGCCTTCATCGCTTCTGGCATCGTGTCCTGCAGAGTGGTATCTACTCTTCCTCGCCAACAACGCTAAAATGCTTGATGCTCAACAACAAAAAGCCAATTTCTTCTTGCTGTCAAAGAAAACCACTTCACCGCTCTGTTTGATTTTTCTTCTTCCTCTCTTGGATGCCGAATAATGTTTGTGACGATGCTCTGCCTCGAAAACTATTTTTGCAGAGGATGGGAAGATAATCTAGAGTTCCTAATAGTGTAACCGCAAGAAATTGCTTTCTCTTTTGCTGCCTTTAGTATCTGGTAAAGCTAAAATAAACTTTGAACGCATCAGTTTCCCGTACCTTTCAAATGGTCTTGTCTACGCAAGACAAAAATCGCCTGCGGCAGATAGCCAGATAGCATAATTGGTGTCGTTGAGCTGGATCATTCGAAGAGGCGGACATTACTAGCACGCGAAATTGTAACACGTATTCTAATAATTAGCCAAAATTGGCCAATTATCAATTGGTCAATTGGACCATTTGGTCAATTGGACCAACTGCATTTTCCTAGGTTTCTCTAAAGCATTTGATAATGTATGTCACAAGCTATTACTATACAAACTAAGCCTTCCTAATCTTGACTGTAACCTCTTAAAATGGATAGAACGTTTTCTAACCAATCGTTTTCAGTTCGTCAGTGCTAACGACCATAACTCTGCCTTCACTAAAGTAAACTCAGGTGCAGCACAAGGTTCTGTACTAGGTCCTCTTTTATTTCTTATCTATATTAACGACCTTCCTTTAGAAATATTCTCAAATAATCACCTTTTTGCCGATGATTGCGCTGTTTTTCGCAAAATAGGTAACTCCGATTACATAACTGCACTGCAGGCCCACCTAAACATTATTTCTAGCTGGTGTAAGAAATGGCTAATGGTGTAAGAAATGGCTAATGGAACTTATTATTAACAAATACAAAGTAATAAGAAAATCCCGAGCGACTCACGCCTTACCGAAGTATTACCTGGTTAACATTGCCCTTGAATCCGTTGACAAGTATAAGTACCTTGGAGTTCATATTACGACTAACCTGTCTTGGGCTGCTAACAACGCAAACCAAACCTAACGTTCGGTTTGCGTTGTTAATTACATAATTAACAACGCAAACCGACCGTTAGGTTATTTGCGCCGAAATTTTCATTCCGCTCCGCCATCTTTAAAACTGCTGCTGTATACGACACTAATGCGCCCAAAATTAGAATATGCATCGGCTGTTTTTGGATTCATGTCAAGTCAACCTAATTATTTCTCTTGAACTTGTTCAAAATAATTCGGTTCGTTTCATTCTTTCTATCTGTAATAGAACTGCAAGCATAAGCACTATGCAAAGTAACCTCAACTTACTACCATTAGCTTCTCGCCGAAAAATCTAGCTCTCTTTCATAAACTATACCATCACCTTGTGCTACGAAATGATGTAATTTCGCCACCAATGTATGTTTCTCATCACATTGATCATTATCTCAACGTAGGGATTGTATCGTGCCACATCAAAAGTCTTTTTCAGTCATTTCTTCCGCGAAATGGAACCACCTTCCCAGACATCGTTACTAGTAGTGATAAAAATGCCTTTAAACTAACACTACCTAATATTGTATAAGTAGGAGCTATTTTTGTACTCACCAAATGTCTAGTTTTCCTAACCTGACTTTTTGTTCATTTCATTTGTACCTTAGCTAACATTGTATAATATCAGCAATGACTATTTCTTCTTTTTATTGTAACATACTGCATTCTTGTAACCTTTTGAAACTGCTCATACCACTCCCCTCTGCAATGCCCCCTGGCCTTGAGGGTAATACAAATAAATAGCATCAGGTCCACTTTCGCATTTCATAATTATTTTATTGCCTTTTTTTTTTCGCTCTCCTCTGGGATCTTTTAATCCCGTTCCCCATCCATATACAGAGTAGCATGCCAGTGGATGTATACGTGCCGACAAAAATCTATTCTTCTAATAAAGATCCTCTCTCTCTTGGCCAATTACCTATTTAATTAATTTACGACACATATACCCCTTTGCGAATTGTAGCTTGTGAGTTTGCAGGACGGATGCACTTGACTTGAATTGCGAAGATTACATTACACCAGTTTCGAGATATTCTTTTCCAAAGTGTGGGACAAAATACATGGACGTTCCTGTTACTTTTGTGCTTCAATGCATAAAGCAGAGTTTTGTCAAAACGTAAGTGGACCAACATTGCATTTTTACGGCGATTTTGATGGCGCATAGCTCAAAACGGGCGTCAATATGGAAATTCATTCCAGATGAACACGTCTGTCAATTTCACCGGCTACAATTTGTAAATTGCAACACGTGCCGTAAAGTATTTATTTCTGAAGTTAATTAGTTAATCAATTATTTACTTATGAGTTTCGGCTTGTCGGTAAATTAGTGTCCCCCTCTCTGAACCATTCAGCACAAGAACTTGAATTATGGTATCTGCAACAGGCGATTTTCAGAAATCGCATAAAACACAAAAATGATCACTTAATTAATTAATTGTGTGTCTCCTCCTGATAAAACTCCTCCGAGAGCCTAGTCCTTAGCTTTTATGCAACGTGTCACCTGCTAACAATCTGTGAGGTCGGGAATAGGACTGCCATGAACTGGTTCGCGAACCAGTTCGGTGTTGCGAACAGGTTCATTCCAGTTTTCTTTTTCATTTCTCCGAACCAGAAAGGAAACGGAGCTCGTTGAACCCGAACCAAAGCTGTATATTTCTTTACACCCTGCCATGGCATGATCAGGACACCAGGGGGCGCCGACTAGTGCGGACTTACAAGCATCGGCTCCCGCTTCTTTAAATGATTTCGGTCCGAAAATTGTTGTGCCTACTATTGACTTGTGAGACGCGTCCAGGTAACGGGCGAATGCGGACGCATGCAACATCGGCTCCGTGAGACCGATGCTGCCCTTCTGGTAAATTGTCATCCCGTTTCAAGAAACTTGCCGTGTAGCTACCCGAAGGTGAGTGGAGGCCACTCACCAAATTTGGAGACCATATCGTCCAGCAAACGTGACTTATTGGACAGAGAAGACCGACACGCCGTACAGGCCGCGCCATGCCAGGCGCGAGTCCTAGCTCGGCGAATCACCGGCAGCCCACGATGATGGAAGTACAAGTCGAAGGAACTACCCTCCGAGAAGAGGACTACGACCCAGCAGACTGGACTAAGATCATCCGAACCTATCAAGGCAAGTCCCAGTCAAAAGCCCGAATGGAAGATACAAACGGGGTACGCGGAAAACAGAAGGCATCCGAGGAACGCACCGAAACGCTCCCCGCGTCGACGTGGCGTCCGACGTACCGCCCGAACCCGGCGCACTTGCGTGCAACGCAGCAAGTGAAGCGCAAAAGTCGTCAAATGGCTCCACTGCCACAATATGCGATTAAGGTAGTTTTCCGGTCACAGGGAGGCCTATTCTTACCCAACATACAACCGCAGCTGCTGCTCCGCTGCCTCTACGAAACGGCGAAGATACCGATGGGAGAAGAAGTGCAACTACGCGTGCACCCAATGAACAACACGTGCACAGTAGCCACCACTAACCAGGAAGTAGCCCTTAACCTGGTTAAAATCAGAAGCATTACCCTAAACGCAAAAGTGTATGGAGTGGCAGCGTACATAGTCCATGCAGCGGGCACAGTAAGAGGCGTGATATCGAATGCTTTTTGGGATGAAACGGAAGAAGAGCTTCTGCAAGATCTACAAGCGAGAAATCCGGAAGCAGGCATTCTACTAGCAAGACGCATGGGCAAGTCTAAATCCATCCTTATAACCTTTGCCCAGGGACCCATCCCCCGTAGAATCATCTACTATGGGGGAGTACACCTGTGCACGCCATATAGGGCGCGACCAGAGGCCTGCACGAACTGTCGCGCCTCAGGACACAGATATGATGTGTGTCCAGAACCGAAAATACTGAGATGTCAAGATGCGGCGAAGATCACGGCGAAGACAGAACACGTCAGTGCGTGCCCCGATGCATTCTGTGCGGCGGAGAGCACCTTACAGGAACAGGATGGTGTAAAGCAACGAAGCGACAACAAACAACGAAGCCACCGGTAAACAGGGAAACAACCGGAAGACGCCAGCTACACCCAGAAGATTTTCCAAGATGGAATCCATCAGCCCCTCCGAAGGCCCCCGAGGAGCTCACATGGGCAGAACGAATCGTCCGCAAACCAGACCCCCGGGACGAGGAGATGATCCGTCTTCGAGAGGAGGTAAGAAGCTTGCGACAGGCCATCACCCAACACCACCCATCACCCGTCACCCAAACCATCACCCAACCCTCACACCCACCCACTGGTCACCCTTTACCCCTAGACACCCAGAGTTCATCTCCCGCAGAAACCTCAACCTCCACCCCACCTACAAAAAAGAAAAGAAAAGACGTTCCTCCGCCATCAGCCAAAACAACCGAGCTGGAGAAATCAGACAAAACAGCTGAGATGGAGGCTCAGTTTGAAGCCAAACTTGAGGCAAAATTAACAGCGAAACTAGCACACTTCCAACAGCAGATGCACGATGAATTTCAGCAATTCCTAGACAAGCGCCTGCAAACACTCGAGGCTCGATTCCCAACTCTCGAAGCTCGGATCGACAGCCTCATTGACGAACGCTTCAAAATTTTAGAGAACAAGCTAGATACCTTCTGTACCCAGCTCAGGACACAGATGGGCCTAATGGTGGCGGAGGCAACCAACCAAATGCAGGCGGTGCCCCTACCCCAAACCACTCATCCCCCCTCCACTTCTCAAACTTCTGGGCAGCAAAATGGCAGGTGATTCATCTAATTCTAAGACTCCTCCCCTTTTAAAACTCTGGCACTGGAACTGTCGCAGCATACGCCGTAAGCGAGAAGCGCTAATTCAACTCATACTAAATGAGGAACACCCACCAGACCTAATTCTGCTACAGGACCCTAAAACAAGCATATCGCTCCCAGGATATACTGCTTATCACTCACCAAACGATACTACTCCGGTTGTGTCCACCTTTATCAAGCGGTTCATAAGGCATACTCAACTTTCATTCTCCCACATAGTACAAAACGTAGTCCTTGAAGTTATCCCACTCGACATTCAACAGGATTCCTTACTCATCGCCAATATATATAATCCGCCGAGTATGGCAGCAACGCGCTGCGCTCACCTAATAGCGCAAATTACCGCAGCGGCAAATAAAACACCAATAATAGTGGCCGGAGACTTTAATTGCGCGCACATCGATTGGGGATACCAGAGAACTTCTGGCAGAGGGGAGGTTCTCATGACACAAGCTCAACAGTCTCAGCTCACGGTGTACAATGATTTCGACTGCCCCACCAGACAAGGTACAACAGGAATGATGGACACAAGTCCGGATCTCACGATGGGCAGACGCATCCACAACCTTCAATGGAATAGAACAACACATACTTTAGGCAGTGACCATTATATTATCGAAGTTCAAGTCTCAGGTCCCCAAGCGTCTCGAAAAAGAATAGAGCATAAATTAATCAACTGGGATAAATTTAGAAAACGGCGGGAAACAAACCAACAAACAGGGCCGGTGGATGCGCTAACCTGGACAGCACAAGTCCTCGAGGACCAAGCGGCGTGCACCAACGGAATATAGCCCTGAACAGCAAGTTCCAGTTATGGACTCAAAATTGGCGCATATGATAGAAGCGCATGAAAGTCTCATGAAAAGATATGCTAAGCAAAAACGCAACAAGAAGCTCCAAAGCAGGATATCTGAGCTGGCACAGCAAATTCAGGATTACAGCCAACAACTTTGTAGACAGAATTGGCAGCAGATATGTGAGGGTCTCAGAGGCAATCTCAGTACCGCTCGAGCGTGGCATCTTTTAAAACATCTAATTGATCCCATGAAAAGTAAACAACACACTAGAATTCTTGTCGCTCGACTAACACACAACCATAAATACGACGCGCAGGCGCTACTACAGAAACTTAAGAGCCTACACACCTCGCCAGGCACTTCCACTCCACTGCCGAATTTCGCCGGCCCACCAAATAATGAACTAGACAGGGACATAACTATACAAGAAGTCCGAGCAGCACTTCATAGACTCAGCAATACCACGCCAGGCGAAGATCGCATAACAAACGCCGCTCTTAGAAACCTAGACGACAATTCCCTTCAAGAACTTACCGGTATCTTCAACAAGAATTGGCAGAGCGGCACACTGCCAAAGAAGTGGACACATGGAAGGGTCATACTAATACCGAAACCTAACAAACCAGTTACCCCAGAAAATATGCGCCCCATCTCCCTTACCTCCAGCCTAGGCAAACTCTTTGAGCAAGTCATCCTAGCTAGATTGCACGGTCACATGGAAGACACTAGTCAATACCCACACTCAATGATTGGTTTCCGATCGGGCTTATCCACGCAAGATGCCATGCTGCAACTCACAACCGCTATTCTGGACCCCTCATACCTGCGCACACTAAAGCGGTACTGGCGATTGACCTCAAGAAGGCTTTCGACAACGTCACGCACGAGGCCATCCTAAAGGCTATGATAGACCTAGGAGTTGGCCAACGAACATACAACTACATAAAGGCTTTCCTGCAAAACCGAACGGCCAGCATGTGCGTAGACAACCTTCGTACACGCCGCTACACACTAGCGAACGTAGGCACACCGCAAGGCTCAGTGCTGTCCCCATTCCTTTTTAACGCAGTACTTATTCCGCTCGCGCGGAAGCTACAGCAAATTCCCCATCTTGACCATACCCTGTACGCGGATGATATCACCCTGTGGACTACATATGGATCGGACGCGCAAATCGAAGAAACACTGCAAACAGCCGCAATGGTAATACAGGAAGAGGTCACCAAGGTAGGCCTCACCTGCTCACCGGAAAAATCTGAACTTTTGTTGATCCCGCCAAAGGGTACAACGTATCATACTCCTATTAGAATCTACCTACAGGATAGGGTGGTCCCACATGTCCACACCATTCGAATCCTTGGCCTCTACCTGCAACAAGATGGGAGAAATACCGAAACCATCAAACGCCTAAAGAGCACGCTAGCAGCTACCACGCAGCTAATACGCAGAGTAACAAATAAAGCTCACAGGCCTGCGAGAAGAAGATACTGTGCGAGTAGTACAAGCGTATACCATGAGTAGAGTACTGTACTCTACCCCCTACCTTAACCTCAATATAACCGAAACCGAAACAATAAATTCTATAATCAGACAAGCTACCAAGGCTGCGCTCCGCCTGCCCAAAAGCACCAGTAACGAACGACTGGCGGAGTTAGGCATGCATAACACCATACAAGAACTAACCGAAGCACACCTACAGGCACAATATCTCCGACTAGTCAGTACCTCTACCGGGAGGCATATACTTTCAAAACTCGAAATTCGCATCCATGCTAATCATGACTCCCTAAAAGCCCTTCCTACAGAAATTCGTCAAACGCTACGCATTCGACCGCTCCCTCGTAACATGCACCCCGACCAAAACCGCGAGCGGCGGAAAGCCAGAGCAGCAGCCCTTCATAAACGGTACGGCGATGAACAGAACGCAATATGGGTAGATGCTGCATGCGATCAGCACGGAGCCACAGCGGTTGCTTACACACTGAACACACCTCCATTAATAAAGGAACTACCCCAGGGAACGGACCCAGAGGAAGCGGAAGAGATCGCTATAGCGCTAGCGCTCGGCAGCTCCAGTGCTACCTACATCCTGAGTGACTCTAAAACTGCACTGCTAAATTATGCTAGGGGCCGAGTTCACCCTGCCACCTTCCACATACTGACCCAGAACCCCCCCCTTCTCCCGCAGCGCTGAGCTCATCTGGGTGCCCGCGCACTCGGGAAACCCCGGCAATGAGGCCGCCGATTCTTTAGCCCGAGGGTCGAGAAACCGGGCACAGGCGGACCTCATGGGGGGTTTCTCGAGAGAGCGTGCGTGTACCTTCGCTGAGCTCATCGCGAATGCTCGCGCCGAGAGGCAAATATACCCACCGCCCCACTCTTCCCTCACTACCAGAGAGCAACACCTGTGGCGCCGTCTGCAAACGCGCACGCTACCTACCCCATCCCTCCTCTCCCACTACAGACCCATCCCACCTTCCTGCCCTCTGTGCAATGCGCCGAAAGCAAACCTCACCCACATACTCCTGGCCTGTCCGGCTTCTCCTCCCCCTGGCGGCCCGACACCACTCCAAACCTGGGAGGACTGGGAGACCTCACTGCGCTCCACGGACCCGGCAAGGCAGAAGATCGCCGCCATCCGGGCTGCTAGCGTCATGGACATGTTAAACATGAACGTTTGAGTGCGGTGGGGTCGCGCGGGGACCCAGGGGACCTGGGAGGTCCCAAATGCCCTGTCAGAATAAAGTTTTTTCCTCCTCCTCCTCCTCCTCCTCCTCCTCCTATTGACTTGTGTGGTTCCGGACGCGGCAAGTTACGAGGATCACGCCGATACCAAATCTTTTGTCGGTGAGTTGTTCCTTTGCTGATTTTTCAAGACTTTTTGTCCGGGCAACGCCGCTCGGCCGCTAGGCCTCCTTTTCCGGCGTAGACGCGGCGGAGGAGCGTCTCCCCGCGTGGCCGTGCCTGTTATTCCCAAGATGTCCATGCAAATCACCGCGGAAGGGGCGGATATCACCCCCGAAGAGTGCTTGGAGTCCGGGTGGACTACGACCATTTCAAAACACAAGACGCAAGGAACGCCCGCACCGGGCAGGCAGACGAGTTCGACACAACGCGGTGGCAGCACCGGCGGGGCCCGCACTACCACCGGCGTGAAAAAGCGTATCGTCGCTGCGTCGAGGCTCCCCCGTCTGCCGAGGGAGCACTACAGGATCGTTGTTAGGCCCAGGGGAGGCCTAAACATCAAAAACATGAGTCAAATCAAGGTGGCCCATGTTCTCGCATCGGCGGTGCAGCTCGCTCCAGCCGAGATCACCGACGATATCGTATGTCCCAATGTCATGCAAAATATTTTGGTCGTGAGAACGCCGGCGGAGAAGAACGCACGGGCATACTCTAGAGTGGAGACAATCACAGTTGGAGTGGCAAACTACGAGGTGAGCTCCTACTTGGCAGTGCCGGACACCACGTGCAAGGGGGTCGTCAAAGGTGTCGATCTCGACTTCGACGGAGAACAGCTCAGAGACATGATTGTGCAGCCCAGGAATCCCAAGGCCCTGGAGGTCAAGCGTATCAAGAACACCACCACGGTCGTCGTCCTCTCCGATGGCCTAAAGGTACCCAATTACGTCATTTGTGGACCAAGCATGCTTCGCTGCACGCTCTTCCGCAGGCAAACGGACGTGTGCTACGCCTGCGGAAGGCTGGGGCACCGAGCCGACGTCTGCCCGACGCCCGAAAAGACAATCTGCAGGGGTGCGGCATTGCAACCCCGGCCGAAGACCACGTTTGTACACCCTCATCCCACTGTGGACAAGTCGTGTAAGCAGCGGTTTCAAATACCGTACGTCGTTCGCAGAAGAAGAAGGCAGCGCCTGCGCACCAAGCCACCTGCGTCGCCCGTCAGAGAACGCGACCAGAGCAGGTCACCCTCGAGGGGACGCTCCGAGACGCCACGCTCTCGCTCTAGACGCCGGCGCTCCCGTTCCAGGGGACGCTCGTGCTCCAGAGGAGGTTCCCGCTCCAGGGGGCCACCAGCTGTGCGCATCCAGGGGCCACCTGCGGCCGGGCAGACCGAGTTGGCCGATCGAGTCAAAGGAATTGTACCAAGGGTAATAGAGGCTTCGTCACCACCGCCAGAGCATAGCGCGGCTAGGATCGTACAGCTAGAACGCGAGAACGCTTCGCTCTGGAACGCTTTCGAGCAGCTGAGGGGTGAAATAGCCGAGATGAAGAGGGCTGGAAAGGCCCAACCGGCTCAACAGCCTCTTCCACCCGTAACCGAGACGATGGAAACGCCAATGGAAATTCCTACCGAGACGCCAGCGACCGGGCGTCCCGCAAAAAAGAGAGCGCTATCTAAACCCATACGAGACGAGGGTTTCGACGAGCTCAGAGCCGAGTTAAGAGAATTCCAATCCGATTTGAGGGACGCGCTCAAAGCCCTCAGCGAAGCGGTCTCTGCCCTGAACGTGAGAGTTGATTCGGTCGAATCTAAGGTTAAGATAACGGCTAAGCTGTCTGGTTCCTCAGTGGAAAACGCATGTCCTATCGACGGGTAGCTCTACAGTCCAGGCGGCCCAGAAGGCTGCGCAGCCGGCGCCTGCGCCCAGCATTTCGGGCGACCGGCTAATCGAGGTTCCCAACCATGGCGGGACACGATAGTGAGATAGTCGTTTGGCAGTGGAACTGTTGCGGCTCCCAACGTAAAAAGACAGTCCTGCAGCAGTTTGTCAGATCCCATCTTAACAAACCGCACGTCATTTTACTCCAAGAGACCCTGGCTGAGTCGGTCTCGCTTTCAGGATACGAATCTCATTCGGTATACGGACAGGGCAAGAGAGGCATTTGTACTCTCGTCTCGAAAAAGTTCACCTTCATCGTTCACAATCTCTTTATGGATCACAGTAAAACGGAGTACTCGCTAATCGAGCTCATTCCGAGCGGCCAGCTCAGGGAAGCCTTTTTATTCTTCACATCTACAGCTCTCCACGAGACATGAGGCAGCGTTTTACGTCTCTCATTTCGAAGGCGGCTGGCAAGGCGGCAAAGCTCCGCTTGTAGTGGCTGGTGATTTCAACGCTCCGCATCAGGAGTGGGGATACCACCGCGTTACGACCAAGGGGGCGGACCTCTGGCGGGCGGTGTCCGACTACGGTCTCACCCTGGTTACGGACCCGTCCTTTCCAACTAGGACGGGAAACTCGTGCAGCAGGGACACCACGCCGGACCTTGCGTTCGTGGCGAACCGTCGGGCCCACTGCGTGGTGCAATCTCAATGAGAACTTGGGCAGCAATCACTGCGTACTGGCCACGTCGTTGGTCGTGCGTAAGAGGCCACCGAAGGAGTTTAGGATTACGGACTGGGACCTTTTTCGTAAAATCAGGGAGGAGAGAGGAGATGAAACCCCTACGTCCCTAGATAGTTGGGTAGCGCAGCTTAAGAAGGATGCAGAATTTGTCACCAAGTCCGTTGCCACCGACTTGAATGTGGACAGGATGAACAGCCGATTGGCGCACCTTCTGGAGGCGAAAAGGGCCCTCCTCGATAGACGGAAGGGCCAACGCCTGAACCGCAGACTCCGAAAAAAAAGGTTGCGGAGCTAAACCGTATCATAGAACTACACTGTCAGACGCTTTCCAAGCAACAATGGGACGAGGTCTGCAACTCGGTTGACGGGCAGATGCGAACGGGCGGTAAATGGAACCTGCTCAAGCAGTTGCTAAGCGAATCCAATTCCAGGACTAATCAGAGGTGCGCCACTGATAAGGTTCTACACGCGGCCCGCCAGGCCGATTCCGATACGGCAATAATAGAATCGCTCGCCAACAGATATCTACCCATAGACACTTCGGATGATGCGAACTACCCGCCTTACAAAGGTCCTCCGATGGCCTTTTTGGACGAGCCCTTTAGCGTCCCTGAGGTGAAGGAGGCCCTCGCGGGCCTCAACGGGCGATCTGCCCCGTGTCCGGACGGCATTTCAAACAGACTTCTTCGCAACTTGGACGAGGAGTCAATCACATTCCTAACCGAGGAGATAAATCGGGTCTGGGAATGGGGCGCGGTTCCGGAATCGTGGAAGCTGGTGTCGGTCGTCCTGATCACGAAGCCGGGGCGCGCTCCGGACCTGACCAATCTGAGGCCGATCTCGCTCACGTCGTGCATAGGTAAAGTGGCGGAACATGTGATTAACAACCGTGTCTCCAAGCACATTGAGGACCACGGTGTCTTTCCGTATAACATGATTGGCTTTCGGCCGTCCCTTTCCACTGAGGACGCCATGAAGCTTATTAAGTATGAGATCATCGATAGGAACATGAGGGACGCCAGGGCCATCCTGGGTTTAGATCTAGAGAAGGCCTTCGATAACGTCTCGCATGCCCACATACTCGATTCCATCTCGGATCTGGGCCTAGGCCAGAACTTCCACGCATTTGTCGGCTCGTTTCTCAGACACAGAAAGGCCACGCTAAAGATTGGGCACCTCAAGTCAGAGCCCATTGAGCTCGGCTCGAGGGGGACGCCGCAGGGTTCGGTACTATCTCCGCTCCTGTTCAACACTGCCATGTGTAAATTGTCTCAGAAGCTCTCGGAAGTCGAGGGCATCAACCACACTATATATACGGACGACATCATCATATGGTGCGTCGCAGGCTGCGAGGGTAGGGTGGAGGAAGCACTTCAGGAGGCGCTGGATCGCACAGAGGCTTTCCTCGCTGGGGCGGGACTTCGCCTCTCCTCGACCAATTCGGAGCTACTTCTGTACAGACCTAGCAGGAGGGGGGTTAAGCCCAAGGGCTGGGTCCCCCTGTCGGAAGTTAACCTTGCACTCCGCACGAGCGATGGACACCTCATTCCCAGAGTTAAGGTCATCAGGGTTCTCGGAATGCTCATCGAGTCGAACGGTTGTAACCGGCACACCATCGCCAAAACTACCGCAAAGACAGATAGCAAGATACGGTTAATTACTCGGGTTTCAAACAGTCGCGGCGGCATCAGGCAGGACAATCTCTTGAAGCTCTTCCACGCGTTCTTGATGAGTCGCATCGCGTACGTGGCGGCCATGCACTGCTGGCAGAATCACGAAAAGACGAAGCTTAATTTACTTATTCGCAAAAGCATCAAGCGCGTGCTGGGTATTCCGATAAATGCCAGCACAGAGAGGCTCATGCAGCTCGGTGTTCACAACACGTTGGAGGAAATCATCGAGGCGCAGCACACGGCTCAGACTCAGGCAGCAACGTTCCGAATGTTGCAGACCAGGTCTTATCCTAGTCTATCCACTCTCAGCTCTTACACGAACACTGTTAAACCGGAATGCTCCGATTGTGGCGAGCGTTGCAATTTAAAGCACATGCTGTGGCGGTGTCCCTCATTACGTGGCCCTCAACGAATCACCGAAGAAGAGTGGAGCTCCGAGCTAAGGAGCCCCGAACTACTGCACCAGCTAAGGGCCGTCCAGAGGGCCCACGACGCGGCGGTGAGGCTTGGCCTCCCCGTCCCCACGTGGGAGCGGCCCGCTGCGCTGCCGCCCTGAACGGCGGCGGTGCTCCTCAGGACCTTTAATAAAGTTCATTGTCTGTCTGTCTGTCTGTCTGTCTGTCTGTCTGTCTGTCTGTCTGTCTGTCTGTCTGTCTGTCTGTCTGTCTGTCTGTCTGTCTGTCTGTCTGTCTGTCTGTCTGTCTGTCTGTCTGTCTGTCTGTCTGTCTGTCTGTCTGTCTGTCTGTCTGTCTGTCTGTCTGTCTGTCTGTCTGTCTGTCTGTCTGTCTGTCTGTCTGTCTGTCTGTCTGTCTGTCTGTCTGTCTGTCTGTCTGTCTGTCTGTCTGTCTGTCTGTCTGTCTGTCTGTCTGTCTGTCTGTCTGTCTGTCTGTCTGTCTGTCTGTCTGTCTGTCTGTCTGTCTGTCTGTCTGTCTGTCTGTCTGTCTGTCTGTCTGTCTGTCTGTCTGTCTGTCTGTCTGTCTGTCTGTCTGTCTGTCTGTCTGTCTGTCTGTCTGTCTGTCTGTCTGTCTGTCTGTCTGTCTGTCTGTCTGTCTGTCTGTCTGTCTGTCTGTCTGTCTGTCTGTCTGTCTGTCTGTCTGTCTGTCTGTCTGTCTGTCTGTCTGTCTGTCTGTCTGTCTGTCTGTCTGTCTGTCTGTCTGTCTGTCTGTCTGTCTGTCTGTCTGTCTGTCTGTCTGTCTGTCTGTCTGTCTGTCTGTCTGTCTGTCTGTCTGTCTGTCTGTCTGTCTGTCTGTCTGTCTGTCTGTCTGTCTGTCTGTCTGTCTGTCTGTCTGTCTGTCTGTCTGTCTGTCTGTCTGTCTGTCTGTCTGTCTGTCTGTCTGTCTGTCTGTCTGTCTGTCTGTCTGTCTGTCTGTCTGTCTGTCTGTCTGTCTGTCTGTCTGTCTGTCTGTCTGTCTGTCTGTCTGTCTGTCTGGCATGGCATGGCATGGCATGGCATGGCATGGCATGGCATGGCATGGCATGGCATGCCAGAAATATTTGTGCAAGCTCAACAATTAAACTCGGTTTTAAAAGTTTTGCAAGAAAGAACCATCAATTATTCTACAGTCCCTAGACAGATGCTGTTGTCGAAATGAAAACCGTACCGATCACTCTAGACATTGAGTTTACCGCATTCCACCCTACAGATGCGATCATTGCCCCCTTTGACACATCACCACTGTGTGCTAGCGATTTCACAAAAACTGTTTGCTAAAGAAAGACAACTTAAAAAGCATTCTGGAGGAATATAGCGTACGCAACCATCATGCATACCAGCCATGGAATTAACCTGTAACCCTGTGTTGCCAACTAACAGCGGGGTAACTACAGCGAGGAGTGCGTTCAGACATTCTTGAAACACATTTACAAGTTAGCAACAGAATAGTTGACTGGAACAAGACATTCTTGATCTAACTTAATTCAATGCATTTTCCCATTCAGGCAAATCACTATTCACTTCCGAATAAAAATGAAGCGTAATTATTTGTATTTTTATTGCGATAACAATTATATGGACACTCCAAAGCAGATTTCTGCCGTCGCCGTCGCCATGAGGTTCCGTGTGACGTCAACGGCGATGAAATCGTCAGCGCGCTCGATCCGGATGCTGTATGTCCGAGTGAAACGGCGCGAGGGACGCGTGCTTTCACGGGGAGCAAACGCACGTCGGAAAGCAAACGCGCGTTCTGCGGCGTGCTGCCTGAAGGGCTGCAGAATTAAGCGTCTCTTTCCTCCTTTACAATCACCATATATATAGAGAGCAAACGCGACTTCTTCCGCCACGCGAAAGGCCGTGGGGCACGGAGCAAGAAACCTTTAGGAGTGGAAACTCCGCCAGTTGCGGTGACCAGAAAATGTCACAAGCCCGCGGAGCTACTATCATGCTGGCGGCACCTGGCGGCCGAGAAAGAAATTATCGCCGTCTTGGTTGCCAAGGCAACCGGTCAAGTGTGTTGCTCCCGTTCGCGGCCGCGCGCGTTGCTCTCGTTCGGCCACGCGCCTCACAAGCTCTACTGAGGGCACTCATGCGTCCAACCTGCGTCCCATCTTAGGCTAGCAAATTCCGAACAAGGGTTCACTGCACGTATCAGCGCTGTTAGTATTACGGCCCTCGAACAGTTGTTGTTTGACTCATTTACACCGGCGACTTGAGGAGGTCGCGCGACCATTTGCGACTCGCGACCAAAAAGCGACCGAAGGCGACCGACGTTCACACCGGCAAGCCCGGCTGAGCGCGACCCGCAAGTCGCAATCCCGGAGATATCGTTCTCAGCGAGAACTCAATTGGAATGTACGCAGTTCGCGCACACTTCGCTGGCGTTGTGTAAATTGGTTTCGCGTTCCGGCAGCAGCCATGGATTTTGATTCGAGCGAACAGGAAGACGTCGTCCCTGTGCTAATGTGCTCTGCCGTGGTGTCAGCTGTGGCAGCGCGGAAGCCTCCGAAGAAACGCGGCGCTGGTGGGTGCGCCCGTGCCTCCACTCACGTGAAGTGGCCGGTCACGCACGCCGCCTCCTGCCCGAACTTTGTGCGCATGACAACTAGTATTATCGAGAGCAAGCTTTAATTTCTATTTCGCATTGCGGTGAGATTCGGTGCATAATATTAAAGCTAAGCTGTTCACCCGCTGTTCACCTTTGGGTGGCGTGCTCATCCAACGAACGGCAGCTGGAAAAAGGGTTTGTGTTGCGCTTTCTTTTCCTGCTGTTTAGCTTCCAGCGAATGCGACCGCGTATATTCGAGCGAATGCGACCGCGTACATTCGACACGTTGCTGCAACTGCTGCGTCCCAGCATCACAAGACAAGACACAAATTACCGGCCTGTACTCTGCATATGGTGGCGCGGACATTGCATTTGGCGTGGACGACGCCGGATAAAAAATGTCACAGTTTCGCCCTAAGGGCGAAGCAATGAATGCGATAGCAACACAGCAATCTCATACGAAGTAAGGTGAGCGGCTTTGGTAGCAACAACACGCAGAACTGTTGTCGACGCCATCGGCGTTTTGCCCGCGTTAGCTCTAAATGCGTGCGGCGTTGGTGACTGTTGCTGGAGCCTCTCATATAAATAGGCACTTGGTGCCGCAGCTAAACGTCGCGTCCCTTCCTTCCCCCTCCCCCACGGCCTCTCGCGCGTCTGAAGAAGGCGCGTTTGCTCTACATATATGGTGATTGTAAAGGAGAAACGAGACGCCTAATTCTGCAGCCCTTAAGCGAGCACGGCGCAGAACGCGCGTTTGTTCTCCGCCGTGCGTTCACTCCCCGTGAAAGACGCGCCCCTCGCGCCCTTTCACTCGCACATACAGCGTTCGGCGCGCGGCGACGATTTCATCTCCAAATGACGTCATACGGAACCTCACGGCGACGGCGACGGCGACGGCGACGGCAGAAATCTGCTTTTGAGTGTCCATATAATTGCTATCGCAATAAAACGCATAACATCACTTTCGGCGTGGCGCTGATTGGTTGAGCAGCTTTGCGAGCGCAGTCGCGCGACTGAAAAATCGAGCAGCGAGCGACTGGCCCAAAATGGTCGCTTTTCGAGAAAAGCGACAATTTGCGACCATTTGCGACTGGTCGCTTTGCGACCTACTTGATCGCCCGACCACTGTCAGTCGCCGGTGTGAATGAGCACGGCCGCTGGATAAAAAAAAAATGTCACAGTTTCGCCCTAAGGGCGAAGCAATGAATGCGATAGCAACACAGCAATGTCATACGAAGTAAGGTGAGCGGCTTTGGTAGCAATATGAATTGTAGTAAACATGAGCTGATTAAGTAAGCAGGTGTGCTGCGGCGTAAGTAGACCGACATGAAGAGAGATTCGATGACCACGAGAAGGCGCGTGTGAAACGGTGGTGTTGATGAGAAGCGCTTCCCGTGGGCAGCGCGTGCGAAGGGACACACCTGTAGCGCTGCACTGCCGATCCGGGCAGCATTGCGTGTGTAGCGTGCGTTGGAAAATGTGGCCCGACTATTACGAACTGAATGAACAAGCGTGGTGTGAGCGCGCACAAACACGAAGAGATCACACTGAATGACAGCAGACAACGACTGTCAAAACGCTGGCAGCAAGCATACGCCGCAGCGGGCGAAGGTACGTGCGGTCTATCGCTTCAACGGAAACTGAGCGGCGAATGCACTTAAAGGTCAGAGCCGTGTGGAGATAAGAGACGGTGCGAGCGAGCGACGAGCGCGGTTGTTGGCAGAGAAGTGCGCCCCCCCCCCCCCCTTGCTCCCTCCGGCGCTGGCTTCCTGCTTCCTTGCTTGCGCGTGGGAGATTGAGTGCGTTCGCTCTCCGTGATAGCGCGCGTCTCCGCACGCTTCCTCTCGGGCATACGGCGCGCGGCGAAGATTTTATCTATAGGGAACGTCACGGCGACGGCGACGGCGACGGCGACGACGACGGCGACGACGACGCCGACGGCAGAAATCCGGTTCAAGTGTCCATATAATTGCTATCGCAATAAAAAAAAAAGGTACGGCCTGCCGCTTGGGCGCGTTGCAATGGGAGCGAATGTAACAGCCGTAGTTGCACTGTCGGCCGCTTGGATGGGCCGAACGGCGCTAGTCATCGGCGATGGAACGCACCGTCGGCTGGCACGCGCGACGCCGTTCCAGGCGCGTTCCTGACGCATTTGCTATGCCGATGCCAGACAACAGCCCCCGACGTGTGGCGCCGCGGCGGATCACACCGTTTTCGATGCATGCGGCAGGCCGCACCTTTTTTTTATCCAGCGGCCGTGGAATCAGCCTTTAAAGGCCAACAAAAACAATGTTACGGCGTGCACGCTGAAGCGAACGCCGAACGACCGAGTCGTCTGCTTGGCGTCTGCTTTGAGCGGGAGACACGGGCGCCGCCGAAGAGAACGCGCCCGAGCAGCCCGCCGGGCTTCTGCTTTCTTTTATTGCGATAGCAATTATATGGACACTCCAAAGCAGATTTCTGCCGTCGGCGTCGCCGTCGCCGTCGCCGTGAGGTTCCGTATGACGTCAATGGAGATGGAATCGTCGCCGCGCGCCGCCGAACGCTGTATGTGCGAGTGAAAGGGCGCGAGGGACGCGCACTTTCACGGGGAGTGAACCTACGGCGGAGAACAGACGCGCGTTCTGCGCCGTGCTCCCTTAAGGGCTGCAGAAGTAGGCGTCTCTTTCCTCCTTTACAATCAACATATATGTAGAACAAACGCGCCTTGTTCCGACGAGCGAAAGACCGTGGGGGGGGGGGGGGGGGGGGGGAGGGAAGGGAGGCGACGTTTAGCTGCGGCACCAAGTGCCTATTTATATCAGAGGCTCCGGTAACAGTCACCAACGCCGCACGCATTTTGTGTGAACGCGGGCAAAACGCCGACGGCGTCGACAACAGTTCTGCGTGTTGCCGGTGCTGCTGCATGTCCAAGGTTATACACCTGATAAAGCTACTATCATTACTCCGTATAGCTCTCTACAAATTTGCTATCGCAATTGATGCTTCGCCTTTCAGGTGAAACTGCGACAACTTTTTTTCGCTGCTGCTTGCATGACGCGCCGGAAGGCGCCGCCACTGCATGCGCCCCCGTCGGCGCATACTAATGTCACGTTATCTGGGGCGGTATTCTGTAAGATTCTACCTAGTGGACTGTCCATTTCGGCGACCGTTGATTCGCTGCAGCTTGACGTGCAGGAAGGAGACTGGCTGGCACCTTCCTGCACGTCAAGCAGCAGCGAATCAACGGTCGCAGAAATGGAGAGTCCACTAGGTAGACTCTTACAGAATACCGCCCCTGGTCGCATGCGAGCGCCCGCGCTGTCGGGAGTTTCTACTCCTAAATAATCTTCCTCCGTGCCGTGGGGGGACGGGAGGGAGGGAGAGGAGGCGACGTTTAGCTGCGGCACCAAGTGCGTATTTATATAACAACGTTGCGAGGCGAGAAGGTGGGTAAGATTTCCGACGCTGCTGGACGAGTGTACCATTCTGATTTCGTCGAAAACCTCTGAGCCGCCCCCAGAGGCACCAGCAATAGCGTAGTCTATAAGAACGATGCCCAAACGTCTAAGAACGTTGCCGGCAACAGTCACCAACGCCGCGCGCGTACGGTGCGAACGCGGGCAAAACACCGACGGCGTCGACAACAGTGCGTCGCTGGTGCTGCTGCATGTTCAAGTTTATACCGCTGATAAAACTACTATCCTTACTCCGTATAGCTCTCTATTAATTTGCTATCTCAATTGATGCTTCGTCTCTCGGGTGAAACTGCGACAAGTTTTTTTTTTCTCTCAGCCATCACCAACGGAATGAAAGAAGACCATCTTGTTCTCATTTATATTTCCACCATGTTTTACATTTAGCGAGCACATACATAGTTATTATGAGTTGCTCTTATAAAAAAGTGTCAATTGCGTGCAATTTCTGGACTGATAGTTCAGCACGACGGTGCCCAGTACGCCCAGAAGCTGGACACATGCGCCTCAAGATCAGCGGCGACTCTGCTGATACGAAATCACAGCATGAACTTTAAAAAAATATTTCACCTTCAATGTTGTGTGTTATCGTTCTGCTGTTAGCAAGCGAAGTTTCAGGCTGGAAGGGTGTTGAGGAGCAAAATAGGACGTGCACTAAGGAGCGCAAACTATCACATACGCCAAATGTGACCGTGGGCGCTTGCTAAATTTATTGGCTTATTGGTGCCCAATGCATGTGTTCTTTCTGTGCTGGCAGTGCTGATGCCATTCCCTGGGAGCCAAATTGAGAGCAGCTGTGTGTGCGCGCCCAGCGACGAAAACCAACCGCAATCGTCACCGTCTCTGCACATCTCTGCAAGCATGCATGACTGCTTTGTGACTGCACCATAGAGAAATAAAAGTGACTAAATTGCTGAACTTGGCGTGTACCTCTAACTCGATGTCGTATATCGTGTTGGACAACTCCGGCTTTCACTATCACATCACCGCCCACAATTTGTTCATTGCCATACACGTGTGGAAGCAGACGCTCCCCTTTCTTGAGGTTGCCGCCACAAGAAAGCTGCTGGCGTCGGCACCCTTCTTGAAACCACATTGCAGTATTTGCATCACTGTTCACCAAGCACGCGATCAGCCGCGTCGAAAACGGAGCGCCGTGAGCACGAGCAGCGAAGGAAAGCGCGGGCGAAACAATGTAAACAAAGCGGAGACTGAACCACGGCGCGACCGCGCTGCTTGACATTTCCACATTGGGGGCGCTGGCAGGAGGCGCAGTAGTGCCTTTAGGCCATCGTTTTCAAGTCTATAGGTGCGTCAGCGACTGGTAGCTCTGAGCGTGCTGCGTGTTCTCGGCGCTCATTTTGCGTTGAAGCGATAGACAACTACACGAAGGTCACTCACCCGCAAATCAATGACACCCTACGCCATCTCTATAAATGGCCAGATAATTCCTTATGAGAAGACTCACAGATCTCTTGGCATAATCATTGATAGAGATCTCTCATGGAGCCCGCACGTGACCTACTTGAAACACCGTTTGACAGCAATCTCCCAGATTTTCAAGTTTCTGGGTGGAAAGACTTGAGGAATGTCAGTACATGCAATGTTGGAATTGTACAGGGCTCTTTTTCTGGGCTTCTTGAGATACAGGTTGCCCGTACTGACCAACACTTGCCAGACAAACCTTCGTACTCTACAGGCTATTCAAGCTCGGGCTCTAAGGGTTTGTCTTGGTTTGCCGAAATGCACATCAACAGTGGCGACTATTGCAATCGCCCGGGACCAACCCATACAAACGCACATTGTAGTGGAAGTGTTGAGAGCACACATTAGGCACTTTTCCCGGGCCCGTTCCCATCATCTGGCAACACTACCGTCAGAAAGGCCGCAGGCATCATTTTGCACTATGATTTCGGAGTATTACACTCGCCTTCCATCAGGCTTTTCCCCCTCAACTAAGCCATCAATTCCTCCATGGTGTTTGGATCGACCTGCAGTGCACCTCACCACACCCGAAATGAGAAAGAAATCTGAGCTGTCATCACCTGCTCTTAAACAACTCACTCTGCTCCTTTTGCACAAAAGGTACGCCGACCACGTAACTATTTATACTGGCGGATCGGCAACTCTTTAGTGTTCCTCTGGAGCCGTGGTATTCTCAGCGAAAGCCACCACAATCAGTTTCAACACATGTCACCCAACAACATCGGCGGCTGCGGAACTTGCAGCTCTTCGCGCTGCACTTAGTCTCGTCAGCCAAGAACAACTTCGAAGCTGGTCAATATTCAGTGACTCGAAGGCAGCACTGCAGTCTTTGCTATCAGCCCTGCGACGTGGACCACACGAACAACTGGTATTCGAGATTAGAGAACTAATCCATACCTTGACTGAAAAAGGACACCAGTTGACATTTCAGTGGATTCCAAGTCACTGCGGCGTCATAGGACACGAACACGCCGATAACGCTGCTCGGTCGGCTCTTCAAGGTGACGAAGAGGAACCAATACATTATCAAGGACAGATGCCGCTCGAAGACTTCGAATGCTCACCCGTGATATCACGTTCTCCCTCTGGAACGCAGGAAGTTTTCAAAGCAACCGGCTATACAACTTAGACTCCTCTCTACGCCCTTGCATCCCAGCTGGACTCTGCCGTCGAGAAGCTACCCTACTTTTTCGAATATGGCTAGGAGTAGCTTTTACTAAGACTTTTGCATTCGGAATCGGATGGGCCGACGACGCCTCGTGTGATGACTGTGGTAGTGAGGAGACTCTTCAGCACCTTCTCTGTGACTGTCCTCGCTACAATTTGCAGAGACGATCGCTCATACACGCGATAGCACATTTTGACCAAAGACCTCTAACAGAGGAACTTATTTTAGAATGCCGACATCACAAGCCATCGCAGCGGAGGTCGACGAGGGCACTGTTGCAGTTTTTAAGGGCAACAGACTTGGACAAGCGGCTGTAGCCTGAACAGATGTTTATAGTGGTGCACGTGCTACTGTGCTGTGCCACCTGTGACCGATTGTGATTGTGTATATGTGCTCCTTTCTTTCTCTACCTCTACTTTCCTGTCACTTTACCTCCCCCTCCCCTCTCTCCCCAGTGAAGGGTAGCAAACCGGATCTTCCCATCTGGTTAACCTCCCTGCCCTTCCCCTTTCTTCCGTCTCTCTCTCTCACTTCGCTCAGTGCTGCTGCCGCGTTTCCTCACGCCAGTGTTTTGACAGCAAGTGTCCGCGGTCATCGAGTGTTATGTGGTCATGTTCGCTCTGCGCGCGGACACAATGCTTGTTAATTTAGTTAACAAGCGAATGCTTACAAGTCGATAAGGCCGATAAAAGTACTACCCTTACTTCGTATTGCTCTCTGCAAATTTGCTATCGCGATCGATGTTTTGCCTTTCGGGCGAAACTGCTACATTCTTTTTCGAAACCTGTTCGAAGTCTTACGGGATCTTTCTCGATAGAAGCTAGTTTCCCGAAAGCTGAACATTAATAAATATCAATGCTTTAATGCATGCTCACTATTCCGCGACATTTTACTACGCTTCCTTTACAAAAATAACGATGATTTCATTATATTTCATTTGATTTCCCTAAAGACCCTAGAGTGGTATCACATAAGGGTTGAGAATACAAGAAATTGAATTCGAGGTTGTCCACAATTTTACTTACAAAGCAGTGGTTGTTTCATTCAGGAAGGCGGACGAAGTGTTGATGGAATCGATATGCTGGAGAAGGCCGTTCGCGTCTGCTGCTGTGCGAGGGCAAAATGATGACGAGAAGGCGACAGTGTGTGCACGTAGGCGAGCAACATTTCGTGGACGGCCTGTGCGCAGAGATATGCGTGAAGGTGGTAGAATGCAAGACGCGCTTGTCGAAGAGAACTGGTGTAGAACTTTTGAAATAACGATAAGCTCATGATAGTGCGCCTGCGGGATAGGGTGTCTAAATCCGATTGTTCTTTTAATGATTTCATGCTGATATCATACGAGTATGTAGAATGATTGAACCTTGTGGCACGATTCTGTAAGGATTCTAGTGCGTTGGTGAGATAAATATGGGGGTGGACGATTCCATATGGCTGATGCATCTCCGAGTTTTTGACCTAACCAGTGTCTTATATTCTAATAATTTTACATGTTGGGGAGCAATCCCAAGCTTAAGTTTCAGAAATCCTAAGGCTTCATTGGCATATGATACAATGTTACCTACATTAGAGTACAAGTTTAGGTCATGAATGATAGTAACGCCTAGACAACAAGTCCACGGCATCAATGGGAATGTTAGCCTATTCTGCAAGAGAAGTGGCAAATATTGGAACTACGGGAAACTAGCATTGATTTACATTTCGTTGGGTTTATGACGATAAATCAGTGCTCACACCACTCTTTAATACTGTTTAGGTTTTTATGCAGCATGTGGTCCTTAATGTTCGTTATAGATTGCTGGATAACACAGTCGCCAGCAAACATACGAATCTGAGAGGTAACATGGAATGGTAGATTGTTTATGGGAGGAGGAAAGAAAGGCAGAACGCAGAGAGGTTAACCAGAATAACGTCCGGTTGGCTACCCCACACGGGGGAAATGGGTAAGGGGAACACAAAGATGACAGGGAGAGAGAGGAGGGAAGGAAAGAAGGAAATTATCGGTGAGTTCACTAACGCGTGTGGTATTGCACTAATAGTCACAGACATTCACACAAGCCCGTCGTCCTCAAGAAGCACAAAAGTTCCTTCACCGCTTTATGGGCCGACGAGAAATGGGGGCGGTGTTCCAGCAGCAGCAGATTGTTTATGTCTATTAAAAACAGGAGGGGATCTAATACCAAACCTTGGGGAACGCCAGATGTTACGGGAATAAAGCCTGAAGTATTGCAGGTAATAACTGACGGTCTGTGAGCGGTTGCTAAGAAATTCCTTTATCCAGGTTAAGGCGTCAGGGTGCATGTTCAACTGGGAAAGGTTTAATATTCAGCCTTGATGGGCTACTTTATCAAACGCATTTGCGAAATCAAGAAAGACAATATCCGTTGTAGTGTTAATATGAAAGTTTGATATAGGTCACGAAGACAGATTGAGTGTCACATGACAGGCATTTATGGGAGCCATGCAGTGATAGAAGGAAGAAGTTATTGCTACCTAAAAAATGTATTGCTTTGGAGTATGTGGCAGGTTACATGTTACATGTTACATGTTGGCATGTTAAATGAGATGATAGTTTAAGGACGATTCACGGTTACCCGATTTGTAGATTCGAACGACCTTGCAAATTTTCCACACGTTCGATAGGGTGCCTTATGAGGATAATTGCGAAAACAGCAAGGTTAGATACATCGCGGAGATACGCTTTGTGTGTGTGGGTATTTTTTTTAAGCTTTGAGGTGATTTCGTAGACACCGGCTGATGAGTATAGTTTCAGATAGTCACTCAGATGCTTTAACGCCTCCTGACTGACCGCCTTATCCTGGGTTAACCTTTTCCTCACACATCAAAACAATAGATCACAAATCGAACCAACAGGCACAATAACCGCAAGCGCAGACTCAGCGTTCACTCTGAAGTGCTAAGGCTCCTTCAGTATTTTTTCGTCAACGCCCTCTTGTCTCGCATTCCATCGATCGCCTGCGTCACTGCAGGTAGTGAACTTGTTTTTTGTTTTTTTTGTTTTTTTTTTGTTTTTTTTTTTTTTTGTTTATGTACACTACAAATTGCCGGTCATTGCTTCTGAAATAGATAAAAACAATAGAGAGCTGTTTCGCTCAGCGGCTCATCAGCAGAGCATTTTTAAATGCAAGTTCATTCCAGTGTGTTGAAAGCTACATAAGCAACACCCACCAATATACTCGTATATTGAACTCAGTAATCCCTGACCATAATCAGTCTGACGAGCACATTTGTTTATTTATATATTACATCATTCATTAATTCATTTTTAATTATTTACGCATAGTGCAGCGCAATTAGAGGGATATGGAGGGAATGGGAACAGCATACAAGGCAAGGATAAATACGCGATATACGAAGGAAAAAAATACAGGTAAACTTAATTATCTACATATTCGAGAAGTGCTCTGCTAAGGCGATTTAAAACATATCTAATGGCGAGGAACGACTAGTACTCGATAATGAATCCAAAATGTTGCATTGTACGGGGGAAAACACTGTATTTGAGCGTGTTACTACGAGCAACAATATTAGGTTCAAAGCATGTGAAGTTGGGCAATTTTTTTAGCATGTGCATTATGACTACAGCCGGAAAAGTCAGAAACGGAGTTAATGATGACGTGCCGAAAACTTAGAGATTTAATGTGATAACACCGCAAGAGTGATTGGAGCTCCAGGGACTGCAATATCTGTGTACGTGAATAACTGCGCTGGCAATTAGGAAAGATGAAATGAAGATTTTCTTTGAACAGATTCAAGTGCACTACTTCACAGTGTTTTTGTGGGCACCAGAGTAACGAAACCACGAAGGTGGTTTCTTGGTCAAGAGCTAGGCGAAAGATTTTGTATAAGAGTATCTTAATATCTTGTGGGGCCTTAGTTAAAATTCCACAAGCGTAACTTAATCTTTTAATTACTTTCCTGTTTACGCATTCCATATGGTTAGAGCAAGGAAGATTTTCTGTGAATAACCACTAAATACTTGTATCGGAGCACTCGACTTAGTTTAACGCCATTCAAAGAATAATCAAAAACGAAGGGATTGCGTCTGTCAGTACATGACATAACTGTTTTGCAGCAAATAAATTGATCTGCCATGTACACAACGCGCAAAAGGACACAATAGATTCAACAAAGCGATAACCATCATCAATGAAATTAATAATTTCCTACAGGACACAATTATCAGCCTAAAGCCAAAATAATAGAGGACCTAATAGAGACCCTTGTGGGACGCCGGACGTAACGGTAATAGCAGACGAATAAACCGAATTAAAATGAACAAAATGTGAACGACAGCTAAGGAAACTGTCGATCCAAGAAACAATACCGGGATTATTTAGTATGGCTATGGTGGCTAGCATCCCAATTAATTTGACAAGTAACCTACAAATGGATCACAGAATCAAAAGCTTAAAACGATTCCATGCAGGTAGCACCAACTCGATTAGCCTAGTCTAGATTAGAAGAAATTCTATTAGCAAAATCGATTTGTTGCGTTAGAGTGCTGTAGCCACGACGAAATTATGCTGAAGAGAGGTTAGAATACTGTTTCATTCATGAAATTTTATGTGTTGGTGTGTGATGTGCTCTACCTACGAGTAATGTGCTCTACCTGCAGTTGAAAAATTATTGCACGTAATGAATTTTTACAAAATTTTTACTGCTGCTTTGACCTCCCGATATGACTAGTGTCTCTGTTACAGTGTTTGATAATAAAGCCTATCAGCTCTTGTGTATACCGGTGCGTTCTTGGTCAATAAATTAACATTGTTCTTCTTTCGCTCGTAAATGTTCTTCTTTCGCTAACCAATCATTCTTTTTCTTTCCTTTCCGAACTTCAGTGCTTCGCGCTCCAAAAATCATACCATGAACGCAGACCAACTTGCTCCCATCACTATTCTTATCAACTTTGGCAAAGTGTAAGCATTTCGGGAAAATAACCGTAAGGTACCGCTGCGCCCACATATCATAGCGTACATGAAAAGTGCCAGGCATACCATCAAAACCTGTACATTTTGTAGTGTCCAGATTCAAGACTAAGTTAAGCACACAATCAGAACTGATAACAATGCCACCGATCGGGTTAGACGGCGCATCATAAACAAACTCTGGAAGATTGTTGTTGTCGAGAGCGAAGATGGGCTACTCGCCATGGGCTAGTGGCTATGGTGTCGTGCAGCTAAGCTCGAGATCGCGGGATCAAATTTCGGCCACGGCGGCTGCATCTCGATGGAAGTGAAATGAAAAAAATGTCTGTGTACCATGCAGTAGGGTGCACGTTGAAGAACCTCGGTGATCCAAATTAATCCGGAGTCTTTCACTACGACTTGCCTCATAATCAGATCAATCCTTTGGAAAGTAAAACCACAGAGCTTAATTTAATTACGACGGACCGGAAATACTAGTTAAAAGCGTTCGAAAATACAACCGGGTCCTTAGTAATGGTGTCGTCAATCCAGAAAGAGATACTAGAGGTTGCAGTAGGTCCAGTAAGTGCAAAACCTAAGTGCGACGTTTTGATTTAACTAGCAAAGGGAGCTGCATAGAAAAGTAAGTATTTAGCGCATTTAGTCCGAGATTCAAGTTCTTTCTCGGCACGTTGAAACGAAGTACCAACTTCAGGATTCGACTTATTTTATTTCCACAGCCTGATAACGCGGCGCGACAAGTGCAAAGTTTCGAGGTTCGTCCAAGGAAATTTATGACTTACCGTCTTTGCTTTCAAGTGAAAGTGATTATCGATGCATGGCTTCAGTAAAAGTTCAGAATGTTCAACACCACCATCGAAACTAGACCTAGTACTGAGTGACAGACCATAATCAAAGTTATCCGCCAATGCATCGGTAATAGACATATCGTAAGCTCTACTAAGATACGGAAATGTGGAAGACATGAAGCATTCTTTTGGATTGGTAGAATTAGGATGCACAAGAAATGCATTGTGATCGGAGATGCTATCAAAAATTTCAGACTTGATACCAAAGTAAACTGGAGGTTCACTGGCAAAAACCAATTATAATATGAAATTCTGTTGAGAGTTCTCATGAACTATTTGTTTCAAACTGAATGATAAAAAATATCTAATTGGGTCTCTAGAATTGGAAAACACTACTGGCGGAAAACGTCAGGGAAGGCCAGTAAATAACGGGAACATTCAAATTACAAAGGAGGATGCGGTTAGGAAAGTCAATGTTATGGTCATGTATGGCTCTGATAATGGCTCTGATAATAACCTGAATACATGGCCTAATCGTTTAAGTTCTTGCTTTGTTTATTTTGCAATGTGTTGCGTTTTTTTTTTTTGTCTGCACTTGCACTCAAAGGCTAT
Organism: Dermacentor silvarum; assembly: GCF_013339745.2. NCBI lineage: Eukaryota > Metazoa > Arthropoda > Arachnida > Ixodida > Ixodidae > Dermacentor > Dermacentor silvarum. The sequence goes on along the minus strand of NC_051158.1, from coordinate 162,709,321 downwards.
TTTAGTGCTTATTTCGCAAACGTATTCTGTTGTGCTGCGTTTTTCTTTCTTTCTTTTGGTTCAATTGCGTTGTAACCTTGTTTTGTGTAAAACTTGAAGCAACGCGAAGAAGCCGAGGACAGGAATTGAAAACAAACACAACAGGACGAGCGCTGTACTCCCAACTGGTATTGAAGGAACAACCAGCTTTTTAACGCCAGCAATGCAGCACCAATCGCGATAAAAAATTCACCAAGTGCACATCTGACTTCGTTTATGAGATACCGTTAAAATGCGGACGAGTGCACATAGGACAAACCAGACAATGTTTTAATGATAGAGCTAGACAGCATAGAAACAATGTAAAGAACAGGTACGGTAGCCATTTAGCTAAGGAAACTGTCGATCCAAGAAACAAGACCAGGATTGTTTAGTATGGCTATAGTGGCTAGCATCGCAATTAATTTGACAAGTAACTTGCAAATGGGGCACAGAATCAAAAGCTTAAAAAGATTCCATGCAGGTAGCAATAGTTAAAATAGTTAAATACAATACAAATAGTTAAAAACAATAGAGAGCTGTTTCGTTCAGCGGCTCATGAGCAGAGCATTTTTAAATGCAAGTTCATGCCAGTATGTTGAAAGCTACATAAACAACACCCACCAATATACTCGTATATTTAACTCAGCAATCCCTGACCATAATCAGTTTCACGAGCACATTTGTTTATATATATCATCATTCATTTATTCAATTAAAATTATTTACGCATAGTGCCGTGCATTTAGAGGGATATGGAGGGAATGGGAACAGTAAATTAGCATACGAGGCAAGGATGAACACGCGATATACGAAAGAAAAAAAATACAGGTAAACCTAACTATCTACATATTTGAGAAGTACTCTGCTAAGGCGATTTAAAACATATTTAATGGCAAGGAACGATTAGTACTCGATAATGAATTCAAAATGTTGCATTGTATGTGGGGAAAAAACGGCATGAACTTGCATTTAAGAATTCTCTGCTGATGAGCCGCTGAGCGAAACAGCTCTCTATTGTTTTTAACTACTATGCGAAGAGAAAAAAAGAAAGAGAAATAGCAGAAGCTTACTACATCAACAAAGCAGGAGATACATGTGTAAGCGCAGCATCACTCAGTCTAGAGCACTGCACGGGCTCGGGCTTACCCGAAAGCCCGGGCCCGGCCCGGCCCGTGGGCCGGGCCGGGCCGGGTAGAGGAGTTTTTTCACGGGCTCGGGCCGGGCTCGGGCACGGCGTGTGCTTTTTGACCCGGGCCCGGGCCGGGCTCGGGTTTTTTGACGCGGGCCCGGGCCAGGCTCGGGCTTTCTGCGAGTTATTCTCGGGCTTCTCAACTCTGAAAAACATGTATTTTTTGGTCTCGGGCTGGGTTCGGGCCGGTTTCGTGTCGGGCTCGGGCCGGGCTCGGGCTCAAGGTAAAGGGGTGGCGGGCCGGGCCGGGCGGGTAACGCAGATTATTTCCGGGCCCGGGCCGGGCTCGGGTCTCGCCATAAAAGTTTTGATCGGGCTTGGGCGGGCCGCCCAATGTAAAAACGGGCCCGGGCCGGGCCAGGGCCGCAAAAATCGGCCCGTGCAGTGCTCTAACTCAGTCAAACAAAAACTGTGGTAAATTTTCTAGACAAGCACCTCCATTTGTAGGCAGTACGCATGCCTTTAAACTTTTTTGTTGGCGTTTTTTTTTTTTGACATGTTAAAAAGCTGGTTGTTCCTTCAACAAAATTTCCAGGTGGCAGTACAACGTTCGTCCTGTTGTGTTTGTTTTCTATTCTTGTCCTCGACTTCTTCGCGCTGCTTCAAGTTTTACTCAAGATGAACCAACTAACACAAATCAAGTTGTAACTTGTTTTATATTTTGCAATTTACTCTGTTGCGCTGAATTTTGATGTTCACTTGCTTTGTAACTCTGTTCCTTACCAGTTTGCTTGCGCTTTGATCGTAATAAGTAAATCCCCGCTTATCCCTTAGGTGTGTAAGACGATGAGGAACACGAGAACAAGGTGAGAGCAGGAGCCAGCGTTTCGACAAGTCTTCTTCAAGACGACAAGACGCCTTGAAGGCACTTGTCAAAACGTTGGCTCCTGCTCTCCCTTGTTCGCGTGTTCCTCATCATCTTGAATCGCCATCTCCCGCATTCTCCTTGTTTTCACTAGGTCTGTAAGGTGTCTTTACATAAATAAATATAAACTGAGAAATTTCGAACAATTTGCTAGGGCCATCAGGTGAGCGATAGACAGCACACATTGTTAAATATTGCTTAAGTAACAGAAACTCAATCGCCAAGTACCAATCACAATTGTAAAAGAATCATTGTATCAAAAAGGTTGTTGCACAAAAGGCCAAATGCACAGCTAAAATCTGTAATGTGAACTGAACAGGTGTAGGGCATTGCTACAATATTCTGTGCGGTGCACCTCCAAATTGCCTTGAACAGAGAAAGTTACCGAACAGCACCATTACATAATGCTGCTATCATTGAAGATCAACAGTGTAGTCGCTGTTGCCTTACCTCCCTGAACAGAGATGCAATGGAGGCGTGAAGTATTGAGGTGGTGATGGAACGAATACAAAGTAACACTAACGAGCAACACTTTTGACTCAAGTGTTGTCTGCAAGAGTATCTGCATTGGTTTTGTAGAAGCTTATTCATAGTTGTTTGCTAGCTGAAGAACGTAGCCTAACGTTTCCCTAAAGGAATGACGTGTCTGGAGATGGTGTCATCACGTGAGGAAGACTTCACGGAGCTCAAAGTGTTTTGGCACATTTCAGCAGCTTCTTTTTAAGGAAGTGTTCTGAAGACTAACTTTATTTTGCATCTTAAGAGGATGGAGTGAAAATGTCAGCAGTCATGCTGGCCTTGACGGGCATCATGCCCCATTTCCATGCATCGTGAGCAGTGGCAGCTGCCGCAATGTATGTAACACAACTATCGGGTACTAAAAGAGGGTAGTATAAACTTAAAGTGAGGCAAGTTCACTAGAAAACATACAGTGTGCAAATCACGTGGCAACAAAGGAAATGCGATGTCACAAAGTAGAAGCTAGTCAGAGAAAGAAGTATACTGTGTATAACAAGCACAAGAAAAATAATTTAAAACAGCAACAACTCTGTGAATTAGGTCATCGTGAATAAAAATTAGAAAATGAGCTCTTCCTTATGGTGTGTTGAATACGAGACATAAGGGGTGAGAGAGAAAAGGAAATGAGAACTGTACTAAATGCAGTCATACGTGCACTCTCTGTAAAGTATGTTTTGAATAGTGTCCCTTCTGTGATTTCGGTGTGAGGGCATCAGGGTTAAGTGTTAATCCTGATGCTATCAGGTTAAGTGCACACCTGGGTTATATTTATAATGGACGGTAACTGGGACTACAATTTTCGGCATCCATAGTTGGTTCTGCTGAAGGGAATATGCCAAGGTGGAGAACGACGAAGGTGGCGTGTGTTTGGATTTTATTTGGCTTAGCGATGCTCGCTAGTAGTGCACCATTTCTCTCTGGGGACATTTTTTACGCCCGGCGTATTGATATAAGCATTTAAAAGGAATCATCCTAAATGTTTGGAGCAAGGGATTAGCGTTAGCCATAAGGAACGTTGGTTATGATGTGAATTTATTTCCTTTGCAAAAGCTGCATTAAGCTTAGCAACTGCAGTGGTGCACCATGCAAGGTGAACGCATCAAGGTGACTGGAAAAAAAGACAGTTGTAAACAAGAAGCCTTTTTACCTGGGCTGGAGTAAGCTTCGTTAGCATGCAGGTTTTGGAAAGCTTGCTATTTTTACAGTGGACCTGTGAATTCTGTGATAGAGATTATTTTAATGTCACTCACACACTTTATCTCACTTACATGTGCGATGGTTGTGTTACCAAAAAAAAATTACGTTTACCGTTCCTTTTATTATTGTATGTCTAGCTCTGAAGACAACAGCCTTAGTAGTCTGTGTGTCAATAAAAAGTCATGTGGCGCTGCTTAAGCTACGCAGGTTTTTTAATGTGGCACTCCTAGACAAGAAAATTATTTGATAATAGCTGCATTCAGAAAAATACTAGTCTTGCCTATGTAATAAATGTCAATACTGAATTTATTCTAAAATTGTTGATATCAAGATTGAACTATAACGGACCTAATATGGCACCTTGAGGCACTCATGCATTAATAGGAACTCAGAGTTGGTTTCACTGATTGCTATAAAGTGGATGTGAGGATTAAAGAATTTCGGAATAAATTTACAGTTGTACCACTAACACCATATAGCTCAAATATTTATTGCAATGAACCATGATTACGTCTATCGAAACCGTTCGAGAAATGTATAAATATGCCAATTGTGATTAGCTTACATTCAAATGCCTGCAATAATATACATTTAGGGGCGAAGCTCCTTAGGGTGTGGGTCTGTCCCTCCTCTGTAGTATGTAGTAGTAGTAGTAGTAGTCGTCGTCGTAGTAGGTAGCCACGTCTACTTTTCTGAAGAAAAAAAAAACGGCGCATATCTACGGGGTGAATGATGATGAGTGGGCGAAGCTCCGGAGTGAATCATCGGTAAACCGTGAATCTTCCGTGTAATTCGCCCAGTCTCGCCGCACTAAATCGAACGATTGACTTCCACCAATGACACGCGCCGTATGTGACGTCATTCCTATTTTATAACAGCGCCCTTCATTATAATTGCACCATCTCCCGCTAAGGGGACGCTAGCACAAACGCGTTAGAAACGTGCAGTACTCTCTAGTAAGGGGGAGAGGCCACAGCGTCTTACGCAGCCGTTTACACATGCCGGAACGTGCACCGCGTTTGCCGACGCCATCACACGACTGCTGAGAGAGTATAACCCCCGTATTCATAAACGCTCCTCGACTTGAACTTGACTTGCCACCGGCTTCAACGCGTTTCGAACGCGCTGCCCAAGGCGGTGGCAAGTCAAGTTCAAGGCGAGGAGCGTTTATGAATATGGGGGTAAGGCGGAGAGGCCACAGCGTCTTAAACCAGCTTCTTACACGGGCCGTAACGCGCTAGCACAAACGCGTTAGAAACGCGCAGTCTTTCGTTAATGTTGGGTATTTATTGTCATCGTGGTGCGTGTGTCCATGTGCGCTTCGTGGCGTAGTGGTTAGCGCCGCGCGTTCGGAAGCGAGGGGGTCCCTGGTTCGATTCCACGCTACGGACACAACTTTCGGAATTTTTTTAGGGGCGAAGCTCCTTATAGCGGCACCCGTTCGTCCCCGTCGTAGTATGTAGCCACGTCTAGTTATATGAATTGCTCAATAGATGGCGTTGTGTGTCTGTATATGTATGTATACCCATATATACATATATATGTATACGTATAGTATAACCGGAAGCCGACTTCCGCTTCCGTTTCCACTTCCGGTTCCGCTTCCGGTTCCGGAAGCCAGCTTCCGGCTTCCGGAGAACGCTTCCGGCGTTTTAAGGAAAAAAAATTCTGAAAGTTGTGTCCGTAGCGCGGAATCGAACCAGGGACCCCTCGCTTCCGAACGCGTGGCGCTAACCACTACGCCACGAAGCGCATATAGACACACGCACCACGATGGCAATAAATACCCAACATTAAGGAAAGGCCGCGTTTCTAGCGCGTTTCTAACGCGTTTGTGCAAGCGCGTTACGGCCCGTGTAAGAAGCTGGTGTAAGACGCTGTGGCCTCTCCACCTTACCTTCAACGCGTTTCCAACGCGCTGCCCAAGGCGGTGGCAAGTCAAGTTCAAGTCGAGGAGCGTTTATGAATACGGGGGGGGGGGGGGGGGGGGGGGGTATACTCTCTCAGCAGTCATGTGATGGCGTCGGCAAACGCGGTGCACGTTCCGGCATGTGTAAATGGCTGCATAAGACGCTGTGGCCGCTCCCCCTTACTTGAGAGTACTGCACGTTTCTAACGCGTTTGTGCTAGCAGTCCCCTTAAGCGGGAGATCCGATGATTCCCTCCGGAGCTTCGCCCACTCATCATCATTCACCCCGTGGATATGCTGTGATTTTTCCTCATAAAAGTAGACGTGGCTACCTACTACGACGACGACGACTACTACTACAGAGGAGGGACAGACCCACACCCTAAGGAGCTTCGCCCCTAAAAAAAATCCGAAAGTTGTGTCCGTAGCGCGGAATCGAACCAGGGACCCCTCACTTTCGAACGCGCGGCGCTAACCACTACGCCACGAAGCGCACATGGACACACGCACCACGATGACAATAAATACCTAACATTAACGAAAGACTGCGCGTTTCTAACGCGTCTGTGCTAGCGCGTTACGGCCCGTTTAAGAAGCTGGTGTAAGACGCTGTGGCCTCTCCGCCTTACCCCCGTATTCATAAACGCTGATCGCGTCGGCAAACGCGGTGCACGTTCCGGCATGTGTAAACGGCTGCGTAAGACGCTGTGGCCTCTCCCCCTTACTAGAGAGTACTGCACGTTTCTAACGCGTTTCTGCTAGCGTCCCCTTAAGCGGGAGATGGTGCAATTATAATGAAGGGCGCTGTTATAAAATAGGAATGACGTCACATATGGCGCGTGTCATTGGTGGAAGTCAGTCGTTCGATTTAGTGCGGCGAGACTGGGCGAATTACACGGAAGATTCACGGTTTACCGATGATTCTCTCCGGAGCTTCGCCCACTCATCATCATTCACCGCGTGGATATGCGGTGTTTTTTTTTTTTTTGGTTCAAGGAGTGCATGTGTTGGATTCCTAAAGTGGCGAAAGCTGAACTGCGTATTAATAGAATAGAATATATCTCGCAGCAGGTGGCAAATCTTCAGGAAATCAGATTTTCTAGGCTGTATGATACGCTGGGAAGACCGATAGTGAAAAGTCAGTGTAAAAGAAGTAAGTGACTTCTAGATTCAGTCTTTCCTTTTAACAATGTGTTCTTGCTTGTAGATCAACTGTGACCTAATCCTGAGCATATGCCGCCAAGACTCATGTCGAGGAGCTTGTAAGGGAACTTCCATGGTGGCATTACCAGATGACCTTTGTTTTTGCATATTTGCTGATTTTTCCATGGCCCCACTCAAGGTGACGTGGACCCTTTTGGTATTCCAGTAGTGTAGCTAATGAATCTAGTCTAATTTATTTCTGTTTAGCGTCGCTTTTAACATTTTGCTTTTGAAGAAAATTTTCAATACGAAATGTGTTTATGCAATTAAAGTTTGCGTCGTCAAGGAAGTTGAAAAACTGAGTATCTAGTCACAAGCAATGAACTTATAACTATAGATAGAAATTAAAAAATGAAGGGGCCAGTATAAGTTAAACAGGTGACAACAGCCTTAGCCTATATTTCGAGAAAAACCGTTTGTACAGGTTTAGTTTATAATTCGAGACAAACCGTTTGTAGCCTTTTCTTAGATTAAAAGGCAGAAGTGGTGTTTTGCAGGCCATGTATAAAATTCTTTTATAAGGGCAGCAGATAAGAGATGGTTACAGTAATGATGATTTAGTCAATTGGTTGCATTCTGCTGCACTAATGAATGTTGGCATTAAACTTTACTGCAACAATGTCTTCACATTTATTTTTAGTGTTCTTTCATCTGCATACAGCGCATTGGAATATGATGATAAGAATGCTTTACGTTGTAAGCTTGCTCTTTTTCACATTTATGTGGCTGTACGTGTGTCACTTGTAAATACAACCAAAATGCTGTAGCTGAGGACATACAGAAGCAGGTGACTTCACTGCTTGTTTAACAAGCAAATCTCACAGGAAAGGTGAACAGCCTTTTAAATACAAACTAAAAATAGTCCTGCAATGAGTGATAGAGTTGTTATTGTAACAAGTCCAAAATGTTTACATGCCATTTACAAAAGAGGAACCACGAGATTGCAGATATTGCTCTATTGCTGAATCTCCTAACAGGTCATCAGTTGCTCCACTGTCTGTGGAACACAACAAAAACGGGCACACCTTTTATATGTGGCTACTTCCTCTCTAAACAAGTTCTTATAAATTGGCAGATCAAGCAGTGAGCTTAATATTCGCGTTGTTTACACAAATCAATTTCAGATTATAGAACTTATACTGGGCTAGTTGCTAACGATTCATTAAAAGTACGGCAGAGCAACATAAGATGAGAACAAGAAAGTATAAGTAGGACCGGTGCTAAGAAAAGTTAGCACACATGAAAAAGCCCGTGGTACTGGAAATTACAGATCATAGAATTGACAACAGGGCTAGTTGGTAATGATTCATGACAATTATGGTAGAGCAAAACGAGACAAGAATAAGGAAGTAAAGAGGAAGGTTGCCGGCCCGGTTTACTTCCTTGTCCTCGTCCTGTATTGCGCTGCCATACACGTAACCAATGTCAGATTATTGCATACAACAAAATACTGTTTGCAGTAAGAGCTCATTGTTCTTAATCTACAACTGTGTATGGTAGCAGAACAAAGCCCTTGTTCGTGTTTGTGGAGACACTATTCAAGCAAAAAAACTGCTTTAATGACAAGTCCTCGGTATAACCAAGGTCAATATTACCCCTCATTCCGAGGAGTTATGATAATCCAGCTATTGCAAACTTCGGTGGTGCCACAGCTACAAACATTTGTTTTTCCTAGTAATATTAAAGAGTGAAAATATGCCAGTATCCATGAATATCTACCTGAAGCAGCATGATGTTATGTGCAAGACGAGGGGTAGACATAGGCAGCGTATTTTCACAACAGTGGGCGACAGGAGACGCTAGTTGTGCAGTGTGAATAGATATGAATTTCAGAGTCATTAAAACATTCATGACGTAGCACTGTGTAAGGAACAATGTGCACCAATGTCTTCGGTTTGCAAGCCTAGACGGCACTGAGTGAGCAATCCCAAATTTGCCATGTTAACCAGTTGAAACAGCTGCTTCTATGCAAACCGTGCTGAATTACAGACACATTGGTGTTACACTCATAACAATGTAGTGCACTGGGTATGATATCAATACACCCATGTCGGCGCCTTGTAGCCGTTGAAAAGTAGTATGACCGTGGTCGTATTTTCGAGTCTCTTGGCATGTATCGATGATGGGTTCCTATCGGTAAGCAGTGCTTTGAGCAGGTATTCTTGTGTGTATTTCGGGGGCACGTTTCGTATGATGTCCTTGGCAGTTTGATCCGGTGCCAAGACGCCCGCATTTACTTCATGCGTCTTTCCTTCGATCTGTATCTTGTTAATTCTTCTGATTTTTTTTCTGATTTGGCGTTTTCGGTGGTGCTGACCACCACTATGTTCTGTGTGAGATTGGGGTAGATTATTAGTTGGTCATACCTAGCCATGCCGGCCGCCTCGTAGAGAGCTTCGTCTTGCGAGGCTAAGCACGTGGCCCTAATATTCAGTCCGTCCCTCGGTGTTGTGACAATTCTCACTTCTCCCTCGGGTAATTTGGTCATCTTACTTGAGTTTTGGATCCTGTTAGCGATCCTCTGGCCCGCCTTGCGTGGGTTGGACGGGGAGAAATTCGACTTGGGTGCATCACTCGCCTTTAGGGCGGCTTCTTGTATGTAACGTAAGTCCATCCGCTTCTTGCATCATCTTCTTCTTGGCTTGGGTTTTCGTTGTTGGCGAGTTCTCCGGTGTTCTTTTTGTGTCCGATTTCTTGCATATCGTTGTCCTCTTGGTTAACACTCATCTCGAGTCACTTGTAGTTCGCAGTAACGCGCACCACTCGAGTTCCAGTCCGCAGTCGTGGCCGGCGTCGCGGGGCTATGTCTCGCCGACGTTATGCTTAGCGCATGCACTTAAGGCGGGAAGGGACTTTTGGCGATCAAATCGGGAAAAAGTGTCCTGCAGCTGAGATTTGGGATCCGCCGATTCCTCTTGAAGAACTGGTTCTCCTGATATAAGGTTTCATGGGTCTTGAAGCAATTGACGCCAAAGTCAAAGTAGCGGGAGCCGATGTGACCCACGTCTGCACTCGCCGGCGATCAGCGTCTCCTCTCCTGTTTAATGCCCCGTTCATATTTTCTCGTCATGTGCACAAGCTCACGAGAACAAAAAACTGTTGACTGCTGCTGTGGGCGTGACAAAAAAAGAAGACGCACAAAAACAGGGCGAGGGAAAGAGGAGAAGAGAAACCAAGGAGAGGAAATGCAGATAGGTCAACCAGAAGAGCGTACGGTTTGCTACCCTACACGGGGGTAAGGGAAAGGGGGAACAGAAATAGGGAGAGAGTGAACACTGAGTGCACGTGGGAGGATGCACAGGGACACTACAAGCGGTCTCTCAAACCGGTGTACTTCAAGTACTGTACTACTGCACAAATCACTTTTTGTGCCTGTGACGGATGTGGCCACGGTCCGCCAATACATACGAGTAAGACTTTGGGCTGCTCGGTGCATGTGTTCTGTGCTCGCACTACAAGTTACATTTCATGCACTGCAGTGGAAGCTACGGGTTGGGTCATCAAGCAGAAAAAAGAGCCGGGAAAGGGGTTCGTCCATTGTGCGCCTCTAATCACCCCCACCGCAAAACCGGCTGAATGGGAGTTTCAGGCAAGTATTATTAGCGCACACAAGGAGATCCTCCCTCGCTTCGTATAACACGCAGACGGCTCTCCTCACTGCTTGGCTGGAGCGTGTCTTAGCGTTGTCTGCACTGCGCGGGCCTAGCCCAGCAACAAGCAGGCGACAGCACACGAATGGACTGCATCATGGATGCCACCATGGAGCTCTCCTTCGAGAGATCTAAAACGTTCGCAGCTGAGGTAGACTATCCTGACCCGCCATATTCACAGGCACACTGAGTTTCTTCATTCAACGCTTTCGTTCCTTCTGAGTAGGTGGCGCTAGGCGAAAGATTTCTCTGTAACGATGAAAATTGTATCAATTTTCCTCGGTTTTCCTGCAACCTTGAGCAGCGGAGCTGTTTAAGCTCTTCGTTGCGCAGCGTAGCATAGACCAGAAACTGCGCCTGGTGATGACGTCACCACACGTTGCCTAGCAACCACTTGGCACTGCTACACTTCGCTTCGCCTAGCTTCTGCAACGCTCCTCCGCCGCCGCGCCAGCTGCTGCGACCGTGCACCTGCTCCGTCTAGCCATGACGTCACTTCGCCTCGCCTAGCAACCACCTGGCTGCTCCCACGCTTCGCCAAGCTCTTCACGCCGCCCTTCCACGCACATGTTTCGCATAGCCACACCGATACCGCGTGCCGGCCGAGGGATCACGTGACCTCACCAAAACTCCGGCTCCAGCCAAAAACCGTGACGTCACTGCGCGCCAACACGGTTCGCGGACTATGTGGCTTCGTCTAGCTGTGCCCGGCAAGTGTGGAGGCTGAGCTTAGTCGTGAAGTCACCGGGAGATAAAAGCTCGGAGCTGCCTCGATGGCGGCAGAACTTTCGTTTTCTCTGTGGCGTGTACATGTAACCTTGACATGGGACGACCAAAGAAGATCCGGACACCCGAAGAAGAAGCCGCTCATCGTGAAGCGCGTCGCGCGGCCAAGCGAGAACCTGCGCATCGGCGGCGAGCCGATTCGGAATACCGTGCCTAGCAGCACTTGGCATTTCCTAGCAAAACTTAGCCAAGCCTCGAAAAACCTAGAAGATCGAAGCTCGATCAATCACCAACTCCGCTGTTTATTCCAGCCTTGCACCACTAGCGCAAGCTGCCCGAATTTTTTTGTTTTGCGATTCATGCGTATACAGTTGCACCACACCTGCTAATTTTTTAGCAATCCGTGCTCAGATTTCGGCGCAGTTTGAAGTGTGCGCCGACTTAATTGATATTCACAGTGAAAATAACTGGAACGTTCATACATCTGCTGCGAAGTTGTCGCTTGCTTTATTGTAAAATTATACGTTGAGATTTTGAATTGAGGCTTCTAGTTTCTTAATCCGGAATCCCAGCCTCATGGCTTTAGTTGCTTTTCGCAAAATTGGCATAAGTACGACCTAGTACTGTGAATATTGTCTAATTGTGGTCGCATTATTAGGACAAATTATATAAACACATAGAAGTGAAAATTAGCATCCTACGTGGAATTTCTTTGAGACATGCGTTCTCCAAAATTCAGCTTCCTTTGGACAATAGTTGCCGGTCTGTTTACAACCCAAGTTGATATATTTGGCTATATTCATATGCAAAATAGCAAGAAAGTAAAAATCCAACATTCTTTAGCGACGTCTATGAAATAAATAAATATATCCTAAAGTCACAGCGCAAGTTACAATACTTCAACTGCGGTTGGGTTCAGGGGCGGATCCAGGTTTTTTCTGAAGGGGAGGGGTCAGATTCTGTCAATGATGATGATGATGATGATGATAGTAGCCTTTCTTAATTACCGAAATCTGCCGTTTTTTTCTCACGATAAAACCGCGTTTTATACGGCTAAAGCAACACCTCTAGCCCTCCGTGGTGGCTCAGTCAGCTCATACGTTGAGCACGAGATCGCAGGATCAAATACCGGCCGCGGCGGCCGCATTTCGATGGAGGCGAAATGCAAAAACGCCCGTATTCTTGCGTTGTAGTGCACGTTAAAGAACCCCAGGTGGTCCAAATTAATCCGGAGCCTTCCACTACGGCGTGCCTCATAATCAGAATTGGTTTTGGCACGTAAAACCCCAGAAAGAGGAAGAAAACCTGTAGCGAAGCCAGGTATCGGTTTCTCCGAGCTTATAGGAAAAGGACGTTACCCAATACAGCCATGTGCTTGGCGGCTGTGCCTGATAATACAGGTTGTTTAAAACTGAGCTTTATGCTTTTTTCTTAAAATTAGGCACTGGGAGGCATGCGAAGACCACCTGTGCAAATAAGTTATGTGGCTAAGGGGGCACAAAGTGAGATGATAATTATCGTTGTGAGCAGCCCAATTAACTAAAATTGAACAATTATTTTTTTTACTGCAGTAAGTGGGTATGTTTGCATTGAAAACTTAGAGACAGTCGAGTTTCTACACAGTATCACTCGGAAGAATTATTCTAGCGTGTCCGTGCTCCGAGATATCAGACTCCAAATTTCAATTGTCGTACTGCGCAGAATAATCGAGAATAAAGACGCGACAATTCTCATGAATTCCCGTGAATGATCATGAAGCTCCGTGACCACTTCTGTGGAGGGATGGCGGTGCCATCTTCTCTCTTGAGTCGTGGTGGTGCGTTGACTAGAGGAACGTTCTTGAATACGGGTGTAACGGTCCCCTCCAACGCAGCAACCACTACGCTGGTTGTTTACGATATGCGAATCACCGCGTATGAAGACTCACGACGCCACCTACAAGAATAACGATGTGGCGTAGTAGGCGAGAGCGCGAGCCAGCGTCTTCATGTTTTCTTTCCCACGCGACGTCATCCTTTTACACAAGGCGCGCATCTGCTCCCGTTTCTCTAACCACGCGACGCCATCCTAGGCACGCGCGCTGGCGTTGGCCGCTGACGTCACGCTCCCCCACTTCGCAGCCGCGGCTCGAGGCTTCACCCCACTCCGCGAGAACGCCCACTCAGATAAACGGATCCGGCGGGTGTGAGCCTCCTATGCTTAATGTACGACAATAAAACCGCGAAGTTACAATGAAAAACTTGTAGCGTACGAACGGTACTGTGCTCGTACTGGATATTGTCAACGTGTAACTGTGATCACAATGAGTGCTACAGTTAAAAAAGTTGCCTATGCGTAGTTCTTAGTTTAGCTGTTAGTTGTTATTATTTATATATGAACACTTCAGCAAGAGATCTGTTTCATTAAGCAGGTTGGTCGCGGAACCGATGACAGCCAATGAGGCAACCGTTGACACCCCAAGGGGAAAGTAAGTTAATCAGGCACGAAGGCGCTCGAGCGGACCTCGGCGTGTTTGGCAAGTGGACGTCCCCTCGTTCTCTTGGAATGGTAATTTGGAAGCGCATAAAAACATGGTCACGAGAAGAAACGAAGACGAAGAACACGGGCGTTTTGAACACGGGCGTCCCCTCGTTCATTCGACGCCACCGACGGGGCGAGTGAGGCACGGCCGGCGCCAGGAGGTCCAAGGTGTTCATGAGAAAAAATAACTACGGCAAATTCGCGACACCACACTCCTACGGAATACAACTAAGCTTGTGAGCGAGCTAGTTTTACTTCTACCTGGCTGATACCAGTGGCACTCGCGAAAAATACTTTTGAAGAATGCTGGTGACCCTATTTTTTTTTTCGACAGGACCAACCCCCTGTCAGCGGAGGGGCGATGCAGAAATCTAAGGGGGGGGGGGGGGGGGGGGGCAGGACATCCGGACATCCCCCCTGGATCCGCGCCTGGTTGGGTTTTTAGACTAAGGTCCCAACCGATACCCAGTTAGCAAAAATCGTGTATCTTTAGCTTCTTCTTGAGCAATTATTTTTAAAGCTTACATATCCACTCATACATAATGCATCTATTTAGAATCTACAAGAACTAAGTTTCTCAATCGTGTATATGACCACTTTATACAATCAGCAGTACCGTGGCTACTGGAAAAGTACTGAAAATCATGCCGCCGGAGTGGGACCACCACCGCGGGTTGCGCACAGAAATGATGTGCATGCCAGAGATGGGTTTATTTCCTTGTGGGAATTTAGCATGCTTCGCTGGCGTCAACCACCGGCATTTTCGTTGATCTTGATGTTGATCCCTTTTCAACATGAGGTACACACTCACGACGAGGGTCCACCTGATTGATGCAAAGCGAATGCTATTGCTTTTCTTCCTCCGTATACATTTACGCCCGCCCCACCCAATCTCTCATTGAGGCCATAGCGTAATCTGTTTGTGTGAAAGGATTCAAGCAACCAGTTCTTTCATGTAATTGTCCTGATTATTATTTTTTTGCAAAATGTTGAGTTTTGTGACTTCCTCCCGACATTAAAGTGCCAGGAAGTTTATTTGTGTGTCATCATCGTAAACTATTACCGTTGTTAATTCCTTTCCACTGATTTCGCCCGCCTGTCAAGCAGCTCACAAAGGGGCTTAGGAGAAACGAAATTATCTGGCCTTTTTATGTCCCCGAAGCTATGTAGTGTTTGCACAAAAGCCTATGAATGCTGCAAATTATCCGCAAAATTTTACGCAAATCGTATTGAAGTATTTAACTGTTTATGGGAACATTTTTGCAGAGAAACCTACTTGAAAATAGTTGCATTGCTCAGTGCAAATGTCTCGGTTTCAGCGGTGCATAATAGACTTGCTTTCGCGGTAAATGTATTCAACCAGTAAAGCTACTATTTCTGTTGTATTAGAATTAAGGAGCAATCTTTTTTGATATTCGCGCGGCCACAAAAGTATCACTATATCTTAAATACAGTCTAAAGGTGCACAGAAAAACAAGATATCTAGCCTAGCGACAGCGTAGATTCATGGGCTTCATTTAGAGGGGCTGAAAAAGAAATCAAGCAAGCGACTATCAATCACAAATAGCACGTTTGAAAGTGACAACTGGAGCTGAACCGGATCCAAGGCGCCTGAATGCGAACAGGTGCAGAAACTGTCAAGAGTGCGTTGAAAGTCAAACACAGCCTGAGATGCTTTGTGGCGCCGAAGTGAAACAGGGCTTTGCACGAGTTTATCAATAACACGAACATGTCACATGCTCTCTACGTGCAACGCTCGGCTGCACAGCACTAGATCACGCGCCACGTGCACTTTTCGTGATTGTAATGTGCCGTCGGCCAACCGCAAACTGGTGTTAAAATCCTCGCGTGAAATTCCTCCGATTGATGACAATGCCCGACCCAAAAGCTGTTGGCAGGTGTGAAATTATTTTTTTTTTCGCGAACACAATATGACGCTGAATCATCTATATATATATATATATATATATATATATATATATATATATATAGCAGCCTTTCCTATCTGGCGCAGTGAAGGTGAGAAATTCCAAGTTGCGCATATATATTCCGCAGCAGAAGAGAGATTGAGATCCAGAGAACCGTTAGTATCAAAGGAAGCTACACAGTAGCGAAGGTTCCGAGTGCTGACGGCAGTAATGAAGGCGTTACTGCTAGCCCTTCTTGTTGAACTGGCGCTTCATCAAGTCACGACTGGTATGCTCTTTCTTTAAACCACGCTGTAGTTTTCATCAAAGCTAGAAAATTCTGCCTGATTAAGAGATGGTCATCTGTCCATGAAACATTTTTTTCTACTTCGTTTGCCAGTTCACTTTGCCGAGGAGGAAACATATATACTGAGTTGGGGGCTTCATTCTGGCATTTTCGTTTGGCCTTTATGCGCAAGTTCAGCTGGTGCCAGCATTGCTTCTCACGACTTCCCGTATGTAAAACATGGCGCTGGGTTGGTATTGTACACATGGAAATGCTGGGAGTCTTCGAATAGAGCTATTTCTCGGAAAGCCAGAATGCTTTAGTGGCGTGCCTGGCAAACTGTTTCGCAACGCACACAGTGATCCTCTTTACTAAAGCAAGGTATGACATGCCGAGTTGCTGCACTACGACACAATTTTTATTAAGTACTTGCACTAGGGCGCTAGCACATAGTAATATCTAACTTGAAGAGAACTGGTAGGGATTAACTCATTATTGCGGATAGACGAAAACCTCTGTGATAACTTTAGTGCTTAGTTCTGAATTCGGACTAATTACTTTCCTACTTCATCCAATACTTGGACAATCACCCATAGTAGGAAAAAGCCACTACAATAGGAAAGAAAGCCAAACTGTACACCGTTTTCAATCTTATGTTCGCGTATTGCTTTTTTGTTTTGTTTTTTTCTTGTGTGAGCCACTTGATGCAAGTTGTCTTACTGAGCGAGACTATAGTTGTGCATGATTTATTTTAAGAAAGCTTTACGCAGCGGCGATCAACTTCAGGGATAACATACGCTCAAAACATAGCAGACGTTCCATCCACTGGCACTCTCATGAAGTCAGAGTGCCCTTGTATAATTTTACACAGACAGTGGCAGCATTCTTGCTTGGAAAAGAATTATGGGATTTTACGAGTCAAAACCATCATCTGATTATGAGGCACGCCATGACGGAGACTCCATGAAAAAAAATTACTACCAACGTGTTCCAAAATCCAGTAGGCGTGATGAAATTAGGTAGATCATTAATATATATTAAGAAGGAAAGTGGGCCCGAAATAGACCCTAGTCGCTTTTTTGCTTTGAGTAAGTACCGGGAATGCTGACAACTTGGTTTCTATTATAGAGGTAACTGCGCATTAGTAGCAAGGCAGAATCAGATATTCGCGTTGCTTCTAGTTTTATAGAACGAGTGTCTGGTGATTAATAGTGTTGAAAGCTTTAGTTAGCTCTACAAGGCTAAAGCCGGCAAAGTTGCCTTCATCAACAACTGTTTTTAGGCAATCTGTAAGAAATATTACAGCGAAATCTGTAGAGTATCCTGATCCAAGACCGAACTGATAACGCGCAAGAATACTAGATGCGTTGAGGTAACTTGTTTGGCGTTTCTCAGTTAACTTCTCCCTTATTTTACTGTAGGCAGGCAGCACACAGATGGGTCGGTAGTTCCTTAATATTGAGCGGTCTTCCTTTTTAAAAATTGGTGTAACTTTGGCGCACTTGAGTTCTCGAGGAAACGTCCCCTTTTTAAACATTAAATTTATAATATCCGCAAGAATGCTAGATATCGGACAAACAATTAATTTTATATGATATGGCCTAATATCTTTGAGACTAGCGCTTGTCATTTTTAGATTATTTTTACAGACTTCATCGGGAGCAGCAGGGAAATATGTCAAAGGAATGTGGGAGGCTTATCGATTGGTAATCAAAAAGCTTGTCAGAAGCCAAGTTGTTCGAGAAAAAGAATTCACGGAAGACGTCTGCAATGTGTCACTAAGGTTTGAATATTCATCGCCATTGTGGTTTGTTCTAGTTACGGCTTCCGGGTTGTTCTTTCTATTCAGGAAAGAATTCACCATTTCTCATTTTTTATCGGAGTTGTTACCGCACTGCAATATTTTCTCTTCAAAGCACCTTCTTTTTTGCTCTCTTCAGCTGCGCGTATTTGCAATATTTCTTGTATCGGGCTTCCCGCCTAACATTAAAGGAAGGTTTTTTTTTTGTTGTTGTTGTTCTTCTTGTAAAGATTCTCGCGTCTGCTCATTGCTTTGAGTAATCTATCAATAAGCTAAGGAATTTCCGTGGCGCTAGTACCTTCTTGCATTTTTTTCTTGAGGCAATGGGAGTGGAAATGCAAGTTGTGTAAAAGTAGATACATGAAGTGCAAGAAAGCTTGTTTGGGGTCGTTAGTTTACTGTAAAGCAGTCTGCATTTGTTAAGAGTTCAAAAAAAATACACCATCTGCCGCTAAAAGGAACCATGTGTGGATGCGAAGCAGCGGGGAGATGGTTAGCTTGAGCGGGAGATGGTTTCGCGGCAGCGGCCCGAGCGCTCATCGCGGCGCTGCACAGGAGAGAGAATGAGCCGCGTGCGTGCTCCGTCATTTTCATACCACGGAACTACCGTGGCGCCCCCAGCGGAGTATGCAGCTGTCGCACCACCTGTCGTGCGCCCGTAGAGGATTCCTAGAGGAGAGAAAGGGGGAGCGTAGGAGAGGAGAGAGAGGGGACGGGACGCGCATTCGCTGTGGGGGTGTGGCACGCGGGCGCCGCTCCGTACAGTAGAGGATTCCTATAGGAGAGAAAGGAGAAGCGTAGGAGAGGGGAGAGAGGGGGGAGGGGACGCGCATTCGCCGTGGGGGTGTGGTACGCGGGCGCCGCTGCATACAGTAGAGGATTCCTAGAGGAGAGAAAGGGGGAGCGTAGGAGAAGAGAGAGAGGGGGAGAGGACGCGCATGCGCTGTGGGGGTGTGGGACGTGGGACAACGGATAGAGCCGCCGGCAAGAAATTTATAGACAGATTTTTTAAAATTTCCTTTACCAGGAACAACCTTGTAGTAGAATGCAGTGCTGAAAAAAGGAATAGAATTAATCTTTAGAAAAATAAGACTATGTCACTAGTAAAAATGCCTGCTTCGGGTGGGATTAAAAGATCGAATAATGCGTGGTCAATTAAATAGCTGTCACCATCGGTAGGGCAAAGTGTTGGTTGCGTAATTAGGCATTCATACCTGAAATTATGATACCAGCTGGAATAGGTCGTGCAGTTAGGGGACATTGCGTCAATTAAATTTAAGTTCATGTCACGCACAATTATCACATTCTTGTTGTCAGATGGTATTGATTCTAATCCATTATCTAAAGCTATGCAGAAATCGCTGATAGAAAGGGAAGGTGAATGAGAAAGGCAACCTAAAATAAAGTTCTTGCTGTCAATGTTAAGAAACGAATGGTCGAATTCTACCCAGATGGTTTCACAGTTAGACAAGTTTAGTGCGACATCGAGTCGGCATTTAAGTGCCAAGTTTGCCGAAACGTAGATGGCTGCTCCGCCATGGCTACTTGTTTGTCTATGTGTATACTCTGATGAGTAATTGGTCAAGCAGAATACATATTTGCCATCGCCACAGAGCCAAATTTCTGTGACACAAATGATGGGAAATGATTTGGTGAATATGGAAAAATGATTTTGAATATCATCAAAATGCTTTCGCATACTACATGCATTGAAATGAATAAGTGAGCATACAGTGTATGAAATAAATTGTTCTAAATCATGTGTTAGATGCGATGACATACTGGTTCAAAATCAGTAACAAACGAAGAAAAAGACTGGGGTCTAGATAATTAAAGAGTGGTCGTATTTGCTGACAGTACAGTAGACGTGACTATCGGTAATGTTCCTGGCCTTCATTAGATAATGATCTCTCCACGGGAACATCGGATTGTTCGCTTTCTTCAGAGCCCAAGCTTTGGTTAATAGCGAATTCTTATGCGGCGTCAAGTGGTCATTGACTTAGATTGGGCTGTGAGATTGCGGCTGTTATTCCAAGGTCGCCATGACACAGCTAAGCTTTACGCGTGTTACCAATCCGTTTTTTTTTTTGTGGTGCGAGAGGATCAAATAGCCCATTTGAGCCGGCGTCTGTAGTCTGTAGCAGCGAAACAGCACCTAAAGTTCCACTAGCTGCGACGCCACGTCACGAGTGGGCCTAGACGGAGCAAAGCGGGCGAAACGGAACACCTGCTGCCACGATAGTGCACCAGGTCTTGCTTGAGGAGAGAGGGCATCGCCACCTTCTGTCTATAAATAAATACATAAAAATGAGCTCGGCATTCGTAGGCATGTCCTAGTCAGTCACTCTCACACACCAATGTAAGCACTGCGATAAAATTGCACTGGAATAGCAGCAGTGACAGCGAACTGTAAAGTAGGCGTAACTTGGAAGATGGTACCACTAACCTGCACAGAGGACCAGAATTTGCGTCAAGATGTGTGCGCTGCGCTGTCGCTGCTGCTACTCATATTAGGCCATTCAAGCCCATTACAAAGGGTGTATGTACATCTTTTGACTCGAACTTCATGGGTTATTTGAGGATTATTTATCTCAGCGTAGTTCCTAATGAAACTAACCGTCTAAACCACTCATGTTCGTTGTGGTAATTTCGCAGGTCTCCCAACCACAGTGTCGCCGCCACCAAGTACAACGACTACGGAAACAACTACAGCGGTTGCGGGTGAAAGTACATCGCAGGCTGCCAATGGCAGAAGCAGTACAGAGGACCTTAAGGAAAGTAAGTCAAGCCTCCAACAAAATGCGCTTCGTAGCTCTGGATGAAGACGTTAGGCCTAATTGATGCAAATTTGTGAACTGGGCTTGTTGGCGCGTCACCGCCAAGCGCGGTGCATGTGTGCTGTTCATCTTCAGTGACTCCGTGCTATGGTTTCGCGACACTGGACGCTTTCATCGAGACAGCCGTTTCCTCTTATGGCCGCAAGATCAACCGGAGTCACCGCCTGGCGGACAGTGGCTGAACCATAGTGTGGATGGCGCGCCGTGGCGTGTGCTAGCTACTATTTTATTTCATTTTTTTTAATACTGCTGACTGCAGAGTAAGAGTCGTTGCAGAGGGGGTAGCAAATGAAGATTACACAATGAAAAGTCTCTCAGACAGAGAGCAGTAAAAAAAAAAAGACAAGCACATCATTATTACATATATACAAACATCATCATCATCATCAGCCTATATTTTATGTCCACTGCAGGACGAAGGCCTCTCCCTGCGATCTCCAATTACCCCTGTATACAAACATGTATACAAACAAAAAGAAGAGAAGGAACGCGTACAATGACCGATCAGCTGGTAATTATTTTTCAAAATTTTCTAGGTCTTCCGTTTCACTTGCTCGCGAGTATAAGTCATTCCACTCTACTATCTTTTGCGGGAAGAAAGAATACTGAAACTCATTATATTTTCGCTCACGTGGAAGTACTGAAAGGCTATGGCGCCTTCTCGCAGCATAACCTGTAGAAAAATGCGCATAGTTAGATATGACACTTTTTAAGTGTCCTTTAATGATTTGAAACATAAAGCGTAATCTTGCAATTTTATTCCACTCCGCGGTGTGTTTCAGACCAGCTTTTGCCTCCAATCCCGAAACCGATCACCTGCCATAGCGATAAAAAATAAATCTCGCCGTTGTTGTTTTTTTTGAGCTTTTTCTACCGTGTTGATAATAACCTCAGTAAAAGAGTCCCTAATAATATTAGCGCACTCAAGAACTGGTAAAATAAGGTATTGAATGGCACTAGGGATTTACATGTACGCGTAAGCCGTGAATATGTTCCAAATATCATTTGTTTCGTGGTATTAGCTTAGCCGTAATCATTGGTATGCATTTTTGACGATGTACAGAATCATTTGGCATTGCGGCATAGTGCTTGCGCTGCAATAAGGTCAGTCAGTGCACGTATCGATAGCAGGATGTGGGATCGTCGCGCCCTCTGTTTGCGACAATCATTTCAATTTGGTTGCCGCTTTGTGTTTCAAGCGTGTCACAAAAATTATTCGGCTTCTATTTAAAGAAAAATTCAGGGGTCACAGCTATATGTAAGTGCAGTGCTTTCGTGACTCCTTGTCTCCACGTGTCGAATCCTCAATCTTTAGAATACCACGAAACCTAGATAAGGTGGCGTGATGATCACTCAACACTAGAAGAAGAAATCTAAACTCATATAATATCGAGGGATGCATTTGTTGGTAGAAGTATAATGCATGACTATCGCTGAGTGGTTACGCGAGTACCATCAGCTTTGCCTGAGGTCTCCTCATCTTACGTTGTTCTGATCGCACTACGGAGAAATCGTTTTGCCTCGCACGAGAATTTTAGCGCCTAACTACTCTGCTGCAGAAGGAAAGTGAAAGTAGAGCAATATATGAGAATCAGGCGCGTAGCCAGGGGGGGGGGGGGGGTGATGAGGCTTCAGCCCCCCCCCCCCCCCGAATTTTTTTCGTGCCGGCATGCACCACCGACCAAAACTACCACCGACGCCAGATATCATTCCCCGGATTCTGTCTATAATGTCTTTTTCACGCTTGAAAATACATTTCGGCACGAACATTGTGAACTCGGGCTGGATTTCGAGGCAACGCCCTTGCACCTGGAGTCACCTAACACAAGGAGCCCCATCCGAGCACAAACTTTCAAGGGCTTTTCGATAGCGAGCGGGCGCGTTGCGGCATCTCGCAGCGGCCGCAGAATCTACGGAGCGCATGGATTTCAATTACGAAACTTTATGGCTATAAGTTCTCAAACTTTTGACGCGAAAGGTGCACCGACATTCCTAAAGGCGTGCTTTAGTTTTTCAATTCTGGAACTTTATGGGGTTAATGCTCTTATAAACTTGGGTCAACATGCGTGCACTGGAGCCCTCGTGTCTAAGCCGTTCCAGAAATGAAAGCACGCGTTCGCAATCTTCCACACATACACATACAAAAATACTAAATATCACCGTGACTGTGAGCTCGCAGCTGATAATTTTCTCCAAAGATTTTCAGGAAGCGTGCCCAATGTGATCGATCAGCTGGACCAGGGCAGGCAAAGTAAAATATGAGAAAACAGAAGAAAGTACATGGCCTATTACTGAGGAAATTCTTTTTGCGGGCGACAAGGTCTGGCTCTCCATAGCCACAGGGACAGTGGCCCTATAGATTTAAGCATAGCCACCGCTGCAAATGCAGGTATTTTCAGAGAGCTTCTTCGCATGCGTGCTGATTGTGGAGATACATGTCTGAAAAACTACTTGGAAAGTTGCCCCAGTAATGCCTCGTATTTAAGCCCAGATGCACAAAACCAAATTATAGAAATTTGTGGGGAAATTATCAAAGAAAGCCTAGTTGCAAAAGCAGGCTGCTTCTCCATACTTCCTGACGAATCGACGGACATCGCTGGAAT
This sequence comes from Dermacentor silvarum, assembly GCF_013339745.2. Lineage (NCBI taxonomy): Eukaryota > Metazoa > Arthropoda > Arachnida > Ixodida > Ixodidae > Dermacentor > Dermacentor silvarum. The sequence goes on along the minus strand of NC_051158.1, from coordinate 162,686,088 downwards.
CGAACCGCCTACTGTTTGTGCAAGGTACCTAAACAAGTATGCCAACGACATATCAAGGGAGTGTTTTAGGTTTTAGCACCGGAATAGATGCCCTCTCTCATTGCAACTGCAGGTTCTATGTAAATGTGTACAAACTGCTGCAGATTCTAGTCACCCTTCCAGTGACCACTGCCAGCGCAGAGAGAATATTTTTAACAGGAGTTTACTAAAAAACTACTTGCGCTCTAGAATGTCTGCGGAACGCATGCTAAGGCTGGCGCTTCTACACACCCAATGAGACGTCGGCATCAACGTGTCCGAAGTCATTGACCGCTTCGCTCAACCTCCCCGCCGAGAGAAGTTTGTCCTTTATATAGCGAAGCAGCAAACATCAATGGAAGTAAAAAGCTCTGTTCCGTCAGGTCCATAAGCTCGTAATTATGAAAACGTCTGAATGTTCGTTAGCTTTTAAAACAGCAGAAATTTTAGCCGTTTATTCTAGCAGTTAGCGTCATGATCAAAATTATCATGCGAATACGAAAATTACGAGGAGATCAATAACCAATTTTGACCGACCTTGCTCATTGAAAGACGGGCCCACGCGGCGTTTACCAAAACCACACTCCGATATTAGGTAGTTCAACTTACCGCATCATCTGTGGCTTTCGTTTGTCCTTTTCTTTCCTTTTTGGCTACCTGCTTTTATTTCTTTTTTGAAACGAAGCAATAGCCTCCTTTAATTTTGGGTGCAGAATAATTGTTGCCCTGTGCAGGCAGTTCAATTACACATTTTCGTACTGATTTCTGCATTATTCCTCTATTATTATACCCAGATGGCGCTGTCGCGACCACCGCATGGCCCGAGTACATATCACGATTTGTGCGATCATAGTTTTGTTCTTGCATAGATCATCTGTCTTTCTGTGCGCAAAGTTTACTATCACAGACTCCGCAACGTGTTTATTTGTCTTGTTTGACGCATAATATACAGTGACGTTTGCTTAAATACGTAGATTTATTGGAGACTTAGACGTATATTTAAATATCTTGTTGCGAGGTCTTGTGTATACAAGCAGTGAACTTTGTTTCCAGCGACTCTTTTTTGCCCTTAGCGAGTTGTATCTTCGCATTTGTATATTCCATTCTATCTTCGCATTTTTAATGTATATTTTGCAGAACTCCTATTTTTTTATTTGTTCTCGCTGTTGCGTGTGTAATCTCGGCGTAATTACAATACACGACCGGTAACAGCTGCTCCTGCGCAATCGATTGCAACGAGGGACAGCGTCATTGAGGTTTTTTCCTGGCCGTTGCATATGTGAAAAAAAAATGTAAACAAGGTTCTTGAATGACAAAGATTCATCAAAATATTTGTCCTCAACTTATTCATTTCATGGCCTTTGCGTTTTTCATATCAGCTGCATGCACTGATTTGCTGGTTTCGAACTGGTATAGTTCTAAAGTTCGTGTGATATTTTCTTTACTTATTAAATAGAAAAAAAAACGCGGCAGCATCGATATATTCTGTTATTTAAAAAATACATATTTTACTTGACAGTCCGTAGCGTTCAATAATTCATTTGCAGCATCTAATATACAATGACATTGGCAATACAGTTATTATTCATGTATTTCATCCTTCGACAAATTATTTAAGGAGGAGGCCGCGCTGCAACCTGACCCCCCCCCCCCCCCCCGAACAAAATTTCTAGGTACGCCACTGATGAGAATCACCTGTCAGATGGCAGTCGATGGTTATAGCAGTGCCTTGTCGGCGGATATCAACACTCGCTCTTTGGTGTGGCTCCGTTACTTGTTTAACTGCAATGAATGAGTGTTCTGCATTTCACAGAGAACTAAGAAAAGGCGGATACGCATAAACGTACCAATGGTAAATTGAAGTGCATATCAAAGTGTTACCTTCACTTGGTTGCACAGTAACACAGCCTTCTTTTAATAACTTCAGCATTAGGAATTAAGAAGAACTAAGAATTGAGTCGGCCAACAGCAATGCCAACTTATAGTAGGGAGAATATCCCACGAACACGCGCGACAAGCACCGACGAAATGCCAAAACTCAGACTGTTTACCTGGTCTCTAGATTAATGACGGTTTATGCTTCTGTCATTTGTACTAGGAAAGTTCTGCATGTTTCAAGCAGAAATGTGGCATTGGAGGAGCGCAGCCATGTACATTTCGATGCGTGCCAACGACCGCATATCTACACTAACGCGGCGACGATGCTGTCATCTATAGCTCGCTCTCGCGGCCGATACCGTGTCGTCAGCAAAAAAATACAAAACAATTCACCAGCCCTTCCTCTGTCGAGAAAATGGTGGTAATCGAAGCTTGTCGTGTGTGTATCTGACCTTCGTCAGGGTAACGTTCGGAAGCCGTCGTCTCGGAATTCTCTGATCGTCGCTGACGGCGAGCGTCGGCTACGGGAGATGATGATGATGATAAGTGGTTCTTGAGGGAAAGGGAAAGGTTGGCGCTATCTTCTGCAGCCCTTGAGGGATCTACGGGAGCCCCTCACGCTGGAATCGGCACGTCAACGAGGAGCCCTTTCCCGAGCGAGTTCACGCCGGCGTTCATCAAACGCAGTTTGCTCCTTTGCAGAACGCACCACGCGTGGCCTTCCCAACTGATCTGAGTTGAGGGAAGCCCGGAGGAGCGCGCGCCAACCCGCTTTTCTTTCATGTTCCTCCTCGCGACGCACCAAGCGAACCTGATTGGTCGCGCGCATGTCACGTGATCCGTGATCACGCGTGTAGCACATCCAATGCGGGTGGGCGCCGCACGTGATTTTTCTTTTTTTCTCTATTTCTTTCTGCCTTTCTTGTCCCTGGTATGTGCCGTTGAGCTTGGACCCTTTCTGCACTATCATCAGGATCGGCCCACACGACAGGGCTACGTGCCATTGAGCTTGGACCCTTCCTGCACTATTTATTTATTTATTTATTTATTTATTTATTTATTTATTTATTTATTTATTTATTTATTTATTTATTTATCTATCTATTGAAAATACTCTCAGGGCCCAAAGGCACTACAGAAAGGAGTGGGGAAAATGACAAGACCTGCAACTAACAACAAAATATTACAAGGCATTTTGTAAAGCGATCTTGAACGGTCATCAGTTATGCTTGCGATTGTGGAGGGAAGGTGGTTCCATGCGGCGCTTCTTCTAGAAACAAAACAGTCATTACACAATTTTGTGCGACAAGACGGTAGACCAACCTTGAAGCGATGATTGGTCCTTGAAGAGATATAATGAGGTGGATGATACAGGATGTCCTTTAAATCGTTTTTATAATAAGAAATTTTGTGAAAAATATTAAGGCGAGATGACTTTCGACGCAACGAAAGGTCAGGCAAGTTTAGGGTTTTCTTCATAGACGTGACACTGGAATGACTATCACCAGGCCCACTTTTCAGCGTGACGCCACAACCAATGCCGACACTTGCGAGACTATAAAGCTTCGCTTAAAAAAACATTAGTCGGCCCTTCCACTCTGTGAAGGTGATTAACCAGCGAAGCTGAAACGTGCGGCCTCGGTGTTTATCACTGGGTTAATCTCTAGGGTTCATTAAAGTAGTTCTCAATTATAAGGTTACACACACGTTCGGCTGCGACGGAGAGAACGACGTCACTGGCGGTATGCCCGCAGTCTGCCGTTGTCGCTCGCATTCGATGTCTCGAGTTTGCTCGGCGGCGTGGTTAGCAGCATTCGCCCGCCATTGCCGCTTGCGATTCGTCGAAATTAAATTGCTTAAAAATTAAATCTGTCCGTTACGTAAGACAATGAATGACTCATGCACCCTTAAGCAATGGCCCATACACCCGTAAACGCGGCCTCCTCATTACGATGACAGTAGCCAGACAGAGAACGAACTTTATTTGATCATGAGGAGCTACTGTCAGGACCCCCTAACGGGAGGCCGTTGTAACGGCTGGCCGCGCCCACGTAGAGGACAGAACGCCGTGACGCTCCGCCCTTTCCTGGGCCCTCTAGATAGCTGGGCTTGCTTTCGGAGTGCCGTGCTTCTGATGGCCTCCTCCCATTCGGCTTCGCTGGAGAGAAGGTCGTTAGGCAACGCGGGACATCGCCAGAGCATGTAAGCCATAGAGCAAAAGGTTTCATTAGTCGGCACAACCAGGGTCCACCTCTGAGTATATCCTACTGAGGAGGCCCCGCGACGAGAAAGATCCCGTTTGCAACATTCTAAGAGTAGCTGACTGACTTCTGCTGACCTTCGGGTGAGGAAGAGGATAAACTCTCCTGCCAAGTTGGTAATGTTTAGTAATTGCATTAAATGTGAAAAGTGGATCGTTCTGCTGAGTCCCTTCCTGCCCCTCCGGAGCCTCCAGACCGCCACGGCGCATGCGTTCTCGCGCACGGTCGTGGGCCACCTCGTTGAGGTTTGGGAAGCCCTCGAGAACGTTCTTCCCTATGTGTGCGGGGAACCACGTAATATAATGAGAACCGGGGCGAGCCCTCTTCTCTAGAATAGAGGCCACCTCTCGTGCGAGGTTACCAGATTAGAATGCTCTGATTGCGTCTCTCGAGCCGGTGTAAATGTAAAAACGCTCTGGGTCACACAAGGCCAGCGCAACCGTAATTTGATCTGCTATACACGGGGTGGCCACGCTTAACGAGGCGGAGGAGCGAAGCACCCCCCGCCCGTCTATAACCGACAATGCGAGCATTCTCCTGTGGGACGTACTGCGCCGCATCGACAAAGACTGCAGAGTCTATGTCATCCCTAAATCTCTTCAAGCTGGCTCGTGCACGGGCTTTACGTCTTCCCCCATTATGCTGTGGATATACGTTTCGCGGGAAGGGCCTCACCATGTAGGTCGCCCTCATTTCCCGTGTCAGTGTTACCCGCAGTTCCTCCATTATCCTAGGAGCCATGCAAACATCGTCAAGGATTCGCCTGCCAGCCTTGGTAGACGATAGCCTAACCACCTGGGCAGTGACCTGCGCCTCTATGATCTCGTCTATGTTATTGTGCATTCCGAGTTGATCTAGCCTGTCGGAGCTCGTGGCAATCGGCACGCCTAGCACTCTCTTGATGTTCTTGCCCATGAGGGTATTTAACTTGGTTTTTTTTCCGTTTTGGTCCATACTAGAGCTGACGCCACATAGTTAATATGGTTCATCAGAAGCGCGTGGTACATCCGAAGGAAGTTGTCCTCACCTAACCCCTTTTTTCGGTTGGACACCCTAGCGATTAACCTCAACATATTCTCCATCTTGGCTGTAACGTGGTAATTGTTCTGGCATTATAGCCCCTCGCATCTATGACCAGGCCTAGGATCTTGACTTAGTCGACTCTACGAATTTTCTACCCATTATTCGCGTATAATGCCACGGGTTGAGTGGTGTCAGACCCCCAACCCCTTGCCTTGCCGGTCTGTAAAGTATCAGCTCCGACTTACTCGGAGACAGCTTGAGACCCGTGTCCGCGAGGTAAGCCTCTGTCTCGTCCAAGGCCGCTTGTAGAGCTTGCTCTATTTCCGCTAGGGAACCCCCTGGCACACCAGATCGTGATGTCATCTGCGTAGAGAGCGTGACCTATGCCCGAGAGGCCGCCCAGACTGTTTGAAAGACCTTTCATGACTATATTGAAGAGCAGTGGTGAGATCACTGATCCCTAGGGGGTACCCCGAGCTAGAGCACTGCACGGGCCGATTTCTTCAGCCCGGGCCCGTCCCGGGCCCGTTCTCACGTTGCGCTGCCCGCCCGAGCCCGACCAAAAGCTTTATAGCGAGACCCGGGCCTGGCCCGGGCCCTGAAATAATCTACGTTACCCGCCCGCCCCTGCCCGCCACCCCTTTACTTTAGGGCCGAGCCCGGCCCGAGCCCATGTCGAAACCGGCCCGAACCCGGCCCGAGACCGAAAAAGATCACCGAGTGGCACTAAAAAAATAAAATAAAGAAGAGAATGAAGGGAATTTATTCTTAAGGCATAAATACATGTCATATGCAATTAATAACACCATTTGAGCGGTCTGAACGCAAATACCAGCGCGCGAAGTAGTACGAATAACCCTGCCGAGCAGTATCGCCAGCAGTTTCCAATGGCGCGACCTTGATGCGGCCCAATCCACTTCTATCGCAGCGCCGCCACAGTATTTTTCCACGTCGGGCGCCTCTCTGCAAATCATGCGCCGCCCCAGCCCCTCGTCCCACTCAACCGTATTCTACATCACTATAGCCGAAGCGCAGCCACGACCGATCGTGAGCGCAGCGCATGCATGGAGTAAATAGAGAAAGAAAGCTTCTCGTTCCTCCATGGTGCAGCGTAATGCGCTGCTGCTAGGCGGCCAGTTGAGAACATGCGTGCAATCATGGATGGACGCAGTGTCATATTTCAGCCGCGTGACGAATTATCTAATCTTACCAGTCATCGTTTTACCAATTCGCATTTGAAGAATCAGCAAGTCGCGAACGCGCTTGCACCGCGCTGAAAGTATTACTTACATTGATTTAGGTAAGGAATACAATGGCATCCTTTGGTTTGAGGCGACTTTGGTCTTTCTGGACTTTTACATTCTGTTCAAACAGCGCAAAATACGACGGAAGAAGAAAAGGTAAGTACACAGGAGTAGCACTGATAGCTTCCAGCTGCGCAGGGGCAACAGGTTTTTCAGTCGAGACGGGCGAGGATAACTCGCTGCACGCTACATCCACACCACCAGAAAGTCCGAGCCCGGCCCGGGCCGGCGTCAAAATACTCGAGCCCGACCCGGGCCCGAGTCAAAAAGCACATTCCGTGCCCGAGCCTGGCCCGAGCCCGTGAAAAAACTGCCCTACCCGGCCAGGCCCGACCCACGGGCCGGGCCGGGCCCGGGCTTTCGGGTAAGCCCGAGCCCGTGCAGTGCTCTACCCCGAGCCCCCAGTTCGTACACGCTCGGCCGAATCTGCCCCGCCATCATAGTAGCGGTTCTATTCATGAGAAAGGGCCTGATAAAGGCCTGGAATTTGACTTCCAGGTCTATCCCGACCGAGGCCTGCAGTATGTATCGATGTAACACTGTGTCAAACGCCTTAGTGAAATCCAGGGCGAGAATCCCTCTCATTTTCCGAGTACCGCTATCCAAGATTTGCTTCTTCAGCATTAGCATAACCTCCTGCGTCGATAGGCCAGGCCGAAAACCCACCATATTATATGGGAAGAGGTCCACGCGCTCTATGTACCCGGAAACCCTGTTCAAGATCGCGTGCTCCGCTACCTTGCATGAGGTTATCGATATCGGTCTTATGTTGACCAAATCAAGGGGCTTTCCAGGTTTTGGTATGAGTATCACCGATGCCTCCTTCCATCCGTCGGGCACCTGTCCTGCCTCCCATACCCTGTTGACCTCCTTAGTTAGTCGTTCCACTGCCTTATCGTCCAGGTTACGTAATATCCTGTTAGAAACCTTATCCGGACCCGGATCCGATCTGCTGTTTAAATTGTGGAGCACCGCCCTGATCTCCGATTGTGTGAAGGGCGCGTCCAGCTCGTCTATAGAATCGCACACTCGATCTGCAGATAATCCTCTTCCTGGATCGGCCCTGTGGGGAGGTATCTATACGCGACCGCATTCAAAAGCGACTGTTCAGTACCTCCCTGCTGCTTGTGCCTGTGTATGACTTTATGACTTTACTAAGTATTTGCCTTTCTGCTCGTCTGCTCGTCACCCAGGAGATGCTTGAGGAGGTTCCACTTCCCTCCTGAGCGCATGGACCCGTCTACTGCTGCACAGACCTCGTATTATTGTAACCTATTAAGTTCCGTGCCATATATTTCGATCTCTTTATAAAGCTCCACAACCTTTTTCCTCGGCCTGCGGTTTAGCCGTTGTGTTTTCCACCTCATCAGAACCGAGGATTTGGCCTCCAACAGGTGCGCTAAGTGCGGGTCCATTCTTGGGACCTCCGCTTCCGTTTTACTATCTTAGTAGCCCTCTCTACGTCCTCCGTGAGCAAGTCGATAGCCTCGCCCAGGGGCGGATCCAGGTTTTTTCTGAGGGGGGGGGGGGGGGGGGGGGGTCAGTTTCTGTCAATGATGATGATGATAGTAGCCTTTCTTATTTACCGAAATTCACCGTTTCTGCTCACGACGAACCCGCGTTTTATACGGTTAGCGCAACACCTGTAGCCCGCCGTGGTGGCTCAGTTAGTTAAGGCGTTGCGCTGCTGAGCACTAAATCGCGGGATCGAATCCCGGCCGCGGCGGACGCATTTTGATGGAGGCGAAATGCAAAAACGCCCGTGTGCTTGCATTGTAGTGCACGTTAAAGAAACCCAGGTGGTCAAAATTAATCCGGAGCCTTCCACTATGGCGTGCCTCATAATCATAACTGGTTTTTGCACGTGAAACCCCAGAAAGAGGAAGAAGACCTGTAGCGAAGCTAGGTATCGGTTTCTCCGAGCTTATAGGAAAGGGACGTTACCCAATACAGCCATGTGCTTGGCGGCTGTGCCTGATAATACAGGGTGTTCAAAACTAAGCTTTATGGTTTTCTTAAAATTAGGCACTGGGAGGCATGCGAAGACCACCTGTGCAAATAAGTTATGTGGCCAGGTGGGCACACAGTGAGGTGATAATTATCACTGTGAGCAGCCCAATTAACTAAAATTGAACAATTATTTTTTGTCGACTGCGGTAAGTGGGTATGTTTGTATTGAAAACTTAGAGGCAGTTGTGTTTCTACACAGTATCAACCGGAAGAATTATTCTAGCGTGTCTGTGCTCCGAGATATCCGACTCCAAATTTCAATTGCCGTACTGCGCAGAGTTATCGAGTCGACGCGAGAGCGGTTTATGCTTTGTGTTGCTGTGGAAGGGAGGCATTTTGAACATTTTTAGGGCATTCAATCTTGATGGGTGAAGTGTTGTCATGAGATTTGTGCATGACAACACCAAACTTGAAGCGGCAGTATGAAATATTCGTTAGCATAGCTAAAAGGTTTCCGCTGTTGATGGTGCAGTTGTTGCTCTTGATTTCAATAAAACTTAGAATACTTAAAAATCAGCAGTCACTTTATTTGCGTAGCCCAGGCAAGGACCATGCCCGGTCATCTAGTCACCATTACGCACACGCACTGCCCTCCGGCTTCTCCGCTCGCGCCATTATCTCGGCATGGCAGCTGCCGCCATCTTTTCAGGCTGCGCGGTTGCGTGTTACGACAGCGCTTACGGGCTCCTCGATTTTTTTCATTTCAGCAGCCAAAGCCTCCGCCCCGTTGTCAGACTAAACGTCGCACGCAACAGCCGCGTCACATCTGGGAGGAGCTTTGCACCGATCCTCACTCTCTTGCAAGTTGCATGCGTAATCATGCGAACGACCATTAAAATTTGGAGTTGGATATCTCGGAGCACAGACATGCTAGAAAAATTCTTCCAAGTAAAACTGTGTAGAAACACGACGGCCTCTAACTTTTGAATACAAACACACACACTTACTGCAGTCAATAAAAAGTTAATTATTCAATTTTAGTTAATTCGGCTGCTAACAGCGATAATTATCATCTCCCTTCGTGTCCCCCTGGCCACATAACTTATTTGCGCAGATGGTCTACACGTGCCTCCCAGTGCCTAATTTTAAGAAAACTATAAAGCTTAATTTTGAACACCCGGTATATCTACCCTGCATTGTTTCTTAAAATAAAATTTGGGATGATCTGTTGCAGGTTCGTTATAAATGCGTAAGCACGCGTCTGTTTTTGGAGTTCTGTTGGGACACCTTGATTTCCTTAAGAAGATTCTTCGTGTTCGGCTGATACACCTTCGTTTGATTTGGAGCACTAACTCCCCTATTCTCAAACAGCCCTCGACTCGAAGCTCTTCCTCCACTCCTCCTTGTTAAGCACAGCGCCGCCTCTCGACTGATAAAGACGCGACAATTCTAAAGAATTCCCGTGCATGATCATGAAGCTCAGTGACCACTTCTTTGGAGGGATGGCGGTGCTATCTTTCCTCTTGAGTCGAGGTGTTGTGTTGACTAGAGGAGCGTTCTTGAATACGGGCGTAACGCCCCGCTCCAACGCGGCAACCACTACGCTGGGTGTTTACAATATGCGAATCACCGCGTATGAAGACTCACGACGCCACCTACAAGAACAACGATGTGGCGTGTTAGCCGAGAGCGCGAGCCAGCGTCTTCATGTTTTGTTTCCCACTCGACGTCATCCTTTTACACAAGGAGCGCATCTGCTCCCGTTTCTCTAACCACGCGACGCCATCCTAGGCCCGCGCGCTGGCGTTGGCCGCTGACGTCACGCACCCCCACTTCGCAGACGCGGCTCGAGGCTTCGCCCCGCTCCGCGAGAACGCCCACTCAGCCAAACGGATCAGTCGGGTTTGAGCCTCCTATGCTTAATGTACGACAATAAAACTGCGAAGTTTCAATGAAAAACTTGTAGCGTACGAACGGGACTGTGCTCGTGCTGGATATTGTCAACGTGTAACTGTGATCAGTTAAAAAAAGTTTAACTACAGTTAAAAAAAGTTGCCTATGCGTAGTTCTTAGTTTAGCTGTTATTATTTATATGAGAACACTTCAGCGAGAGATCTCTTTCATTAAGCAGGTTGGTCGCGGAACCGATCACAGCCAATGAGGCAACCGATGACACCCCGAGGGGGAACTAGGTTAATCAGGCGCGAAGGCGCTCGCGCGCACATCGGCGTGCTTGGCAAAAGGGACGTCCCCTCGTTCATTGGACGCCACCGACGGGACGAGTAGGGCACGGCCAGTCCCAGGAGGTCCAAGGTGTTCATGAGAAAAAATAACTACGGCAACTTCGGGACACCACACCCCTACGGAATACAACTAAGCTTGTGAGCGAGCTAGCTTTACTTTTACATGGCTGCTACCAATACTTTTAAAGAATGCTGGTGGCCATATTTTTTGCGACAGGGTCATCCCCCTGTCAGCGAGGGGGCGATGCAGAAATCTGAGGGGGGGGGGGGGGGGGGTCAGGACATCCGGACATCCCCCCTGGATCCGCGCCTGGCCTCGCCAAATGAGGAAAATGTGCTCGTTCGCTCCTTCCTAAGTTTTCTAAACTCATCCCAGTCCGTGACTCGAAATTTCCTGGCTGATCGGGCGTCCACCCTTAAAGTTACTCCCGCTATGAAGAAGTCACTGCCCAGGTTTTCCTGCTTATTGGCCTACGTGACGTTACCTACGTTCCTTACATATGCCAAATCAGGCGTTGTGTGTCGCGCAACCGATGTGCCCAGCCTTGTGGGGAACCCTGGGTCCATGATTACTGTAAACGCGAGATCATCCAGAATCCTCGCCAGATTCTCTCCTTTTACCGTCTGTCTGACGTAGCCCCATGCACTATGAGGGGCGTTAAAGTCCCCGGCAACTATCGGGGTAAAGTGCTTGGCTATCGTCGCCTTCTTCCTAAGCAGTGACTTAAACGTCCGTCTCTGGTCTGACGGCGGGCTATAGACATTAAGCACAAAGATGCTCTGCTTAAGCCACCCGTGCGGTATAACCTCCACTAAAAGGGTGCTTAATTGATGAAAAGGGCGCTTAATTAATTGAAAAGGGTGCGAATTTGATGCTTAATAAAGGTTAATTTTTTTATCATCGTGGCTAGTCCACTTCATCCGTCGTTTCTGACCGACACAGTTTTGAAGTCAAAGAGGGTAGGGACGTCCCATAGTGTCTCCTGTAATAATAAAATCTGCGGCTTTACTACCTGATTCTGCCGTAGTAGAGCCTTGCGCCTTTGAACACTAGCGCAGTTCCAGTGCTAGATTACCAGATCTTTGTGATCGCCCGCCACGATGCTACATTACCATGCCTTGCTCCACGTCCGGAGCATCCTCCGAGTGATTCGCTGTCTTGCTTTGCGCTCGGACGTTGGCTTTGACCCTAATCGCCGCCTTTTCCTCTAGTACAGTTGCTCTTTGCCCCAAAAGCTTCACGCTTTCCCGATTTTCTCTACTTATCCTGAGTACTTCCTCCAACATCTTTATTTGCTGATCCTCTCCCTCGGACGTTTCCGAGTCGCTCTCTTCCTCCTCCTGAGGAAGGGAGCCTTACACTTTGCTTTACTGAGTCCTACGCGGGGTATCTGTTCTACTACCTCTGGCGTCTGGTTGATCGCCTCTATTTCACCGGGCTTGGGGTTTCCCTTGGCGGCTTTGAGTCGCCGCACCTCCTCTATAAGCTCCTTAACTTCCTTAAGCAATGCCTCCACGTGCGACCTAGTACCATGCTCCAGCGAAGTCGACCGCGTTACCTCCGTGGGCCTCTGCTGCTCCTTCTTCGTCTTCCCTTTGAGACGATCCGCCCAGGTAGGCTCCTCCTGTGTCCTCACGCTGGACACCGAGCGCCCCCTGGATCGAGAGCGGTCCCGATTGCGCCGCGCTTCCGGCCGCTGGCGTGCGAGAGCGGGTTCTCTCGGTGCTGCGCTCCCGCACAGCTGGCGCACGCGAGCGGCCCCTGCCTCCCGCCGTGTTGACGTCGGTTCCCAGCTGCAGCTTCTCGGCGCGGCGGCGCCGCTGCCGCCGTCGTCTTCTGACCGAATAGGGAACTATATGGTTGGGCTACCGCACATCGTGCGCCGGCGATCGTTTGCCGCAGGAGCGACACCACTTGCTTCCCGGGTTGGGACACACGTCAGCCCGGTGTCCCAGTCCTCCACACTCGTAGCAGACTTCCGTGTGGCGTCGGTAGAGCGTGCAGCGAAATATACTTGTGTCGCATGCCACGTAGTTGGGCACCTTCATGCCCTCGAAAGGCACCACCACCACCGTGGTGGTGCCTTTCGTACCCCGCCTGGCCTCCAAAGCACCCGGATTCGATGATTTACAATTCTCGCACTGAGTTGAGCCTCGCTGACTTCCACGTCGACTCCTCTTTTGACTCTCTTACACGTATTCTCGTGTGGGGCCAGGTACGCCGCCACCCAAACGTGCCTTCGCCTAGCGTAATTTGCTGCACTCTGGCGTACGCGTCCGCGTTTTTCTCGCGCGGGGTGCACACCACAAAAATGTTCTGAACTCTATTGGGACACATCGTGTCCTCTTCGATTTCGGCCGGATTTCACAAACTTCTGTTGTAAACAGCCCGATAACTACACGCTCAAGGAAGCTAAATTTTGGTTAAATTAGAGTTCAAGGAATGTCCATTTAGGACGCAAAATTTCATTCATGTACCTTCATTAGTTTTAAACCGCAGCTTCGTAGCTTTAGTACCTTCCCGCAAAAATAGGCAAAAGTAAAACCAGAATTCTAAATATTGCTTAATTTCGGCCGCATTATTCGGAAAACTAATAAAGGTACATGAATGAAATTTTGCTTACTAGATGGAAATTCCTTGAACTCTAACGTTTCCAAAATTTAGCTTCCTTGAGCGTGTAGTTACCGGGCTGTATGCAAAAGAAGTTTGCTATATTTGGCAATCTTCAAAAGCAAATTATGCAAAAAGTAAAAATTCAAAATTATTTCGCCTCATCTAGGAAATAGATAAATATGTCCTAAAGCTACACAGCAAGCCGAAATGCAGTAAATGCGGTAGTTCCTTCTAAATATGGTCCCAACTGAGACACAGTTCGCAAAAACCATGTATCTCATCTTGTTCTTGAACATTTATTTCTAGATCACATTCGTAAATTTCTTTATATAATATATAGTTAGAATCTGCAAGAATGAGGCTTTTTCATGGTATATACCACTACTTTATATCCCAAGTAGAAGAGCCGCGCCGGTTGCTCTAAACGTACTGAAAACGGGGGGCTCGTGCCGCCGGAGTGGGACCGCCACTTTAATGGCTCATACTCGCGGCGTCCGACCGTCCGTCCGTCAGTGCCCTGGAACGGTGCCAGCTGTGGCCTCTCCCCTTATGGCACGCACACACTAGCGGTAAAACTAAAGCCCCTATATTTATAAAAGTAGCGCCATCCACTTCCCTCCTCCTCCGTTCCACTATCGCGCTCGGCGCGACCAGCGCGATCGAGGCGCGATATCGACAGTGGCGCCGCCTGCGTCGGGCCTGCCGTGGCAGACGACAGCTAACGCGCTACCAGAGGAAATCCGAGGAAAACTTCGATCGCGCCCCGCGGAGAAGTTCTTGAGGCGCGATTTTGCTTCGTCAGTCAGTAACTGGTCTTAATAATGCCGTTTTGGAAGTAGCAACGCGACGATGCGAGACGGCGCAAATATCAAGTGTGCACCAAGCGTTTGCGCACGCCGGATGGTAAACAAAAAAAGCCTTTTGCCCTCGCCTTGTCGGTTGCGGCAACTTAAGGCGCAGCAGCATGCCATCACAACGAAGTTTTTGTCCATAATACGTTTGATCCGTTTGCGCGTACAGCACTTTCGTCGCACAGGCCCGAGAATGGCAGTCGGAGCGCGCTGGAAAGAAAAAAATATACAAAAGCGCGACGCGAACTTCCACGTGACACGGATTGGCCAATGGGGGAGCGGAGGAGGCTGGGGCGACAGGAGGCGGCTAAGAGAGGGCGAGGAGGAAGCGCCGGGGTGAGCGCGGTGGCGGCAAGATCTAAGAATGGCGCTACTTTTATAAATATAGGGGCTTTAGGTAAAACGCGCGCGGCGCGCCGCCGGCGGCAAAACGCAGCAGCGGCAGGGCGGCCACACCAACCGGCGGCGCGCCGCTGCGGCAATCACGTGACAGACTAGACTCTCTCCCCCCTTCTCGAACTATCCGTCAGCTCGGTCCGGGAGCTGATGCGTGCAGATGATAGTGCGAAACGAGTTTCCTGCTAACAGCGGACGCGAGTACAAAACGAGCGGTCGGGCGGGTCCGCATGTCACCAGTTTTCCGCGCGCACGTCACAGAAGCGGGCCGCTCTCATTGGTCTCCTTCATTCGCGGCACGCGGCAAATCGCAAAAAATCGGTCCAGGAGCGATCCCTGCCGCGGCAAGAAAAACCTGTTTCGCGGCTGCTTTCGCGGCGCGCGTCTTGCCGCCGGCGGCGCGCCGCGCGCGTTTTGCCGCTAGTGTGTACGTGGCATTACACTCTCTCAGATCAAAGTGCGTAGGCACAAGGCCTACGCACTTTGATCCATGACGTCATGCTACCTGGCCCGACTGCCATAGAATCTAATAGGGATGCTCCCGCGTAAGCAACAGTGATTTTGACGTCACCGCTTTCGTCACGCCAGCCTTCGCAATAGAAATTTCGGGCCAGGTAGCATGACGTCATAGATCGGAGTGCGTAGGCCTTGTGCTATCTAGGTGGTGTTGGTCCGACCTGAATCCCCTATATATAAAAAGTAGCGCCAACCACTTCCCTCCTCCTCCGTTCCACTGTCGCTAAGCGCGGCCAGCGCGATCGAGGTGCGATATCGATAGTGACGCTGCTCATATCGACCCTGCCGTAGCAGACGATGGCTAACGCGCTACCAGATTAAATCCGCGGAAAACTTCGATCGCGCCCTGCGGAGCAGTTTTTGAGGCGTGATTTCGCTTCGTCAGTCAGTAACTGGCCTTAATAATGCCGACCAACGCGACGATGCGGGACGGCGCAAATACCAAGTGTGCAGCAAGCGTTTGCGCTCGCCGGATGGTAAACAAAAAAAAAATGCCTTTTGCCATCGCCTTGTCGGCTGCGGCAACTGAAGGCGCAGCAGCATGCCATCACAACGAAGTTATTGTCCCTAACACGTTTGATCCGTTTGTGCGTACAGCACTTTCGCCGCACAGGCCCGAGAATGGCGGTCGGAGCGCGCTGGAAAGAAAACGCGGCAACGCTCCTTCGTCAGACGTCTCGTTGCAGCAGTCGAGTTAGTCGGATGGCTCCCAAGCGGCCCGGTGATGATTCCACGGCAAGCGGTTCGGAGAAGCGCCCCAAGAATGTGGATTCCCCCGATATCAAACGAGAGAAGAATAATGAGCGAAAGTGCATGCGGCGGGTTCACATGTCACCGGGCACCAAGGCAAGGGAAGCGGAAAGAAAGCGGCAGCAGCGAGCGGCCGTGTCATAGTCTGGTATAGACATGGCATAGGCAGTCGAATGGCCACAGTCTTTCGCCGAACACACTTTGGAAGTTACAAAGTGTCCTTCAATTTTTACCACCGTCTTGAGCCGAAGAAATTCTTCCCTGTTCCTGCGGGGCCGGCGACCATACGCCTCCTTCCATCCGGGGTCACACGCCTCTTGCTTGCTTGCTTGCTTGCTTGCTTGCTTGCTTGCTTGCTTGCTTGCTTGCTTGCTTGCTTGCCTTCAAAAGTGGCCCGTACCCACACGCCTCTTCTTGAGAAATCTCTTCTTCTTCCACATCCATCCTGGGTTCCATGTGCGGGAGTGGCCTACCCGTGTCTCCTCGCCGAGGTTTATAAACACTCACAGAACGGCGAAAAGTCCTTTTACCGACGAAAATCCGGTACCGGCAGAGTCCTCCTGACTTGCTGCGTCGATTACTGCATAAATCTCCTGGTTCCGCAGGGAGAACCACTTGAGAAAATTCATGAAAGCCGGAGCGGATGTCAACGCGTCCGCACTTTTTTAAAGATTCTTGCGTAAACGAGACCTTCCTATTGCAACGTCAGAATAGAAGTCCGACGAGAGAAGAGAAGTGAAATTCTACGCTAGAGTAATTAGCTGCAACGCAGTCAGCTGTGGAACCAGACGACGACGACGAACGCGGGAGCAGTGGCACGAGCGGGTGCCGAGCCCGAGCTGCGGGTGCCGCGTCTACTTCTTCATGCATATAAAACCCCGCTTTAAAGGGCGCGTATGATGAACCTACAATTGTTTAATCGGTTAGCGTGGTGGTCTCGTAACCTGGAGGTCGATCGCTCGAATCCGCAGCCCGACGAGCAATTTTCTGTTTTCACAGAAACAACTTCTCTTATACCCGCTGCCTCTCCTCCTCACGCCCAGCGTGGCCTCTCATTGGTCACCTCCTCCTCCAACGTGGCTCTCCTCCTCTGCTGGTCACGTGACCTGGCCTCCCTGGCGTGTATTTCATACTCTCCTAGTCACGTGACATGCGCGACACCGCCGGACAGACAGACGGCGAAGGCTCGACTTAAAACAGCTTCGCTGGTAAAACACTTGTATACCTCTATTTAGGTGTATGTTAAAGAACCATAGTGGTAAAAACTCAAACGTCGTGGTTGCTTCATAATCATATATCGTTGTGTTGCCGCGTAATACCCTATAATTCGTTTATTCTACGAAAAAAATCAGAGCCCTTCGCCTGTCGAGAAAAGGGGGATAAGCGAAGCTTGTGCAGGACGGCGCTGTCGCAGGCGTTCCGTTTCGTTTGCACTAAACTCAGGGTAGGCGGCTCTTCGCTGACGTTTCGCGAGGGCTTCAGAAGCCCTCACTCTAGAATCGGACGACAAGCTTCGCTTACCCCCATTTTCTCGACAGGCTGGTGATTTTGTCTCTATGGGTCCCACGTGTGGCAAGGGTAGTTCAAGGGCGCCTTACATGTCCCCGAGCCCACAAGGGTATGTGCCATTGAGCTTGGACTTTTTCTGCGCTGTCACCAGAATCGGCCCACTTTTCAGCGTGACACCCCCACCACCACCACCGCTGACACTTGTGAGCCTAAAAACTTCGCTTAAAAAGGGGGTATGCAGATCCAATGTATCCATGTGAAGCGAATGGTTAAATTATGCGCGGTGATCAATTTTAGGTTTCCGAGAATTTTTAAACATCACCTGTTTCAAATAACATATTACTAGTCCTTGAGCTGGATATTTCGGATAGGCGGACTTGCACGCGAAATCGAAACACATATTAAACTAATTAAAAAGCACTAAGTAATTTCTTAATTAATTAATTTACGAAACATACTGCAATCTACGAATTGTGGCTGATGAGCTTGCAAGACGTATCCACTTGGAATGAATTTCCAGCATGACACCAGTTTGGAGATATGCGCCATCAAACTCGCTGTAAAAATGCCTGTTTATTTTTTTACTTATTTTCTTTTTTTTTTTGCAGCAGAACCCTGTTTTATCATTGAAGCACAAAAGTAACTGGAGCGGCCATGTATTTCGCCCCACGCGTTGGAAAATAACATCTCGAAACTGGTGCATCCTGGAGATTCATTTCAAGTGGATACGGCTTGCAAGCTCACCGGCTACAATTCGTAAATTGCAATATGTGCCACAAAGTGAATCATTAAGAAATTAAGCAGTGAATTTTTGTTAAATTGCTGAACAGTGAAATAGCTAAAAATATCTCGAGCCGCCAGTCGCACGGCAATTTTGCGTGCATTCGCGGGCTTCTCTCACGCTCGGAAAAAAACTTTTATGTAGCACGTACTGAGAAACAGGAAGCTATATCGGGAGTTTTTCATGTTGCGCTACAATTTTCTCATTGAAACTTTTATAAGTATGGGACAGTACTTCTGGAGTTAAATAAGAAATTACAGTTACCTCAGTAGCGAAGGAATTACTGGCGGCTACTCCTCTGTACTGGAAACAATATGAACTAGGTTTTCTTCGAGTAACAAAATTGCTCTTTTTTTTTTTTTTTGGTGCATGATAGTTGGGACACCCTGTATACATGGGCATGAGAGACTCGCCTTAGTGGACAGAACCGGAAGTCCTTCATGAATTTTTCTTGTAAAGAGCAAAATGGTCTGTATTTCTTCAAGAATCAAATTGCTTAAACTAATAATAGCTTCCGTGGTTACGTTACAGCTGTGTCGACATCAGAGTCGTCCCGAAATGTATCGACTGCGACAGTGACGCCGACGTCTTCACCGGACACAACAATAACAACTTCAACAAAGGATGTCACAAACAACGGTAAAATGCATAATTAAAGCTCTCAGCCAGTCCGGCTTAACAGCTCTCTTTCAACATCTCGTACTACTTTTCCAAAACGATAATTCTCACCAGTGCACGGAAGCATGTCTGCTTGAAGATACCATGTTCACAAACTTACGCAATTCCTTTATTCCTTCAATTCCATAATTGTCGATTTCGTTAATTGCCCCTGTGTTTCAACTTTGCAGCGCTATTTTATAATACAAGTATGTTATTCCAACTTGCCACAACGCAAGCTTTAACCTATTTCTAAACCTTTTAAGTACCATTTACAGAGCGTGACGTAGACATTTAGACTTGGTGACAGATAGCTCTCAATATACATAATAGCGTACATGACATGCATGGAGCCTTTCCGTAAAAGGGGAACGATCGGCTCCTTCGCCATTCTTCGAAGAAACGATTAGCTGACAGTTTATTCATGCATTCGGGCTGCACGTAGCTTACAACACGGCCCTCGCTGGAATAACCACATTCCGTTACCAAATTACGAAGTCCTTTTTGAGAAAGCAACCTATTTACAACGCACTTTTTCTAGATCCCATATTCATTGTATTGCAACCAATGCCAAACACCTCAGGCACAGCACACTTTCCGTGGGCTGTGCTCCACAAACAGGCGCTGGCTGCACTGCATGTCTTGGAGAAGCCAATTTTTCATTTAGGCCTGCTTCTCAATGCACGCTTCACTTGCGGGTTTCCTTAGCTGGCGAACCATCTCTCGTCATCCTCTGTTCCGCTGGTCCTGTGCGTACGGGGTTATTGACTCGCTGCATCCATGTTCTCCCATATGTGCCTCCCACCGTGCACTAAGGGTTTTGGAAGCCACATTGTCCTATGCAACATGCCACCTCCTGTCCAACAAACAAGGAGTTATCTAGTCCAGTGTGAGTCTAGATTTCGCAGTCCTGTTGCGCATATATCGGGGAACTCATTTAGACAGACGCACTCAAAATCACTCCGACTTATGCCACCTGCAAATGTATGTCAACCAGTGGATGAGAGTGTGAGTCTGAATAAATCGAGGTGAGTCTGACTAGGTGTGTCTCCTTTCCCTCAGGCTTATTCGCGTATAGAAATAGGTAACGGGACTCATTGCGGAAGGCGCCCGTTGAAGCTCGGAATGAATACATGCATTCCACCCAGAGCAATCGTTTGGGTTTCATAACAGGACAGCAGGTGTCGCTGCATAGGGATCATACGCGACAAACTGAGCGACGAGAACAGCGCACGCACAAAGGTATGAGCCGCCTGCAGGCCGCTTTCAAGATAAGGCGGGCGTGAACGCGCGCAGCTGCGCAACGTACGCAGTTGGTGCTAGAGCAGAACGCCGTCCCCCCTTCCCTCGGTGCGCTGCCTCACTCCCCGAGCGCGCGTGATTGCGTCGCGATCGATCGTCGGTTCTTCATGCGCGCGGTCGCGAAATGGCAGTTCCTGTCGAAGAACAATGCCGCCCGCCCCCTTCCTCCCTCCCATGCCCCCGAGGGATCACACGGCGGAAGACGGCGCGTTTCCTGTCAGCTTCCCTCTCTTGCGAACGCCAGATTGAGCCACGATCGCCGGCTCCCCTTGCGCGCTTTCACTCGCACATACAGCGCGCGGCGACGGTGTTATCGCCCTTGGACTTCGTACGGAACACCACGGCGATGGCGACAGCAGAATTGCGCTTCGAGTGTCCATATAATTGCGATCGCAATAAAAATAAAACAGGCGTTCACATGGCAATAAATGGGGAGGATGAGCGCTGGAATTACAACTAAGTCGTAAAGCCAGCGCTCGTCACTTCTTTTCTTGCGCACGGTCTTTCTCGCTGTCGGAGTTCGGTGCAGCTGTATGAGTTCAGTTCGCAGTTCAGTTCAGCTGGTGATGAAATTGGTTGGCTGCAAGGCTGCGTAGGGACTTCTCATAGGCGGCAAGGACACGCAGATGCTGAATATTACATAAATGCTTGAGAAAACGCAGCTAGAGTGAGTGATAATGTCCAGATTGTGTCCAGATAATGTCTGTCGGATCCAAATTATTATCCAGGTTAATCTTAACGTAGGACGCAGTCGACAATCAGAAAGGAAGTAATGTGCGAACTAGGTATCGTTACTCGATCGTGCTGCGGTCGAAGACGTGTTCCTTCGGTTAGTCGCGCATCAGGTTACATCAAGTCCCACTCGAATTGAGGCACGAAGCTCGCTGAAGTGAGGTTCTACTTCGCTTCCTCCACGGTCACATCTCGAAGATAGAGCTGGGCGTCCGCATTGACAGCCACATGAAAGTCTTCCGGTTATAGTTTGGTCAGCAGCTGTGAAAGGATCCTCCTCATGGCCATCCAGAACATTCGAAGTTGCAGGTATTTCGTAGCATCCACGGGGAATTTCCAAATTTTCATCCAAACATTTAAAGGGCTCCACCTTGACGTCAGTTAAGCTATGGAACTGTTGCTGCAAGCGAGCGACTCAACGGTTCTGCGTGAAACTGTATTTCTGCATTTCGACGTATTATTTGTGAGCATTATACTTGTAAGTGGACGTCCATTGGACATCGCTGGCGCAAAAGGTGTGGCGAGGCACTTGAGGGAGGCTGCACAAACGTCCACGTTCTACAGTAACCGAATGCACTCCTTTGCCGGCATTACAATAGAGTCAGTGACAAGTGAAGAATAAGAAAAGGACTGCACCCCCCTCCCTAAAAAAACGATTCGTGTTTGCATACCCCAGGAAGTGAACGAAGAGGAAGAGCCCGAATTGTTCAATTCCTTTCTTAGTTGTGAGTTGACGATGAATGGGCAATGTAAACATTGCAGTCGTTATATCTTTTTCCTGATCATGACTTTTCAAGAGTTCTTTTTCAGATATAATTGCAACATATTCCTCACTTTCAGGAAAAGTCGTTTCAGGACTCCTTATTAGTTGTATTAAAAAATAATTGGACGGGCACGGGCTTCCGCATTGGCGCACTGACTTTTTTTTATTGCTCCTAAAGATGGGTGATTTCCGTGGGCATAACTCGAAGCCCTCTAGAGCTTCTGTTTGTAAACAGGGAGATTATCAACGTTTCATTAATTTCGCAGACCACCAACACCTTGTATCAACTATTGTTCCTTTGCAGAAGCGTCAACAGAGTCGTCCCAAAATGTATCGACTACGATGGTGGCGACGCTTTCGTCGGACACAGCTAAATATTCAACAAAAGGCGTCGCAGAAGAAGGTAACAATTATTCAAACAATCAGCATTCTGTCAAACACTTTCACAACAAAAATTATCTCAATGCACAGAATTTGCAGCCTGAAGCTACTGAGGGCCTTCACAAAATTAAGCAACTCACTATTTTATTCTTCGTTTCTCGTACATGCTGTCTGCGATTCTCTTTTCAAATTTTTTTGTCTTCCATTAGCAAAGGAATAATGAATAGTTTTGCTTTCTGTCAAATATATCTGAACATAACAAACCTGTGTAGGCAACAAAAAGCCTCTTCGTGTAAGGAAAATGATCGCCTCCTTCGCGTTGCTCTGCAGAGACAATTCAGTCAAAGCTTCTTCATGAATTCGAGCTGTACCTAGCACACAACACCTTCGCCTGACTACAAAATCGTCTTCCGTCCACGAGACGGCCTCGACTTCAGCAAATGACAATATCATTGCGTCGCCCGAGCGGTGAGTCAGGCTGCCCACGTTACTACAACCGAATCTGACGCGCTCACACTGAGAATCCGCAACGAACAGAACTTGGCAGTGGCGAGTACGCCAAAGGAGAAGCTGGCGGAACGCATCAGACGGATCACTGCCCTCCAACTTGGTGGGAAGGAGTACCAAGTATACGCATACGTGGCAGCCCCCGACATGTCCTGCAAGGGAGTTGCCACTCGGATCGACAGTGAAACTCACCCGGACGAACTAATGGCTAATCTACGCTCCCCACAAGCACCGATTCCCTTTGCACGCATGCTCGGAAAGTCGACGGCTGCTCTCATCAGCTTCGACGGGCTGGAAGTTCCAAGAACAATTTATTACTATGGAGGAGAACTCCACCATGTCGACCACCATGTCGACCCTACCGACTGTTATCTCAGGTATGCAGCATATGCCTGAAACCTAGGCACAGGGCGGACATCTGTCCGACGCCGGAGAGTGCCCGGTGCAAGAACTGCGGACACGAAAACCCATCGGAGGACCACCAATGCCAGCCGAAGTGTGTGCTGTGTGGAGGCGATCACCCAGTTACGGACCCAAGCTGTCCAGCCAGGCAGCGCAAGCCCTTCAACAAATGGCACTTCTTACGTAACGCCGGCTACACCAGTGACGCCAACAACGTTCACACCACCACCAACCCTGGGACTAGCACCAATAAACCACAAACTCCTGGGTCAAAATCGGCGACATCTTCCATGGAGACGAACGTAGACAGAGGCCGATCACCCCGAAGATCAACGGACTCAAAGAAACGAGATAAATCCAGCGACGCGTCCACATCCAGATCACAAAGCCTGCCACACGCAAAGACACCTCGACATGAACAGCATGAAGCAGCTGCAAACGACCAAGGGGCGGAATCACGGTCAACCATCGACATGCTGGAGAAGAGCGAGAGGAAAGCGGTCACGAAGGGCCCTGGAACGAATCCACCAAAGGTGAGCTGGGCTGAGCCCTTTCAAACTTTTCAAACTGGGCTGAGGCTTTCACACTCTTCCCCTTACCTTCTCCCACTGCCACCAATTGTCCACCCCTTGCAACATGCACACACAGTACTCATACAGGGCAGGTGCCTTTCACAAATAACTTCGCTACCAACGCCCAGGTGCAGGAAATGATTAATGACATAGCGCGAACGCTGAGGCAAGAGATGCGAACATTAGTAAACGAAATGGCAATCAATCTTCGACAGGAATTACACCAGTTAAAACACGAGTTTCAACAAGATAGAGGGCGCCTCAGCAGCGAAATGCAACGGGACAGAGAGGAACTCAAGGATAGTTTCACGCAAGATAGGCAGGAACTAAAGGAAGAAATCAAAACCACCCTGCAACAGATGTTCAGTGAGCTAACCCAAGACTTTAGACAACAAATTCGCGACGATGTTACTCAAACGGTCGCCCACAGCGCCACCCCCAACTGCACCCGTGTTAGTCCGCTCGAGGCAAGAGACGATATCCGGACACATCCATACGCACGCCCTTCATCTCAGGCCAGTTTACAATGTCATGGCTAGACAACGAAATGTAGCGCAAACACAACCCATCAAAATTTGGCAATGGAAGTGCCGCAGTTTCCGCCGGAAACGAGGAAATCTAACGCAGTTCATACACGCACAAACACACACACCAGACATATTGGCAGTACAAGAAACATACATTGAACCTAAACTGACTGGATACAATACTTTCGCGTACAAAGAACACCACAATGGTCCGATTAAAACAGCAACATTAGTGTCAAAGAGGTTACCGCAATCGACCACACCCTCAGCTCCGAACGCATACCGCACGTACTCATCGAAATCATTCCCGTAGACAGGAAATGCAACGGTTGCATATATACAACCAGGTTGCATATATTCTTGCAGATTCCCAGCAAGCATGCCGAAACTACGCACAAGGGCGGATTTCCTCGATCGCTCATAAAATGCTCCACAAGAAGCAAAAAAAAATTGGACGACGCTTAAGCTTCGCCTTTAAGAGTAGAACGCGATAGCGTTATCGGGACCCGTTCGCATCGCATCGTTCGCACACGGCAAGTAGGTTTCATTCACTGCAACACCGAACGTGGGAAAGCCAGCTTACAAAGACCAAGCTTACACCGATTCCCTTAAAGTCGGCTTCACTTTTAAACAGAAATGCATTGCTGGAAAGACGTTTTTCCAGGGGCAGTATAAGTGGTCATATTAAAATGTGAAGGCCCTAGCACCTTTTTTTATTATTTTATTAATTGTTTGCTATTGCCCCGACGCGCGCGCGTGTCCAAAACGAATTAGCAGGCGAAGTCTTAATTTGAGCTGCCTAGGATGCGAGCGCCTTCTGGATATCGCTTTCGCAAGTAAAGTACTCGAACGCGCGGCTGTAGGTCTGGTAGAAATGCTGGAAAAGGGGGTTTGTGTTGGAGTTTCCTCGTGGCGGAATTGGGCTTTGTCGTACATTCAAATTACAATCCGACGCCGATTGGTAAACAATCTGACGGCGAGTCCGACGCCGAGTGGTAAAGTCGTACTTTACCATTTTTGTGACGGATTTCACTGTGAGAAATTTAATTTTTGTTCACCAAAACCTTGCACCACGTGGAGGGCCTGCGCGGTCGGGGTGGTTGGGGTGGTTGGGAATAATTTTCACAGCCACCCGCCAACATCGCACGCCGACGCCGGTTGCCGACGCCGGATTTTCTCCGACACGGGGCCCCTTAACGCTATCGCGTTAATATTCCACTAGTTCACCTAGTCTGAACACCTGGACATGCGGTTCTCCCTGGCAATGAGCGCGTTCATGCGACAGCCCCAGGCCTCACCCTCCAGGCGCCGGTGGAAAGCCAGTCCAACCCAGACAAGGTGGAAACGTTACCACTTACATACACGCATATACTACAACACCACAGACTATCCCGTAGAACATTCTCTCCACCACACGTGAAACTAAACCGTGCAGATGCAGCCGCTTGGCGCCAGCTCCAAACTAATATGTTCCCCAGCCTTGCTCTCCGCCACACTTTTTACCCTACCCAGCACCCCGACAAATGTCCTTTCTGTGGTGGACACCCAAACATCTACCATTCTACGTGGCAATGCTCCAAACCACCCGGCCTACCTAGAATACCCAACGCCTCCCCATCCCAGTGGGAAGCCGCTCTTTCCAGCACAGCCTTCGACGACCAGCGATACCTGATCGACCGGGCCAGCCGAATAGCGGCAGAAAAGGGGCCCTGGGCTGAGGGCTCCACCCTCTGGGACTTTATTACCGAACAACAAATAAAGTTTTCTACTACTACTACTATTCGCCTGAATCCCCACATTTGCCTGCTTCTTATAATTTTTTTACCTATAAGTTAGCACTTGTACAGTCGTGTCTTTGTGCTATTTTAGGATCACATTTACCCCTCATTTTTTAAAATTTTTTTGTCTCCTGTGACAAATTGCGCTGTTTTACCGTTCTGGGAGTTTTTTAGAAAATGCAGAATCTGGTTGTATAAGAAATCACAACGTGCGGATAATTAAATAAAAATATACACTACTTAACCTTTTTAATTTAACTTAACTTTAGGGCAGATGGCAACTTGCTAAATTGAAGCAGAACAGTAGTTAAACCACGTGTGCTTACCTGAAATCATATGACTAGCACCACTTTCGAAATATCCGTCCAGAAAATATAGTTCATGACGATCCTCACTAAAAAGTCATTGAATTCTTCAGGAGATCACCAGGACCGATATCTCTGATGTTATGGTCGCCACCAAATTTTTTCTAAGCACACGTGACTCCACCGCTAGGTCCGATGTCGATTTGCCCCCAATTGAATAACATGAAAATAAAATGTTTGTTTTCTTACGGGTGTCATTCGCAGGACACTTAAATTGTATCTTTTAAAATGAAACAATTTCTCGTCATGCCTCCAAGATGTCTATGTATAATTTCTCGTCTATATTGCTGGAAATTCAATTTCTAAATTGGTCGTAGTTGCAGGTCAAAAATGTTAGAAATCTGCGGGCTTCCTTATAAATGCAGTACTTTGCCTTGCCATGTTAGATCTTGCCCGCTAAACTTGGCGGCGGTTTTTTTTTTTTTTCGAGGGGAGAAACAGGAAGTGATCCATGACATAAGCAGCAATAAGGTTTATTATTATTGATAAGTTCAATTGGGGTAATTCACTATGGCATATTCCATGGTTTCCTTACAGGCGTGTCAATGACAAACGTGTCCGGAATTATATCGACGACAGCAATGACGACGCTTTCTCCAGAAACACTAAAGGAATCAGCAAACGCTGCCACAAACCGATCAGATCAAGGTAATATGCCTACATTTCAAACTATCAAACAATCGGGCAAGCTCTCGTCAAACGTACTGCACATATCTTCCGAAATGAATATTCTCACTAAGGCACTTAATTGTCGCTACATGAAGCTATTAGTCTTCACCAACTTACGCTAAATTCCCAATTTTCTTCCTTCGAATTCCATAAACGCTGCTATTGGCTCCCTGCCTTTACTTTTCACCTGACATGGTGAAAGAGGGTTAGTGAATACTTCAGCTTTAAGCGAACCCCTTACAAAATAACAAGATGCATATATCCAAAACTATCTCCGTCAAAATTAAACCATCTCCATCTTCGCATTTACCTGCTCAGGAAATGTGGTGACATCTTAATTCATTCAAAGTAGGCGTTGCACAATACGCCCTATAGCCTAAATCATCACATTTTTTTCCAACTTTACAAACTACTGTTTTCTGAAAGCGACGCACACTTACTGCGCACTTTTCCCAGGTCACGTATATATCGCAATCAATCACAAATATCCCAGGCATAAAATATTTGCAATTGCCTGCCCTCGAATATAGGGACTCGCTCCATCGCGTGCCTTGACTCTGCACACTTCATTTATGGTTGCTTCTCAGTTAACGCTTTGCTTATCAGTTTAGTTGGCACCCGATCAATTTCTCGTCATCCGTTTGTCCCGCTCGTCACGTGTGTTCCGGTTCTTGATCCGCTGCTTCCAAGGTATCTCGAATGTGCCGCATGTCGTGCACCCAGGACTCCGGAATCCGCTCGATCGTCTTATACAACGCAACGTTTCCTGACAAACAAACGAGAAGTTAAGTAGTTCGACAGAGCCGAGATTTCTCAACCCTGTCGAACATATGCGAGCGAACTCACTGGTGTGTTGGCTCACACAATTACAGCCTTCAGCTAGTACGGGTACCAGTGAGGACTGATACGTTTGAGGCCGATCTGAATAAGCTGAAATGAGTCGAAGATGGCAAGATTTCAAATTAATGTGATGCTCAAGAAAATGCAGTTGTGTCAGTCTAAGTGAGATACTTGAAGCAAGTCGAAGTCCCTTTAAAATACAACTGATTTTGTGTCCACAAGACTTCATGCGAAGCTTAGTCTACATGATCCCTACAGAGCTGAGCACGAGGACACGGGATGAAATCCCGACGACAGCAGCTACATTTCGGTAAGGGCGAAAATCAAAAGACGCCCATGTACCGTGCAATGAGTCCACGTTAAAGAACCCCAGGTGGTCAAAGCTTTTGTGGAGTCCCTCAATACGGCGTGCCTTATTATCAGATCGTTGTTTCGGCGCATAAAACTCCAGGTTTTTTTTTATTGCGATAGCAATTATATGGACACTCCAAAGCAGATTTCTGCCGTCGGCGTCGCCGTTGCCGTCGCCGTCGCCGTGAGGTTCCGTATGACGTCAACGGCGATGAAATCGTCGCCGCGCTCCGGACGCTGTATGTGCGATTGAAAGGGCGCGAGGGACGCGCGCTTTCACGGGGAGCGAGCGCACCTCGGAGAGCAAACGCGCGTTCTGCGCCGTGCTCCCTGTAGGGCTGCAGAATTAAGCGCCTCTTTCCTTCTTTCCATATATAGAGAGCAAACGCAACGTTTTCCGTCGCGCGAAAGGCTGTGGGGGGACGGGAAGGAAGGAGGGCAGGCGACGTTTAGCTGCGGCACCAAATACGTATTTATATAAAAACGCCACGCGCGTTCGGTGCGAACGCGAGCAAAACGCCGACGGCGTCGGCAACAGTTCTGCGCGTTGCTGGTGCTGCTGCATGTCCAAGTTTATACAGCTGATAAAACTACTATCCTTACTCCGTATAGCTCTCTACTAATTTGCTATCGCAATTGGTGCTTCGCCTTTCGGGTGAAACTGCGACAATATTTTTTTTGTAAATGCTACAAGTGAACGAGTGCAACAATCTTCAATGAGTCGTGTGAATCCAAAAGGAGAGAGAGAGAAGTAGATGAGAGGAAAGGCAGGGATTTTAACCAAGACGCATGTCCGGTTTGCTACCCTGCACTGGGGGAATGGGGTATAGGCAGGAAAAGAAAGAGAGCGGAGATAGAAAGGGCACAGTTTCGCACACATTTGAAATGTCGCACCCAGTCTACACACGGTCGCCAAGACCTGGCGACTTGAGGTATTGTAACAACGCTTTCGTAGCTTTTTGTCTCATGGACGCGTACGGCCATGGTCCGGGGATCTTCATTTTCGATAATGGTCTAGAATCCAGCCGGTTCAATGCTGTCCGTAGAGCTTCACGCTCGACCTCGTACTGGGGACAGAGACATAAGACGTGTTCAATCGTTTCTCTGGTAACACAAGAGTTGCACATGAGCGGATCCCCCATTCCAATTCGGAACGAGTAGGCCTTTGTAAATGCCACCCCGAGGCAGAGGCGGCAGAATACTGTCGCCTCAGAGTGGGAAACGTGTGAATCTAATGATTCGTCACGTCTGAATGAGCCCGAATTGACGTGAGTATGTAAGATCGTGGGGTTACCTGACCATATTTGGGAGAGTGCGGTCAGCAAATTCTGATTTCTAATGTTTTTGAACCCGAGAAAGACCGGCCGAGTCAGATTTTGGCCAATATGCGTTTGAGTGGACCTTTCAGCTAAATGTTTATTTTGTGAGCGGGTGTCAGTAAGTTCTGCTCACTGTGTCGACCGATGTTGTCGCTTTCACTGCTGCCTCGAATGCGTTGTAAATGTAGCCATTCACCTCAAATGGCGCGCATCACGTGTTCGTCTGTTCATTTCCAGCAGCTGCGCTGAGAACGCTCGCAATCTCTCTAACCCCTTGATCCCGCACCCCATTGTAGGGTAGCAAACCGGAAACTCACCTCCCTGCCTTTTCTCTCTCGCTTGCTCTCTCTCACGTTTATTTGCCGCTTGCTGTGATGCGCAGCGTGGTGACATGAGCACTTTGTGCGTAGCTCTCCTTGGCACATGATACTTTACCAACGTAATGGCGCATGGCACTCGCCTAGTATGCAAATGTCAAACATTGTGCGCCCCATCACATGGCACCGTTTTCTTCAGATATGATGGTCAGTAAATCACTGAATCACTCCCAAAACGCAATTTTTTTATATGTAGTTACAAACAGTCGGTGAACAAGGGGAGCTCCAGTCTAAGGCCAACGTATAGACAAGAGGGACGTGTCTTTGTCCATGCGAAGACAAGTAAGTGTTCTAGTCGAAGCAGTCGCTCTAGCCTAGGACATCCCTGAGGCTTCCCGTGTCCGTGAACTGTTAATCACTTCGTCATCATGTTCCTGTCAACCTTATATCTTTGTCTCCGAGTTTGACATCTTGTACTTCGTATTCAAATAAATGAAGAAAATTCTGATATTTCAATTATTACTTTTTATATCTGACAGCAATTACAGCATTAACGTCGAACGAAACGAATACGACGGCAAGACCTACGCCAGCCGCGGAGGTATATATATACGATACCAAGGACCCATCAAATCATACCACTGCCGTCAACATTACTTCAGGTAATAAAGAAGTTTTAAAGAAACACTTTCTAGCTATCAAGCAACATGCGCCTCTTAAAAAAGCTCAACACTAAAGTTCTCGTCACTTTCCACGTGTTGCTGTACTTTTGCATATACGGGGTGTTTTCTTTAAACCATACATAATTTTTATAAAAGGGCTATGAGCATAGCGAACGTAACATTTTTCACATTAGTCCTTCGGCGAGGCAAACATACTTTGCCGCGCAGAAAGTTAGTATCAGAAGACTAATAAAAATCGTTAATTACCTTTTTAAGCGAAACTTTATAAGCTCCCAAGTGTCGGCGGGGGTGGTGGCGTCACGCTGAAAAATTGGGCTGAACCTGATGATAGTGCTGAAAGGATCCAAGCTCAATGGCACACACCCCTGTCGTGTGGGTCGACGCTGATGACAGCGCAGAAAGGGTTCAAGCTCAATGGCACATACCAGGGACAAGAAAGAAAGAAAGAAAGAAAGAAAGAAAGAAAGAAAGAAAGAAAGAAAGAAAGAAAGAAAGAAAGAAAGAAAGAAAGAAAGAAGCAATTAGGAAGGAAGGAAGGAAGACAGAAAGAAATTAGAGAAAAGAAATCACGTGCGGCGCACACCCGCATTGGATATGCTACACGCGTGATCACGTGACACGCGTGAGACCCATCAGGTTCGTTTGGTGTTCGTGTGACCCTAGGGAAATGGAAAGAAAGCGGGTTGGCGCGCGCTCCTCCGGGCTTCCATCACCTCAGATCATCATTTTCGGCGAACAGATGGGAAGGCCACTCGTGGTGCGCTCTGCAAAGGTGGAAGCTGTGTTTGATGAACGCCGGTGTGAACTCGCTCGTGAAAGTGCTCGTCGTCAACGTGCCGATTCTAGCGTGAGGGCATCCCTACCGAGGCTCACCGAGAGCGAAGACCCGACGATCCCGAGGCGAGGGCTTCCGATGCCGAGGCCTGCCGTCAGCGACGATCAGTGAATTCCGAGGCGACGGCTTCCGAACGTTACCTTGACGAAGGTCAGGTATACACGACAAGCTTCGTTTACCCCCATTTTCTCGACAGGGCAAGGGCTGGTGATTTTTTTATTTGAACCATGGGTAAGATGACCAGACGTCCCGGTATAGGCGGGACACGTCCAGTTTTTACCGTCATGGTGCCGCTGTCCCACGTTTTACGAGTGGGCCGGCGTTTTGACGCGAAAGCGTTAAGGGCCCCGTGTCGCCGAAAATCCGGTGTCGGCGTCCCGTGAGCGAAAATTGCCATATATATACAGCGTGTCCCAGCTATCATGCAGCACGATTTAAAAAAAAAGAGGAACGGCGTTACGTGAAGCAAACCTAGTGCGTATTGTTTTCAGTGCAGTGGAGTAGCCGCCAGTAATTTTTTCGTTGTTGAGATTTAATTGGGCAATTGTAATTAATTATCTAACTCGAGAAGTACAGTCCTAATTATCAAAGAGTCGATGAGAAAATTGTAGAGCAACATGAAAAACTCCCGATACAGCTTTCTGTTGCTCAAAACAGTGATGCGTTTATTTAGGAATATCATTGTTTCTCTCTCGCACCCGGTTGCCTTCGCGCCTGCGAGACAAAAACGATGGTATTCCTAAATAAACGCATCACTGTTTTGATGATCCAAATATAATCTCACTATCAGGGAGGGAGCAGTCTACCTGACTGGTGCAGTAGTTTTTTTTATATTTGGGGTGTTGCTACGCGTCAGCGCCCGGCACCGCGGCTTCCATCACGGCACCGGCGTACAAACACGAGCAGTATCCGCTTGTTTACACCACCACAGTTCACCGAAATCAAAAGCTGTTATGCCACACCGCCACTACTGCACGGATTTCCGCCACTAGAACAAACGCTACAGTAATAAAGCGCGGCCGGCGTGGCCCAGACACCGCCAGACATTCAAGGCGCCCTAAACGATTCGCTCCCTACGCACGTAGGAGCTGCGCTCGGCAAGGTCGCTGCGCCCGGTCCCGGAGATAAGAGAGCCACGCTCAGTGGAGAACAGTACCTCAAAAATACCTAAGCAATTATGTCCCTAGGCACCCAGGAGCTCCACAATTGCCATGACAACACGTGTTAAGTGGAAGTCACGTGACCCGCAGTGCCACACCCCCGCTGTACCTACTAGCAATTGTAAAGTCGCTACCGGGTAGGCTGAGAAGCAGTCAGGGATCTTTGAATGCTATCGCGCTCCACTCTTAAGCGTCCTCCAAATGTTTGTCTCGCTTTGGCCTCTCGGGGCCACAAGTTATCCCAAAATGCCTGCCCTGTGGTGTGTAATCGTCCGTTCACTTTTTCTGGTGTGGTGGCGCCAGCTCCGAAA
Source organism: Dermacentor silvarum (assembly GCF_013339745.2). Classification (NCBI taxonomy): domain Eukaryota; kingdom Metazoa; phylum Arthropoda; class Arachnida; order Ixodida; family Ixodidae; genus Dermacentor; species Dermacentor silvarum. The sequence goes on along the minus strand of NC_051158.1, from coordinate 162,653,523 downwards.
AGACTCGAGAGGCAGGTGGCAAAGCGAAACAATGCCGCTACTTGAAGCAGGCTGCTACACCTGAACGCGCGTCAACTTGTGGTTCGTACGTTCTCTTGATTCCGCTGCAATCGACTTTTCGATTACTTGGCTAACGAGCAGTAGCAAAGCCAATGCGCATTGACTGAACGACGTCTTCATGTCATGCATCTTGCTCGTCCCTCATGGTGCGGTGGAAGAACGCGGAGTAAGGCTGAAACGCAAGTGGCAATTTCACTGAAGAGCTTGAAGAGCTTCATTCCCGTAAACAAAACCTAAAATAAACATTGAATCTCGTTGCTATCTCGTGACATGCCATCATTCTAACTTCGTCGTACACTGCGTCACGGGGCGTTTGCTTCTGGAGTTGCTGCGGCGCGCACTCGGTTTTGATATTGCTTGGATTGAGCGTTGAAGTTCGATTATGAATAGCTAGAATTAGGCTCGATTTTGAAGACTTCTTAATCAATTTGTATGTATGAAAATGTGACTGCCTACAAGTCTGCCATATAAACAACTGCCTCCAGCACTCTAAAAAAATTTCGATTAACAATTTTTGGTTATTTTTATGTAGTCACGTCATTAGCGGCAAAGTATGTCCGCTCCGCTGAAAAATTTGTCTACAAAAACGCCACGTGTGCTACGCTTACAGTCATTTTATAAAAATATATGTTCTGTCCAAAAAAAGCACCCCGTGTATATCGCCTATCGCAAATGGTAATTTTCCATATTAGGAAATTAGTAATTTTGCAGGCGCAAGTTCGAATCAGCTAGCGCAAGGCGGGTAATTGGAGATCGCTGGGAAAGGCCTTGGTCCCGCAGTGGACATAAGAAAGATGAGGACGATGATGATGATGATATCGCCTTTATTTCTCACCTTGCACGGCTATAAATCCAGTTGCATCGCTCTGGATTGTTCGCCACATGCCCTGTGCATCACGGTGCAGCATAGCAGGTGGCCGAGCAAGCTCGGGCGACTTCCAAAATGTCGCGATGTTCTGCTCTTACATGGCCACCTTCTGTGTCGTGACCTCACGATACATACACCTCCATAAAAACAAACCCGAAACTGGTTCGTGGAAAAGCTAATATAGTAAATTACTTAGAACACTCTGAGGAGGCAAGTTAGTGTTTTCTAAGGGTGTCGAGGTTGAGAACTTTCATTTCAAAAATAAAAAAGTCAAAAATGTTATGTCAGCGCTCCTTATTGCGCATCAAAACATCTTAAGCACGAAACTTACACATAAAAAATTACATGAACACAACAATTTATTTCGGCGTACCTCTTTCGAACACAATGCATTGCCAGGACCTCAGTCAGCAAATATCCAAATGTGCACACCTGCCTACAGTACAGCGTTCCTTCGGTAATGTCTCCACTATAGGGTACTATAGATTCAGCCTTTTAAAAAATGTTGATATGACATTTTGACATTTTTTGCGTTAAGTGTATTAACAACCGAAACGTTAGAAAAATTACTGGCAAGCAACAGAGCATCTTTACTAATTTTTTATGATACTATTTAGCCGTTTCCGTTTCAGTACTCAGATGGTACAACCGCCGACCAAAAAAGCGGCCGAGCAAGAGAAAGCAGTGTTCTTTTAACGTCTTGACACATCAAACAAATATGCCGATAGGAGTCATCGATCATCAATACTTCTTTTTGGGCGAGTTGGTACATCTTGAAACTTTGGGTAACAGCGCACAAGAAGGGAGACACGGACACACAGCGCCTGTGTGTCCGTGTCTCCCTTCTTGTGGTCGTCTGTTTGCGCTGTTACCCAAAGTTTCAGGACTCATCGAAACATTACATTGTGTGCTCACATCAGGTAGCGAAATCTGTCGTGTTTTTCACAGCAAGCTGCATTTCTCTCCGTCACGTGTACGCACTGAGCTTTAGGACATACATCATCATCATCATCAGCCTATATTTATGTTCACTGTAGGACGAAGGCCTCTCCCTGCGATCTCCAATTACCCTTGTCTTGCGCTTGCTGATTCCAACTTGCGCCTGCAAATTTCCTCACTTCATCACCCCACCTAGTTTTCTGTCGTCCACTACATTTTCAGGCATGGAGTGGCGTCTGACACCGGTAAAAAGAAAAATTGCCGAGAGCTAGTGGGGCTATACTAGTCCAGCTGCAACCAAATTAGAAAGGCCCACTAAGCTTCAACAAAGTAACTTCCTCACAAGAACAGGAATTGGCCTCCCTGGTGCAGTATTAGGCCCCTACCTCCCTCATGACTCCTGCAATTAAGGACATACAAAGCTAACAGTAGCGCACCCAAGATCTCTGCCAGTGGCGGTAGCATTTTTGTGGTGGTGGTGGGTGGAGGGGGAAGGGGGGGGGGGGGGGGAGGGAGCAAGCACTTTGCATAATATGCAATTTCCTTGCTTTAGCCAGAGGAATGCCACGCCAAATAAAATGCCTAATAATTCTAATAATATAATGACACCAAGGATGATGACGATGTTTATTTCTTCGCCGTTTTACTCAAAGTAATTTAACAGTGAATGAATAAATACAAGACTGATACAGTGTTTGTGTTAATGGGTAAAATTCGACCTCAAGCCACCTCCTGAATTGTTATGGCAATGTGAACAGAGCACTGAAGCTACACGTTGGACTGGTGGGGCTGGACGCGTGGGGGGGGGTACAACACCCAAACCATGCCCCCCCCCCCCCCCCCCCCCCCCCCGCGTGAGTGCGCCACTCCAAGCTAAGGAAAAATTGAGTTAAGTGAGACTCCCGACAGCCGCTGAACATTTTGTGCCGCCATCGACGAACTACTTGTCTGAGTCAGAAGTGGATGCGTCATGACGTCTCAACACACTAGCTCCATTCGTTCCCGATATCGCGGTGGCTGCCACGTGCGAGTGCATCTACAAGAAAGGCGCGCAGCACTCTCACCTATCTTTCTATGAGCGACGCCATCATGCCTGGCTTCATACCTACCCGACGTCGGCGAATTTTGCACCGTGTCGTGACGGAGCAAAATTGAGAACAATTTAAGGACCGCTCAAAGAGCGATGGAAAGAAAAATGTTAGGCGTAATGTTAAGAGAGAGAAAGACAGCAGTGTGGATCAGAGAGCAAAAGGCGTTAGCCGACACTCTAGTTGACATTAAGAGAAACGAATTGAGCTGGGCTGGCCATGTAATGCGTAGGGCAGATAACCGGTGGACCATTAGAGTTACAGAATGGATACCAAGAGAAGGAAAGCGCAGTCGAGGACAGCAGAAAACAAGGTGGGGTGATGAAGTTAGTAAATTTGCAGGCGCAAGCTGGAATCAGCTAGGGCAAGACAGGGGTGATTGGAGTTCCTGCAGTGTACGTAAAAAAAGGCTGATTATGATGACTATGAGTAAATTAACCTTTTTTTTACAATACCAAAAATCTAACTCTTAAAACGATACACGACTCGGTGAGCAAGGAAACACGCAAAAACTAAAGACGGGTGGTAACTCCACCTTGAAGCGCCCGCAACAGGTTTCCAAGACGTAAGTGATTTTCATGACGTCTGCTGGGGGCCTAGCTAAGCTTTTATTGTCAATGGGGGACTACATTGTATTCTAACATAACCAACAGCTGAACTTAGCAAGCTTAAGGAACTTCCACTGGGCAAACGACGGGCAACATGCGAAAAAAAAGTGCGTTAAAATCCACGCTGAGATTTGTGCACGAAATTTAGAAAATTGAATATTGCCCTTAATTTTCTATTCAAATAGTCAATCTACTACAGTGAAATCAACGAAAAATACAGTTAAAGGAATACATTATTATTATTTGCTAGTTTGGTGTTTCACTTTAGTGCCCCTTTAAAGAGAGCGCTCAACGTCGTGCACATTATCTCTTTGTGGTAACACACGATGGTTGATAAAAGCGTTGCTCTCTGTTTTGCAGGGTTCAACATTTCTGTCAGCGTTTACTTTTTCTACGATTTCGAGTTTGAAATGCAAGCTTACAAAAGGGACCAAGGAGACTGCAGAGAGATAGAGAAGTACCTGCAAGTACTCCTAGCGAGCGTGAGTACTCTTAAGTTTGCAGACACGCGTGGTAGCAGTATAGGTAATTCTTTTTGATTCGACAGCATCAAACGACCCGTTGAACCAGCGCCTCCTCTATTTCTTTAATGCCAGTGCAATCGCTCGCTCTGCAATAGGACGCTAGCCAGGGGGTACGGCTGCTTGCGTCACGCTTGCGTCTGAGCCACTGAGCCAGCGCCGCTGCCATTCCGGAGGAGATGCGGTAGACGCTTCACGCGTCTGTCAGGATTACTTCCTCCGACTTCCGTCGTGAGGCGCCACCCAGAGGGTACTCTCCCCCACGACCGTAAAGCAGGCGCGGACGCTAGCCTACGGAGGAGAGTAGGAAAGGGCGATTGGAGAGGGTGTTTAATAGTTGGATCGGCCGCATCTGGCTGGCATTGAAGAAATAGAGGCGCTGCTTGAGCGAAAAATGCGGCGTCTGTCACCTGGACAAGCGAAAAAGGCACCTAAATTCCCATTGGCTGCGACGCCCCCTCACAGGCGCGCCTCGACGGAGCAGAGCGGGCGAAAGGGAACACCAGCTGCTCGATAGCGCGCCAGGTATTGAGTGAGGGGAACGGGCATCGCCGCGACGCCACGTCACCCTCACTCTGTGTTATCCACGCATTCTTTGCCCCCACACGCTCTCACCTACGTTCTAACTGCGCCTCAGTGATCGCTATAAAGAAATGAATGTATAAAAAACAGAATAAATTCTAAAGACGGTGACGGTAGTCAGTTTCGAACATACGGCCCCACGTTCGGAAGCCTCGTGTCTTACCCAGTGGGCTAAACCAGCGCTTCCTAATAAGCGGGCCTGTGCACTCAGCTTCATGACGTCATGGTACTTGGACCGCAAGTTTCATTGCCGTGCCCAGCGTGACGAAAGCGGTGACGTCAAAATCACCACGGCATAATCGGGAGGTTTCCCATTGGGTTCTATGGCAGTCGGGAAAGGTAGCATGACGTCATGGATACAAGTGCACCGGCTTTGTGCAATCTAGGAGGCGTTGGCCAAGCGTCTCTACGCGATCGCTTGCCCGCGAGGAGATGATAACGCGAGGAATGATATTATTTATTGAGGATTTATCCGCTTGCGATTGTATTTCACATATTTTACATTGTGTATCATGCTTCCAGTAACATTTCAATGTGCCACCCTCCATATGTAATTCCCTGCAAGGAGTCCTTGGGACAAATTAAAAAAAACTGTTGCACGGCTTCACGAAAGCTGGCTTTAGAGGTGTGAGGTAAACACGTAGCGCATTTTCAATGATTTCCCTAAGTCAGGTAATTGTATTTCGTGCTTCTTGCATCTGTCTGATCCTACACATCATCAGGCAGAAATTTTCGCACTTCGCTAGTAATTTCTGGAATTCTTTTTGTTTCTTCCCGTAGGCTGCACTTCGCTTTCAGCCCCTGGCGAATAGCACCCTGACCCTTTTGTATGCGGGAGCGAAGCTGTTGAAAAATCACGTAAGGCGAACTTTCATGGCATTGTTGGTAGTTTTGTTTCGCACCTCCAATTTCAGAGTGATTGTACTATTAACTTCGCTTTCAGGAAACGAAAAAAATCAGGGCAATGGAAAGAGAATCGTTAACACTTTCAACTCTTCACATGTTCCAACGTTTTATGGAGCACCAACACAAAAGGTTACGCAAATCATCGGATATATTTGTCTATCTTTCCAAGTAAGTATACAAATCTTGTCTTTATCTTATCACGGCTCTTTAACGAAGAAAGCGATTTAATTTTCAGCCGCACCATGATTTCGGAATTTGACGGTACGAACGCTTCTTTCGGTGAGTACTTTTTGCGCTTATTGCAGGCAAGACTCGGAGTAAGCAATTTTCGTACATAAGAGAGTTTGGTTGGTTGATTCGGTTTAGCCTCCCGACGCAACAGCAGAACTTGAGAGGCGCCATCGTGGTGGTCTACTTGATTAATTTCAGCTTTAACGCGTACACAAAAATCATGTACCATAGCGTTTTGTATTTCGCCCGCGTCAAGATGCGGTTGCCGCGTGGGTGTCCAATCCGCGACTTGGTTCTCAACCACCTTTAGAACGCTTTAACCGATGAATAGGGGCAGCCGCCACAGCAGGTAAAAATGAGAAAAGTTATGCGAGTTGAACGTTCAATATTTGAAGCTAGAAATTTTCCCATCCACTGCAATATTTTCGGACATCGGATAAGATGGGTCAGTGACAAATAAGCGTATCTGGTAGAAGTAGTAGTAGGCTCTTGCACGTAAAACACAACAAAAACGACAGAAACAACTGCAATTCTTGCGCCTGGCTTGCGATTGTGCGGCCATATTTTCAGCGGCTACACCGATTGTCTTGCTGAAAACACCGGAGTGACGCACCGTATTCGCCCCGATGATGATGACGATGATTTATTGGCATCCCCTTTGAAACGGGGCGGCGACAAATAGTCACCTTCTCACCTTTGAGTGGCGCCCTCTCGAGTGTGACGTCAATGGGGGGGGGGGGGGGGGGGGGGGACTCCGCTGCCGCGCCGCGCACGCGCTAGCTACGGCAACTTGAAGCTATCGGCTCTGCTCGAGTTTTTGAGAAGCGAATCTGCAGGTTGTTTGACCAGTATGTGTGGAATGTTCCAGAACACTATTCCTAGTGCGAAATCTAGCCGAGTAGTCGTCACCACACTCAGTGTGGATTGCTCCTGGCGTCATCTGCTAATCATCAGTGTGTATACGTGCGTGTACGGCGTTGTCTTCTCGACATTTCTGTTCCGTTTTCATGGCGCACTCACAACAATTTGTCGGCCCTTTCTTGATAATGAACTGCGGGATTTGGCCTTTAGCTGGGGTGGCTGCGCTGTAATAGCCTGTTTGTCGATCTGTTCAGCACGTGCTGCGTGTTCGGTCACCTACTCCGTTTACTATTTTGTTGACTTCATTGCCACCCAATGCGTTAAGCATATCATGAAATAAGTTTGATGCCACTCTCAAGAAACTAAGTGGTCACTGCGGTACGTTAATGAATGCTCTGCTCTAGCGGCATTGCCGCAAAATGTGGTCTCGAACGTCTGATACAAACAAGGGCAGATAAAATTAGTGAGCAGAATTAAATTACGTAGCCTTGTGGTACAGCACTGACCTTCGCATAATTCTTAATTCGAATGAATTACTTCCACCATGACACAGCTCGCCCCTGCATGCTAGTCTGCTCAGTATAACCCTTTCTTTCCTTGCTCCTACCGTGGGTAGCGTGCACATTCCCCGGGCTAGGTTCGTCTAGCGAAGATAATTTGTGCTATCAAGTAACAAAAACAGGCGGCAACCTTTTCTTGGATCCCCGTTTTCAATATATTTTGCTCTGTGATCGGGTCATGACTTTTCTAAACTAAAACAAGAAAATCATAAGTGTAGGTTTGCTGGGAGCTATATGGAATAAGTTGCTGGAGCTCCAAACACACAAAGAAAAAGAAGGGAAGGGGGAGGGGGGTGGGGGGAGGCAGACGTATAAAGGCGAAATGGTTACAAGCATTTCTGCATATTTTAACATAATGGATATTCATTACGCTGATAAAATAATCTTTTTCGAGTGGCTTCTGGTAGTCAGTAAGTGCGTTGAACAGAAATAGTATCAGGCTAACCTAACCAACATTTTTTTTTCTGCTTTAGAAAGTGGTAACGACATTTATTTGCATAAAAATAGTGCAATTGAAGCATGCTTGAAAATTGGGAACGACAGCGCGTGGTGCCCCACTAATGTTCAAGGTACACTTCTCAGTAAATTAACAAGACTTTTGTTGTCAGAAAAACGTTTACATTTGGAACCCCAAGTTACTGGAATTACAAGCAAAATGTGAAATTCGCAGTCAACTACAATGCCGCTTTGTCAACGCAAAAGTTTGCGCATGAGCCCTGCGATCGTGCTTCATTTTCAAAGCTGTGACAATTCTCATTTACTGGCTCGGCGCGATGTTTTTCACGAGACCGTGTCCCTGTCCGCGAGAGATGGGGTCATATGAAAAATTAAAATACTTGTAAAAAATAAACTTCGATAGTTTACTCGCCCAACCCATCACACGATTTTTAGACACGTAGTGTAGGACTCATGAATAATTTTGACCAGCTGTGGTTCTTTAACCCAGGCACCTAAATCTAAGTACACGCGAGCGTGTTTGCAATTCGCCCTCATTTACGTATATGCGGCTGCCACGGAAACGGCCGAATCAGCGACCTCGAGCAAAGCAGCGCAACGCCAGAGCAACTGGGCGATCACATCGGGTGATTATATGGAAGGTACATTTAATGTGTTTGGTTTGTTGTCCTCATAGTGCTCGTAATAATAAGACTAATACTATTAAAAAATACAGATGGTAATTGGAGTGCGCCGTGCTACGCGAGCAAGAAGTCAGAGCGCGAGCAAACGCATGAAAATAAAACTATTCTAACCGGAGCGTAGCAAGCGACAAAGGCGAGTCCCCCTCTGACGTCACGGGAGCGCCGTTCGCAGCGCCACCATCGGTAGCGCACGAGGCCAATAACAACGAGCAAGATAATGTAGTCATCATCGTCATCAGCCTATATTTATGTCCACTGCAGGACGAAAGCCTCTCCTTGTAACAAATAAACTGCAGTATTTTACAACAGTAACAAAAAACTCAATGTACGTCAACTAAACAATAAGAGCAATTGTGTATCCTTAATATAAATTCTAAGTTAAATTGGCTGTTGTCTTTTATTTCTCACTCAAAATTGTTTTAGCGTGATTTTATCTGGCTCTTCGACTAGCATCAAAGTCTAAGTGACCTCTAGTCTGTTCACTAATCGTATTGTCAAGTATTGCATGGTTTATTTTCCATTATTTCTCCAGATAGACTATTTGCCCGAGTTGGTGATTGCAGTAAAACCTACACTGTATTAATACTTTTGACAACGACAGATTAGTAATGCACTGCTTACATCGTCGACACACCGTTACGGATTAAACCCTGTAATGCCTAAACAAAATTTCACTTCAAGGAAAACAAAAAGATATTGTTGACATTTATTTCCGGCCACAGAGAGTACACTTGTAGAAAAAAAAACTAAGAAATGTTTTTTTTTTCAGCTATAGCTTAAAACACTAATAATTTTTGTTAAGTTATTGGTTTCGTGACTGTTCACCGCTGAAACTGCTCCAATATATCAATAACGCTGCTATGGGCATTGCATTAGGTATGCCGCTCTTCAATCAGCACCTTGAGGCATCATATATTCAACGTATAGCATATATCATACGTTGGTCATTACAGGATTGAACAAAATGTATGCTTGTGACTCTCGCGCCAGTCCTGGGGGCATTCTCTTTCATCGTCTTCCTTTTCTTATCTTTCTTTTCGGTATGCACTCTAAAAATTGTTCATGCTCTCTTGGGTTTATCTCGCACCCGAACATTAATCGTCATCTAACTTCATAGCTTTACACACCCTACTTTCCTTTCAGGAACGCAACACGTCACCCTGATACGCCCATGCTACTTACGACCTCAAAGTGCCAGGGGCGCGGTGGTAAAAAATGGCGGCAGCGTCACACTAGTGGTGCGAAGTCTGAGCAAACAGCGAAACTGGTGGCCCTTCCCTAGGTTGAACTTGGCTTTTCATTAGCTTTAACTTGGTTCTCTATTAGCCTCAACTTGGTTCTCTCTTAGCTTGAACTTGGCATTTATATTAGCTTGGCTGTTCTAGGCGATGCTGGGTAAACTCTGGATCGGTGCGATGTCTTCGGAGTTGCTCTCGAGTGGCAGCGCGGTGCTTTTCGCGCCGCTCCTCCTCTTCTTCGGACGACCAATGATCTTCTTCGGACGACCAATGTGCTCGGCGCAAACTCACGAGGCAAAGTGTGTCTCCGCGCCTCGGCGACGCTCTATAGACTCTGGGGTGAGGTAATTGCTAGGGTGCCTCGATGCCCAGCGCCTCCACGGCGGCGCTGGCATCAAGGCACCCTAGTGATGATGATGATGATGATGATTTGTGGCTAATGAACCCTTTGTAACGGGTGGACTCAATATATTAGTGTCCTAGCCAAAAGAAAAAAACAGAAAAAAAGAAAGAAAAAAACAGTCTATACCACATAGGAGTTATGTCACACCCGGCACCGTTCGCGATTGTTTTACCGCTCTCCACCACCGCTCTAGGCGAGCTTTAGTTGTGGCTACGCCCTCGAAGCAGCGGCCACCTTCAGCGTCGAGAAATCCGAGGGCCTGCGGCATGGTGGTGCCCTCTTTTGGGGTGGGAGACAACTTCGCATAGTTAAGGACCAAATGCTCCGCCGTCTCCCGCTCGCTACCGCATACCCTGCACACAGCGGCCTGCACCTCGGGGGCGCAGTCAAACCGGCTGCGGTAGTCAAGAGTTCGGAGTGCGCCCGCACGCGCCTCGAATAGGAGGGCGCTGCCACCACTGTTGTCGTAGATCGGCTCCGGTGTGATGGTCATTGCCTAGCTTCACCGCCCCCGTGCGGCTGTGGGGAGAAGCTAGGCAGAGCTACGGCTAGAGTGACCTAGAATATTCTAGGTCACTCTACTACGGCGTAGGAGCGAGCGGCGCTGCCGCCGAGGTTAGTCAAGGCGTCGCTAGGTGGCGTACTGGCGAGAGCGGCGGCCACGTAAGTGGTGGAACAAGGAAATTAAACAAGCTATAGAAGAGCGCAAAGAGGCATCTAGGGTTCATCGAGAAGCCAAAAAGTTGGGATTGCAAGAAGACGAGGTGCTCCTTAGATGGAATACATACCGACAAAAGAAAAGGATGGCGAGTGAGCTCGTGCAAGAGAAATTAAATGCGCAAGTGAACGTTGGGTGCATAACATTCACAAAAGAGACAAAAGCGCTCCAAAGAGATTCTGGAACCATATAAAAGCACTCGGAGCTCCGACTAAACACTGGCAAACGGCTATAAGGGATGAAGACGGTAACATCTACGAAGGAGACGATGCGCTGCGGTACATCACAGACGTTATTAGGGATAACTTCGGCACGAGAAAGAGCGTTGTTAAGACAACAGATCCAGCAACAGCAGACAGGTCTGAGAGATCAAAATTTGGCATAGAAAGCTTTTATTGGAAAAAGGCAGCAGAAAATGTCCCTAACAACAAGGCAGCCGGACCCGATGAAATCCCAATACAGCTAATCAAAAACCTTGGTCCAAAAAGCAAGGCACTGCCGACTAATGCCATAGAGCAAGTCATTAGAACAAAGAAAATTCCCGTTGGTTGGCGTGAAAGCAAGATTAATCTCATCTACAAAGGCAAAGGAGATAAGGATAAGACGAGCTCGTACAGGCCAGTTACAGTGACATCGGTCATATATCGAATGCCATAATTAGAAAGCCATAAAATTAGAACTGTCGAAGTGGGTGGAGAAAAACGATGTATTGGGGGAACTACAGAATGGGTTCAGGCCAGGCAGACGCTTAGAAGACAATATGTTTGTACTAACTCAGTGTATAGAGATTTCTGTAGCTCAGAAAAGACCTTTATCGATAGCATTTCTAGATATTAAAGGAGCTTATGACAACGTAGACAGGGAATTGTTATGGGATATTCTTTAGCACGAAGGCATAGATGACGATTTCGTGGAGCTGCTGAGGAAGATATATAGAGACAACCAAGTACAAGTGGTATGGGAAGGTCGAAAAGGTATTGAAATGGTGGGAATTCACCAAGGATTGAAGCAAGGATGCCCTCTGTCACCATTGTTGTTCACGCTTTACGTCACTTGCGAATATCTGTGGGAATGCAGTGACTAATCTAGGCCTTAAGTTTAGCACAGAGAAATCAGGAATTATGATCTTTAATGAAGAGACGAGTAACTTCGTGGTGTCAGTTCAACAGCAAGTAAAACCCATAGTGAAGCAATATAAGTACCTCGGCGTACACATAAACGAAGGAAAGAATTACTCAAGCAACCAAGGTAATCTGAAAATAAAGGGAAGCGGAATGCAGCAATAATGAAACACAGAGCACTGTGGGGCCACAATAAGTATGAGGTGGTGCGTGGAATCTGGAAAGGAGTAATGGTGCCAGCGCTAACATTCGCAAATGCCATTCTATGCTTAAAATCGGATATCTTGTCAGGTTTGGAAGTTAACCAAAGATCAGTAGGCCGGTTGGTTTTGGGAGCCCACGGTAATACCACAAATGAGGCAGTGCAGGGTGGCATGGGTTGGGCCTCTTTTGAAGTCAAAGAAGTACAGAGCAAAATTAGTTTTGAAGAAAGGCTCAGGAACATGGATGAAAATAAATGGGCGGCTAAAGTGCACAAGTATCTCTACATGAAAAGCGTGGACACAGAATGGAGGAAGAGGTCAAGGAAGTTGGCAACCAAGTACAGGATAATCGAAACTGTAAATCGACAGCCAGGAGTCATGAGACATGAGAAGCGCTTCCCGTGGGCAGCGCGTGCGAAACGACACACCTGTAGCGCTGCACTGCCGATCCGGGCAGCATTGCGTGTGTAGCGTGCGTTGGAAAATGTGGCCCGACTATTACGAACTGAATGAACAAGCGTGGTGCGAGCGCGCACAAACACGAAGAGATCACACTGAATGACAGCAGACAACGACTGTCAAAACGCTGGCAGCAAGCATACGCCGCAGCGGGCGAAGGTACGTGCGGTCTATCGCTGCAACGGAAACTGAGCGGCGAATGCACTTAAAGGTCAGAGCCGTGTGGAGATAAGAGACGGTGCGAGCGAGCGACGAGCGCGGTTGTTGGCAGAGAAGTGCGCCCCCCCCCCCCCCCTTGCTCCCTCCGGCGCTGGCTTCCTGCTTCCTTGCTTGCGCGTGGGAGATTGAGTGCGTTCGCTCTCCGTGATAGCACGCGTCTCCGCACGCTTCCTCTCGGGCATACGGTGCGCGGCGAAGATTTTATCTATAGGGAACCTCACGGCGACGACGACGGCGACGACGACACCGACGGCAGAAATCCGGTTCAAGTGTCCATATAATTGCTATCGCAATAATTAGAAGGGAAACTCTGTACGATAACACAAAGGGCAGTGCCTTGCTATTTGAGGCTCGAGCCGGTTGCCTAAGGACCAAAACATACCAGAGCAAATATTCGGAACTAGATGAGGCATGTGTATGCTGCAGTAAAGATCTAGAGATCCTAATGGAATGCGACGGGATCCATCCAGCGAGAACCGTACGTGACGTGCAACTCCCAGAAGCGTTTGGGTTTAAAGTGGAAGGAAACATCAACAGATCAGCCGTAGAGATAAGCAAGAGACGATTAGAGTACTGGTGGAAAAAAAAGCACGGAAAAGATGGATACAACCTGATCTCTTGAAATCATAGGTAGCGGTACAACGTAAATTTTTGAAAAAGAAAAAGAATAATGAGAGGTATACAAAAAATGTGGTTGATCCCTCTTATATAGGAATCGGTATAGAACACGAAAGTGAAACGTGTCTTCACAGAAGTAGTGTAATGTTTATTGCACATTGATATATGATGTCTATTGGTGTTTTGTGGCTAAAGCGCCCTTAGGCGTTGATGCACCCACGCTGACGCCTGGTGGCACGTCTCCTCCATCACGACTACCAACGTCGATGACCATGAGCAACCGTCGTGCATATGGAAGCTGCACTACGCTGCACACGCTAGCACAACGCGAAAGACGAAGCACGTAACTGACACACTAATACAACGCGCAAGACAAAGCACGTAACTGAATCGTCACCGAGTCAAATCAGCGCGTACAGCGCGTCGTAATTGCAGCCTCCGCGATCAACTTCAGAAACATTTTCAGAGCTAATTGCGGAGGCCACGCTCCGCTGTGCTGAGTACGGTGAACGCCACCTAGGTGGCGTTGGTAGTGCTTCTTGATGCCAGCGTCCCTTCGAATGCTGGCATCGAGGCGTCGTAGTGCTGAGACCACCGAAGCGTTCACTGTCGGTGCGCGTTAGTGTCATAATGCAGTACTTCTCTTTTCTGCTCGTAGGCGGCGGCACCGCCCCGAGCAAGAGCGCGGGTACACGGAGGAGTGTTAGATATATAAGGCGCGTCTGTGTAGCTCTCTGCAAATGCGTTTGTGGCGCAATGGGTTAAACGCTCGGCGATCTATCGTCGCGGACCGAGAGGTCGTGGGTTCGATTTCCAAATTTTGCATGTTTGTGGAACTTTTTCTTCTGGTTTCTTTCTTTGTATTATGTTCTATGACGTATTTCCGTGACGGAAATACGTCAGTGAAGTCTTGGTGGACCCCGGCATAAAACACTTTCGTGTTAAAATGCTTGATAACGAACATGTATAGTATACCTGATTAAATCAAGCAGGCTATGTGACTATTTGTCGCCGCCCCGTTTCAAAGGGGATGCCAATAAATCATCATCATCATCATCATCATCATCATCGGCGGGTCGAGGAGGAGGTGGCGCTCCGTTGGTAGGCGACGCCCGTGACGTCATCGCCAGGTGGAGGAGTTTTCTGCGTACACCACCAGACTACCTCCAAGTTAAAAAGCTTCGCTGTTTAACAAAAAATCATCACCCCTTCCCCTGTCGAGAAAATGGGGGTAAACGAAGCTTGTCGTGTGTTTATCTGACCTTCGTGGTGATTTTCTTTCTTCCTGTCTCTCTTTCTTTCTCTCTCTCTCTCTATCTTTTTCTTTTTTGTCACTGGTATGTGCCATTGAGCTTGGACCCTTTCTGCATCGGCCCACTTTTCAGCATGACACCACAACTACCACCGCCGCCGACACTTGTGAGCCTAAAAGCTTCGCTTAAAAAATGTCGCAGTTTCGCCCGAAAGGCGAAGCATCAATTGCGATAGCAAATTGGTATAGAGCTATTCGGAGTAGGGATAGTAGAGTAGTTTTATCGGCCGCATAAAGTTGGACACATTCGCTTTCTAACTGAATTGACAAGCGCGGTGTCATCGCGCACAAGCAAACATGAATAGATCACACTGAATGACCGCAGACAACGACTGTCAAAACGCTGGCAGCAAGCGCAGCCGCTGCAGCCAGCGGGCGAAGAAGCGTGCGGTCTATCGCTTCAACGGAAACTGAGCGGCATTTACAAAGGCCAGAGCCGTGTGGAGATAAGAGACGGTGCGGGCGACGGCCACCACAGCCAGTGCAAGCGTATTTGTTGGCAGAGTAGAAGCTGCTCCCCCCCTCCCTCCCGCGCTGCCTCCCCACCTTTTTTTTTTTTTTTTTTTTTTTGTGCTTTCGCGTGGGAGATTGCGTTGCCAGTTCCCCTTGCGCTGGGTTGCAAGATAGGCATTTCGTGCCGTAGCACAGCGTCTCCCCGCCTCCCTCCCCCCCCCCCATACACCCCCCCCCCCGGCCTTTCGCGCGACAATCGCGTTTGCTTTCCGCCGTGCGTTGGCTCTCCGTGATAGCGCGCGTCCCCCGCGCGCTTTTACTCGCGCATACGGCGCGCGGCGACGATTTTATCGCCCTTGGAATCTATACAGAACCTCACGGCGACGGCGACGCCGACGGCAGAAATCCCGTTGAAGTGTCCATATAATTGCTATCGCAATAAAAAGAATTGTATGCAAGACGGACGGCTATTAGTTGTTGGCAAGATAAACAGCAAAGTGTGGAACTTTTCCTCAGAGTGTACAGTTCTATACCAACTCTCACAGCTAAATCTGCAGAGAACTTCTGTGCATTCGTACCAATCACGAGAATGTACATCTGCTCCACACTGCCCTGTATGCCATGTTCATTATATTTACGTGAAGAAGCTATAAAACGCGTACTCACTAGTCACTAATGAAGGGCGAACTCTCAATAATGAGTACCTGGGTTTCGCACTTATCGTTTCGTTTTCTTGTTTAAATGCAATGCACCATTGCATGTTAGGATAGAGAGTCATTGATCCCCGTACTTAAAAGAAAATATAAGCAAGTACTGGAGAACTTTTTGCGTACGCCCATGCGTGCAACAGTGCTGGGACAGACGTGAAGGCGGCATGCGTTCCGGTCAAGGTCTCTCATATGGCTTGTGTATAACTATTTGCATAAATGTGACGTAAGGTACATCGGGTCTGTGACACTAGGCGCACATTCTTTGTGAAGGGACATTTCTTGCTCACACGCCATAATCCATGGCCTGCTCCCTATGCAAGCACACGTAATTATGCTTGTAGAGAAACTGCATGGATATAAATAAACGTTTTATACTATACCCAAAGGAATTGTTTTTCAAACCATATAAGCACACGTATTGCTTCTGGTTTCCCTCGCTTTCTTGCTCTTTTATTCTTGCGCAATCACTGCATTTTTCTTTTGGATTACTAACATATTTTTATGAGGGAAACAGTAGGCAAGAGAAGTACCAAAACAAAGAAGGCGAAAGGACCAGTGCTCACCTTAAACTACTTCTTGATTCAGGAAAGCAAACAAATATAAACTACCTTGTCATTCAGACATTAGCAGAGATAATGATGAATCACCAGTAGACGTGTGTGTAATTTAAGGTGTTTACCAATCAAACCATTTCTACTTTTCTGTAGATTAACGGAAATGTCGCTGTTGTAGTGTGTGGCAAGGCGGGGTTTTCTTTTTTTTTTTTTTAGTTATGAACTTGAGCCAACTCACCCAAAAAAGTTACTTCGCTAAAAATGCAACTTCCTTCACGAGGTATGGTAAAACTATGATGGGTCATCAGCCACATGAATAGGTCCAACAAGTTCTTCCGACAGTCCCAACAGCAACGGAAAATACATCGGATGTGATGGTTCCTTTACATTTTCAAATTTCATTGTGCGCCATAAAAATTATACTCAGATTTTATTGATATGTTAGCATGTGAAGTCTGCGAGGCATCTTTTCTTTCTTGACTAACCAATCCATCAGCAAAATTAGTAATAAATAAATAAATGAGTAAATAAACAAAATAAAAAAAGGTTGATTCTCGCCAAGCCTGAGCACATAGGTTCAAATTGATAGTTTCAATCGGTAGTAGTTTTGGCTACCTACACATTGATCCAATAAACTGGAAGTGTCGTGCCTTATTAACACAGCAGAAGTTCACATTTGTCGGGGATTCTGTGTTCCGTAAACATTTGTGCAATCGCCGATTGCAAGCTGACAAACTGGACGCCTTGCATATATCACCGCGGTGCACTATAGTGGCACTATCTGTTCTACACTCGGGGAGTGACGGTTCTTGCCTCTGAGGCTTTGCTGCGCACTTTTTTGACGCCTTTTCCCGCTTTTTCGTTTTTGGCGCAATTGTAGATATGAAAGCCAAGAGACCTCCGACAAAATCGCACTAAGGCTAACACCGACCGTAACTTGCTATCGCGAGTAACCTTTTGTGCAATTAAACATTTAGGCTACAAATATGATAAACAATTGGCTTTAGGTAAGAATCTTCACGAACCAGTGTGACGTGCTGGCGTAACTTGAACTAAGACAAGTTTTCGCGTTTCCACAATTTCGGACATAGTATACCATACCGAAGAGCACCGAACTCTACAAGCGCTATCTAGATCCTCCTTTCTTTTTCCATAGAGGAGTAGAGTTTACGCACAACAGATGCCTTCGCAACTTGAACAGAAAAGTCTCAGTAGTACATTTTTTTTTTTTAATTTTCAGGGTACACATACCAGTCTGGCATCTGTACCGGGAACAACGTAGCAGTGGTTCGGGACAGTGCTGTTAGTTACACCGGCTCATCTGCACTGGCACAGAAGATTGCACTTCTGTACGTATCCTCACATTTACACATATGATTGCCATATTTAACAGGAAACTCTGTACAACATCCGTTTGGCGTCTTTCTTTAGCGGTTTTTTCATTCGTGATATATCCCATCCATTTTTTTTTCTTTTGCATAACGGGCTCACTATACATTAAGCGACGCGTATATGAAAGTCACCAATGGCGAAGTACTTTTCACTTATTGGGGCACGTTGACGCGCTAGTTGACAAAAACCTATGTTAAAAAAGACGAAGCGCATCTTGTAAAGGGGAAAGAGAGAGATAAATAATATGGAGAGTGACAGCAATGAAATTCATTAAAGTCGACGAAAGACGTCGCCGGACTCCTTTGAAGTCTCTTCAGCAGAAAGTGAGAC